>NW_027286292.1:26055496-26602996 GCF_022747635.1 Hetaerina americana
AATGAAACATTACCCACCTAATGAAAACTCGAGCCGAGTGGTTTACAGTGGGAACGGAAAGGACGGGCGATGAGCAACTCCTACTCTTGTAGCGGGATGGGTGGAGGAGTCTAGCAAGCCTGCCTAAGGTATTGACGGACAGTCGGGAGGAGAATGGAATGCGAGAGAGAGAGCTGGCATGGGGGGAGCAGGAGGGGAAGAGTACAAGGGGGCCGGGGGGGGATTGGTGTGGGGCGGGGGGAGAGGAAGGGCCAGGGAAGGAAGCTCCGAGTCGGTTGAGCGGTGCGGAGGGGATGAGCGGGGAAGGGAAAGGGGCCTCGCTCACCCCCGAGCGATGGGGTAGGCAGCCGGACGCGACGTCGTGTAAGAGATTATTTCAGATGTGGAAAGCTGTGATGATTTCGCATACCAAATTACAAATGGAAATGGACCCTATAAGCCGACACAAATGAGGGACGTCAGGAACCGAACATGGGCCGGCCCAAGTTGATTCTTTATTTTTTTCACTCCCCTAATCATGTGGATGCACCTCAGTGACGGTGAATTACAATGAGTGTGTCAAACTTCCACATATCTTTTCGCAGTGCTCAATTAATTTAGCGTGGACGAAATTTCGTGATTCACGTGCTTTTACGTGGGAAACTAATATCCTCTGCAACTTCATGGTAGGTGAAAGCCATTTTTGAGGAGGGTGTCACGCTGGCACATTACGAACGACAATACGGGATTATCACCGGTAAATTACCATTTTTCATCACGATAGCTTACCCAAATCTTAAATTCTATTCCATATTATATTTTAATGGCAATTCAAGGGATTACGATATCTTTTTCATTGACCACAGTAGAAAAATTATAAAGCACAAATATGAATACTATTGAATTTAAGCTGCAAGTTGGATTTTTGCCGAGTTCACCTATTTTCTTTGAAGAGAGTAAACGAGAGTTCCAATGTATCAGATGAAATACGTACCGATTTTATGCGAAGAACGGTGAAAAATTAACTTTTCAATAAGACTAAACTCAATGATTTTATAATTATTCATTTATTCGCCATGAGGGGAGCCTAATCACCCAAAGATGTATAATGAACACAATGATATAGGCAATGATATTAGGTTTATTGGGAGCAGGCGATTGTCTACTGAATTCATCTTCTCCATCAAGCGTACACCAGTAATGAAGGGAAGGGAAGAATGACGAAGACGACATGAGAGAAAATGGCGACGCCATTAGACGACTTCAATTAAAGGCACAGAGGAAACCGCATCTAGACGTCTCGATGGCTTGTGCCCTGCATGGCGATGTTCCACACGCATCACCTTAGTCTCTAATGAAATCTGTTTTTTTTTAATGTAAGGAAGGTCAAGTAGATAAGAAAGAAATGCAGAAGCAGCTGCCTAATGAAAGGACTTCTTTCCCCTCCACTTCCATCTCCGCCTAAATATCATGTGTTGACCACGGGATTATTATTCTCAAAATTAAGGAGTAATCCCGTTTTTACAGGAGGGAAAGAATGTTTTTTTTCTCAGTGGTTCATACACCACTACGCACAAAAATTGAATTTTCTTTTATTTCTTGACATATTCTTGATTTTAGAGTCAAATAAATTTCCTCATTTATTTGGATATTCTTCTTTGCTAATATTTTTCTTTTTTATACTTTATTCCATCTTGACTGTAGCATTTGTATCACTAATAGCTTTGATCTAAATTATATAATGAGGATGCATCTTGGTTTCACTAATTAGACTTTAATATTTAATTTCGATGATGTCATAGGTTGTCTTTGGCTTTTACAATGGTGTTTTTGGTTCGACTTACTTGGCTTTTGCATTGCATTCAACATTCTATTGGCCATAATTTGGTACATAATATTAGTTTCATAAAATTATGACCCCTTGCTTTGTTTTCTTTCCGTATTTTATACATTTCGCAGGGTTTCCCACTGGAATGTGCGTAAACCCTACGTCTGAGCAAATCAAGGACTCGAAGTTACATTAAAATGTTTAATTTACGCTTCAAAAAATATGTTAAAGTTTAATGGAAGGGTTTTTATAGGCGTATTTTGATGCTCAACATACATTTTTTGCGTCTGCAATATTATCTTTTGATCAACATGAATTACGATAACTCACTAAAAAGACATGCAGGTAAAAAAGAAACGAAAATCCTGTAAGTAGGGTTCTCATTAAATAATGTTAAATCATATTTCGTTTTGATAATTTATTAATTTTAATATAACATCAATAATTTTAAAGATCACAAGCATATTAATACATCGGCAAAAATTTAACAAATTACGTTTTGTCACATTGCGGTTAAAGCGCTACCTCGCTTACACTATGGAGAGAACGAATGGGAGAATTTAGATGCAGAAAGTCAGAGATCGGACTTCGCGAATTTGGCTGGTGGTCGAGAAAATATCACAAAATGCCAACAAGGCACGTCGCCTGATAGCGATGGAATGCCTTCTCAATTCAAAATACTGGAATCCATTTCCCAAAGTAAAAACTTACTAATTCCAAGTGCAACAGTATGATTCTCTGAATTTTATTTCACGAAAGAGGCCGAGTTTTCTCCAGATTGTAATTACATTCCGTCTCATAATAAAAATCGTAGAAATCCCGAAAATTTTGTACATCGATATTGAGATGAGTTCTCATATTTTTCGAGGAGAGATAATTTCATTGGGTTTTTAGTCGGGTTTTCAGGTAGCTAGCTATATATATGTAGCCAGCTCTCCAACAATTCAGCCTCAGATGCTGTCTTAACATCACAGGCATTGGGACGCCTCTACACAAAAGACAATGTTCACAACTGAATTATGGTTGAAGGAAGAGACATAAATGCGGTAATGAGTATCATAAGAGGAACAGTTAAGAAGATTTCTATTGCACACACTGAGGAATGGGAAACATGAATTACTGTGAAGAGGGTATAACGTTTAGATGTCACCATGGTGACATCTAAAGTCACACACACAAATAAGGGCATGCGAAGTATCTCAGCCAAGTAAAGAGAAAGATAAAACCATTATCAGTAGTTTCCCTTCTATAGGCAGCAAAGCCAATTGAATTACGCAAGCAGCTGCTAAGGGCAGGCAAATGGAAAGGAAGGAATTATCTAAGGTTTACGCTTCTCTTTTGAATGAATCAATTAATTCCACTGGGCCCCGGTGCACCTTTATCGGCTCATTCGAGTGAAGCAAAAGGTTAGCAATGGCAGCGTTTCTCCATTATCCTTGACGCATTTGATTAGGGATTGCTCATACTTATCGCTTCCCTCTGATATTTTCTCTTGAAAGGCGCAATTCATTCGAACAACCTCCAGCTTAAACGGAGCATGCCTTTGCTCGATAAATTTGAATTTTTGGCTTTCAAAATTACCAGAAATCATCCTGGGAAAGAAAGGATAACTTACTCTCTTTTTTTTGCCCAGACCTTACGCTGAAAGGCAAAAACTGGTTAATTTCACCACCCTCTTTCCTTAGCGCGACCATCGATTAGGGTATAAATTGGCAATGCTGCTGTGTGTGGGCAAAATTCGAAATTTAAAAAAAATCAATAAATAAAGAGTCAAAACGGACCATTCACCCTAAATAACGACTGAAACGAGAAAAGTTATCGTCACTGACCAAATTAATTTCAACTGGGGTGGCCAGGGTAATATTTCTAGGAAGAGGATACGCCATAGAAGAGGGGGAGGTGGATTTAGCCCACAGCTAGCGCTCTCGCAAACTCGTCCACACGTGATAAATTCAATTTCCACCATGATAATACGACTGCCCGATTGTGATTTTCCCGCATACCAATTTATCGCGGAATGACTATAAACCATGCACTCAGTTTAGCATAGTATGGAAGCGTGGGCGTATCTGCAGGATGCACACGCCTTTTCTTTATCAATATCAACGAGAAAAACTCGCATTCGTCAAATTTCACGCTTCGCGACGCAGCGAAACACAACTCTTGACGCTATCCCTACCATTGGGACCAAGTTGAAAGAGCCGCAAACGCATACTGTGCAATAAAAGTTAACCGTGTCATGGGTAGCGACAACTCTTACATGAAGAAATACTCACCGATCAGACCCCAGGCCCCGAGTTACTTGTTTCTCTACTCTATAGATGTATTCCATTGGGATGGGAAACGTGCTTAAATGTTAAGTTACAAAATATTCGCCAGAGAAAGAACATATATGATAATGGAACACAAAAAATAAATCAGAGTGCTAAAAAATTAAATACATTACTTTGGTTGATAATTTCACATTGAAATGGAAAATGAAGTAGACCAATATTTCATCAACATTTCTTTAGGGTACTTCCGTCTTTCTGGATATGAAGTTAATTGGTGCGGGTTCTATCAAATTCCATAGCCTGTGTAACTGAGGAAGACTCGCGAGACAACAACTCAGTCGTCCCGCCAGTTACGAGAGGGAGAAGAGTGATTTCGTGTATCTTTTTCTTTGACACTACTACGACCCAACTCATTTCCTTATGGAATTTGCTCTCGGGAATAATGGGTACCATTGCGTGTGCGCCCAGCATTCCGCTCTCGCGGGACCGTGAATGGAGTTCAAGAATCCCGTCATGGTGATGGGGCACATACGTCACCGCCTTTGTCATCACTCTCTCCAGCATCCGTCGGGAAGAGAAGACAGACCCGACTTTTCATTATCATCATGAATCCGACACCTAACGGTGTATATTTTCTTCCAAGTTCCAGCAATAAAATACCTTAAAATAGCGATGCATATGTATATTGTGCACCAAAATCTTCTCATTATTTGCCAAGCGAACTGCTCAAACGAAATACCAAGGAGAAGATAATACGAAAAATAAAAGAATCCCTCTTTTCAGACTTTGTGGGGGCCTCCTAGAAAAACCTTGCGCAATTTTATTCTGTTCGCAATTACCTTTCAAATAAACTTTTAAATACTCTTTTATTTTCATATAACACGCATCAAAGGAATGTTTGTGTACTAAGACGAATGCAACCTTTATAATAGACGGGCAGATTTTGTTTCGCACGCACAGGCAAGTTGTGAAGACCTCAATTGATATACACTTTGTATGGTACGATCTACTTAAGCACACAGAAATGTTGCACTTACGCGTACATGCACCAGCTACCTACATTTAAATTTAAATGCTAGAGATATTTCCTTCAAAAGAGGAATCCCTCCGTAGGGATATGCATGCATGAATACATATGCTAGGTCGTCTTCATGATGGACAGTAATAATTATTGTTTAGAATTTGAACTAACGATGTAATTCAAGATGTTAACCCGGGATGCCACCGAATACGCAAATGATTGCTCCCGAGCGATGTTTAATACGATTTGCTCATGCTAGTTCATTAATCAACGCCTCGCGGCCACGAGGGACCGACAGCAACCTTGAAAGCCCTCTACTGTGCAAGTGGGCGCGGATACCCGTTTCCTCGCCAGCAATCTTCCCCTCATCGCCAACGGGCAGCGATCGGGATGGGGAATTCTCCATGCAATAGGCATCCTCGAGGTAAAACATGCTCGCCGGACGAATGAGTGGATTGATTTATATATCCTCCAACATTTAAGAAGCATCGGTAATTGCGAACATGATTATTCGCTACCATTAGAGCACACTATTTCCACTGCATTACAAGCATTACTGTTCGCAGTCGATCGGCATTTGTTTATCCTACCTGATAAATGTAGATTCCGCTACCCATCCTTTCAAGTACTTCCACTTGCACTTCAAAGAAAATTATAACTTTTTCAATACTTAAACACTCAACATGGGTTTCGAAAGAGTAGATCTCGTGAGACATATCTTTGGCTATTCATTGACAGAATTTTTAAAATAAGCGAAGTCCAGCAAACAAGTGCTGGGCGTGTCCCATAAGTTCCCAGACTGTGGCTATAAAATCAATGCTACTGGCGACATCTTCGTGAAATATTGGCAAATAGTTACTACAATCCTTCCTCTCCCGCCATACAAAGTTTCAAGACCATCGGAACAAATTAAGCTGATCAGTAGCAGTTCGCGTGATAGTTTCAGTGTGGTGGTGATTATAATTTCGCGATGAATTAAAAAAACGAACTTGTTGAAAGGAGCAGACGGCCATGCATCACGATGAATAACGAAAACAACGCTAAAACCGCTGCTGTGTAAAATGGCCACCGTAATGCGAGCTGTAGGTTGATTGAAGAACTAACTGGAATACCAAAAGCCATCGTACAACGCATTATTACGAACGATTTGAAGGAAAGGAAGCTGTGCGCGTTTCGTTCCACACGCGCTAACCGCCGAATAGCTAACCCCGGCGATTAACCCTCAATTTTTGGCCAAAAGAATTGTTTCTTTGGTCAGCCCCCCATCATACTCTCATGGTTTGAGTCCCCCTGACTACTTCCTGTTCCCCAATTAAAGATGGATTTGATAGAGAACCATTTTGCGTTTGTTT
This sequence comes from Hetaerina americana, assembly GCF_022747635.1. NCBI lineage: Eukaryota > Metazoa > Arthropoda > Insecta > Odonata > Calopterygidae > Hetaerina > Hetaerina americana. Next base: position 26,061,950 of record NW_027286292.1, read on the forward strand.
TTATTTTTGTCGTATGCGTTGGATTGTAGTTTAAAAGTGACACAAAAATAGTTTAATTCCCGCACCAGAGTGGGAGACGAGACATTTATTTACTTATTTTGCATTCGTCCGAAAACAGCACTTCGACCTTTACATCGGAATTTGAAAATTGATAAAACAATTCGACAATTACATGCACCCAATTGATGAGAAGTTACAAGAAACTGACTGCGAAATAGGCGAATGTCATAAATCCTATTTTTTCCCAAGCAAAATTTATGACGACATTGGGAAACATTCTCTAAGTGAAATAGAACATCTATAAAACAAAGTACTTCGGAAGGCCAACTGTTACTAATAGTTGGTGATCGAACACCTGCCACACGTACACGCCATGAGTTGCTTGCATGGTTAGTTGGTTTCCATGGTATGAGTTACATGCAAATTAAAAACCAAAGACTCTAAACTTAAATACTCTCCGAGTACAAAAAACGAGGCTCCTCTCAAACGAATGAATTACCGGAAGGCACCGTGGGGGTGGCCGTACGTTTGAAACCTCCACACCACTTGGGTACCAATTCACGCCGGCGAACAACACCACGAAAAGTAAGCCAAATTTTCAGATGCTATGAGCGAGGAGGGACGGGCCTCTCCGAGGTCCGAATGCTTGAAAGCGGGCGAAGGAAGCGAACACTAATTCACGGATGTTCCAGAGCAACCCGCGGTGGGACACTGCACCACCACGGTGGACTAAAAACGAATGCGCTTCCGGCGAGGATTTGCATCCACGGAGTTCACCGCGGCCGACCTCCGCCCCAGCCGCCTTCCCGTCCGTCGTGCCCGCGGGGGGGTGGGGGGGGGCACAAATTAAGTGCCCCTGGTCCCTGAGAGTCGCGGACATGCTCGCGTGTGGGTGCAACTGCCCACGCAACGTCGGGACACAATGGGGCGGCGGTCGGATGAGCGAGCGATGTTGAGGGGGGTGGTTGGGACGGGGAAAAGGGAGGAAGGGGGTAGGAGGCGCACACTCCCACGAGTGGCATGAGCGTCGCCGTCGAAGGATTCGTTAACGGTCCAAGTGAGCGTGCGTGTGTGCCTACGAGTGCATGCGGGTTGGTGGGAGATCCGAGTGTGCGGGTTTAGCTAAACATGGTGGCCGTGCACCATGCGACGACTGCCACCCATCCCCCCCACCCCAAGAGCATTTGAAGAGGTGAAGGAGTGAATGCGTCGGCTCGGCGACCTTCCATTTCCATCGAACACTAGTAGTTATGAGGAAAGAGAGAGAGTCGAGGGACAACTAAGGCCATTTGCGCTATTAGATTTTGTTGGAGAAATTAGAGGCGGGAGGACTGAGCGATGCCCTAATTTGAATATCCCACGGAGACGAAAATTGAATAATAACGGATGTGCTCATGCACCGCGCCATTATTTAATTAGACACATCGCGTTCCGCACTTCAATAAAGCATCTAATGCTTGCATTAAGAGCATGCGATTCGACGGCGAGTTTGCACTATATCGACTTATCTCTCCCCCTCCCTCTCGTTTCCACGCGGATGAAATCAACACTGACTACAATTAAACACGATATTGCTCAGTGTAATCGATGTAGAGAGTTACTGCTGTTATACGACTACGTCAAGTCTGACGGGACTACCACCAGGGCACGTGAGGGAGGAAAAAACTGGAGCTGTTTAGCTGCCTAATTAGCAATAAGTGTTCACTGAAACCCTTCCCCGGTGGAAAATCCGCGAAGACTTCAATATGACGCACATAAGTGTTTAGAAGAAAGGCCAATTGCTCCATTTGGAAACAATAACATACAAGCACGTATTTGAACAATGAATTACGTGGATCGTAATGGATTCGTCAGTTTATTTAGGAAGCTGCATTCCCGCCACGTAGAAAAACGCGCTAGTAATGGATGAATTTATATGTAATAGAAAATGAGGTGGCATCTGGCATTTGGAATTAATTACTCATTTTGAAAAAAATATTTATATTTGAGCTCGAACGCTCAGTGCTCAATACTCATTCTGACTCATGCCTTCCACTTGACATATGTGCATGGATTTTTTTAAATGATAACAAGAAAGTGACATGTATTAAATGAACAATGGGAAAAGTGATCAAAATACAAAGAATGTTATTTTCTCTTTATTAGGCCTCCCATAAAATATGATGAGGGCTAGTATTGACGTGATTATTAAGAGGAAGTTTTGACTCCCGATTTATATGGAACTCGGCAAGAATCGGCTGTATTTGTAATAAGAAGTGATAATAGACTTAGAAAAGGGGTTGTAATGTCGGATAAATCGGCTACGAATCACTCAAGACCGAAGGCTAATAAAATACATCACGTGAATATGAGAGAGTGGTCTCTTGTTAGTAGACGTAATTAAAATGAAAAACATCATCACGTGGTAGGTAGAGTCATAAATTTACAATCATGCCGTTATAGGGCGAGCGATATTCCGACACGAATATCTAGCAACTGAGCCCACGGAAAGGTGACCACGGAAGATTTTTACCCCACAGAATTTCCCAGAGTCGTCAGTGAATATATCCGATGAAGATACCTTAAGGCATTTTAACGGGTTTGCGGAGGAAAGGAAAATAAAAATTATTGGGGGGGGGAGCACCGACTACGATACCCACCTCACTTTCAAAGCCACCACACGAGCAAGGAACGAAGTGAAGCCCAGGTGTGATCGTAATATTTATTCGAACCGTTGGTCAGGGAACGGACAAAACCCAACCACTCCCCGAGCGCAGTTCATAAATTTTCACTTCCGTGGTTTTGGGGCGCCAGAGGGAGTCCCATCCGCTCTCGGTCAGCACTGGAGTGTCATCGGACCCACTCGGGAGCATCAGAGGAAGGGACAGATAGAGAGCGGGAGATGGAGGCAGAAAGAGAGAGAAAGAAAGCGACCGGATTTCTTTTTCCATTTCACACATATCTCATGCACCACAACGTCGTCAGAGCATTCTCTTTGAGCTCTCGTCGCAAGGTTGGACGATGGGCGATATCGCAGTGCACGGTCACTACGCAGATTGTGTGCCGTAGTGTGGGTCGGGGGGGAGAGAAGGGGGAAGGCAAGGGGTGGCAGTGGGTTGGGGCACTGGAGGGGGGAAAGCTCGAGGAAGGGTAGCGGGGGGGACGAGAGGGAGGAGAGGTGGCGCGGAGGAAAGGGTGAGAGAGAGAGAGAGGAAGAAAAAGATACAACTCCAGGGAGTGGCCTTTCATCAAAGCTCTCGGTGAAGAAACAGTGGACTGATGACCTTTTGAAGGACGCGAAGGCTCCGTACACCCACATCTATTGCCCCGGTAGCTTACGCCGAGAGCTGAAAGGCTTTAAAAATGCTTCCAATGACGAGGCGTGATGGGGAGAGTGAGAGGAGAAAATCGCATACGCCGAGAACTCGTCGCCCATGGCCGTACACGTCAACAAAAAGTGTCTCGGAATTTCTACTAACAGAAGTGAGTAATGTGGTGAAGGGGAAGGGAGTACTGAGCCTCGTTGGAAGACAAACACCATGCACTCCTATTTTTACATGACGCCAGAAGGATTTATTCGAAACCAATGACGTAGCGAAAATGTGAATTGTGAGGAAGGCGGGCAAAATAATCAGTTTGCACATATGTGACTGTGGAGGAGTAAAGTAGAAAATGACATGGACAGATGGAAGTTATAAATAGTGTTGTGATGAATGATGCCGAGGAAATTGGATAAGAGCGATCAGGTATTGTTGAGGAGATGATAAGGGAACTGGATAAGCGTATTACAAATGAGAAATGCGGTAAATAAAGTCCGGCATAAGTTCATGTAAAGGGGACGAAATGCAGGGAAAGGAAAAAAAACACATCTTTGACTTGATCGCTAACTTTCACGGACTTATCATTATTGCTATAAACACCATGTGTTAATTATCATTTCAACGATGAAACACCCAGTGATAAAGAATTTTTTTAATGGATTAAACATTGTATGCAATAAAACGCAACGGATGATATAAGCCATATTGGCCTTCTTATTCTACACCAATGTATTCGCCACTCGTAGTTCACCTCGGTCAACTTCTTTTGATTGCTTATCTTCAATTAGTTCATTGCAAAAGGAGATTTAAGGTTTTCTAGAGCAGGAAAAAGAACTCTTCAGGCGACAGAAACTTAACTCAAAAGACGCCTGGCCTGATTTTTATGGTTCAAATGAAAATATAAGTTAGGAGCCACTGAATTCGCGAAGATGATACTCAAGACAAACAATATTACGCAAATTCAAGTCATTAGATTTTAACACTCATACCAAGGTATTATTTTAGCGGTAGAAGACGAGACCGCTAAGTTATAACGCGAGGTATCCTGCGCTGTTTTGTACTTCATACACTAATTCGTAAAATGCTAGAAAAGACTATTAGAATCAATCACTAACTAAGATTCTAGCACTTAACTTATGGCAAATGGTCTAACTATATGCCTGGTAAGGCGTCCCTAGAATGTGGACACGCTTGAAAATAAGCGAAATGTAAGTTTCAATTCGATCGCGAGAGCCATAATTGAGATAATCCAATAGATATTGGCGGAAAAAATATATTCCGTACTTCGGAGATTAATCATATGCCTGCATAAACGAATGTCAGGAATATTCTCAAATTTACAGTGTACTGAAAATCGTCTTATAAATTCATACAAAGGTCACTGTAAATATTTTCTGTTCCCTCGACATAGCCTTTATCACCACTCACGCTCAGTCACTCATATTCCTTTAAAAAACTTGTTTTTGTACATCCTGCGAGGGGAAATTAACAGCGGCTGACCTTGCATCTGACTCATGACACCACGCGTCACGTTAGGCTATTGGATTTGAAATAAAACGGGGAAATTATCAAACAGTTATGAGCACGCTCATGAAAGGATTTCGTTTTTGCCATGAAGGCAGCGAGTCAGCCTCTAAAATTTAACTTAAAATGAAGTCTTAAAAAGAAAGTGATTCACTTACGGGTTGCACGAAGCCCTGCATCCATGGATTTTCGGATGAAAAATTATAAAATTTTCGAACGAATGAAGGGGGGCCTTGTAGCATTAACAACGGCTATCAAGGTTCACTCGCGAGAAACCACCATCTTTCCATTTTTTTTTTCGGTTTCCCATTACTATAGGAAGTTTTTTTTCCCATATTATGCGGGATGGTTCTGATGCATATCGCGTGTTTCTCTTGCTCGCCGAAACAATGAGAGAGGAAACAATTTGGAAAGTTTTTATTATGAGCACGTTTCCTCCTTCCTTTTTCCTGTAAAATTGCAAGTAACTGTTATCAATAAGATACGATTTTCGAATTTACTCGTGCACAAGTAATTGAGGGAGATATAGAGCTTGATTGGCGAACGTATCAAGAAAACTTGGTATATTACACTAACTAACTAGTCTACACATTCATTCCTTTTTGAAGCGCAAGATCAATCCAATTCCCGCGCTAATTGGTTACCCAGCTGTCTTCTCTAGCCAAACGTCTTTCCTCGCTCAAAGGAACGATTTTTGAACGTGGAGTTGCTAAATGATAACCTATAGTTAAACCATTTCATGTTCATGCATACGAGCATGTGAATCTTAATTGGAATTTTACTTCAGATCATTAGTGCATGTTTCTGACAGCAGATGCAACCCGAATGGCTGCCTCTACGAACAATACCCGTCGAATGTTACTCCAGAGTTCAAATGGCGTGCTCAAGTTTTAAACGATGTGCTCGCGCGAGAGAAAATTTGGAATGCAACCCGATTTTGCGAACCGGGGACTTTCTGCTCGGAGCGTTGGGGGATGGTAGGTATGCACGTGAAATGTGAAGTGGAGAAAATTGAAGGTAGCATTCCAGCGTGCGGGGTTGGAGGGGGAGACGATGACAGGCAGGCAGCATAGGTGGCGTCGCCGTCTCCCGCCTCCACACGCCTCTTCCTGATTTCCCCCAAAGCGCTCCCAGCCCCCCCCCCCCCAATTCACCACTAAAATCCCTCCCCTCTTGTCCCCCGACCCGCCCGCCAAACCCTTCAACTTGCACCCTCAGCCGACACTTCCCCGTGTGCGTTCCATTCCCTCCCCCGCACCAAAGGAGGCGGGGGAACCACACCGTGGTCCCCCTTCCTCCTTGCCATCCCTATCCGGCTCACTTGCGGAATATCATCACTCCGAAAGGCCCCCACCATCCTGGCAACACGCGGGGCAGTAAAACCCAAATACGTACACACACACACGCACACATATGCAAGTGAAGGAAAGAATACGAAGATACGTACTCCGACTCACGGTCTCGCCGAGCGAGAAATTTCAGCGGCATATTTTTATTTCTCCATAGGCGACTGCAGCCGAAAGACGAGTCTGAGACCGAACAACCACGACAACGTCTCTTTGGACGCACATGATCCCAATAGAAAAAAAAATACCAAAAGCGACGACGCAAAGCAATAAAACGCTCCACGCATGTTTTACCCGGTCCTAGAAATACAAATAATCGTATTGATTCACCCGTCATATCATTTGAGGATCTCACATGTCCAATGCCATTTCAAGGTAACTTATACTGATTTAAGCCAGTTCCATAAAATGTAATAGCAATATTCGTCACCTGGGAAAAATGACCGATTGCAATTTAACACATTCTACAATTAATGCTTTCCTTTAGAATGAAATCCCCTAGACAGCGTCAAATGGCGGCCCTCCTGATAGGCCTACATTTTATCCTGAAGCCCAAAAGGAAGACGTGCGGCAGGGGGTTGCGTAGAGGGTAATTTCTAAGAAGTCCTTAAACCATAAGCTCACAAGTCCGGATGATACCGACCATAGGGCTTACATGAAATGACTGTCCTTCCCCTATTTCTTTACAACCCTTAACCTAAGAACTATTTATTCAAGTAAGTCGATGGTAGCGGGATTGACCGGGCACACGCGATATCCACGATCCCTAAAAGCGAAAATGGATCGCAATCGGGAACCCACGGCCCCCGACTCCCCCACTACCTCCTCGGATCCGAAACTCGTGGCTAAAGGAACCCTCCTCCCGCCCACCACCCCTTCCCCTCGCACCACAAGATCACCGTCCACGAATCGCCCGCCGCCCACGGTCCGGGAAGTGGCGCCCACACACGCGCACACCTTCACCAGAAAGCACACCTCTACATCCACGTACACCCATACATACGAGCGCTAACTTTCCTCTTTCCCCGCTCGCCCGGCACGAGAGGAAAACGCGGAGAGAGAGAGAGAGAGAGAGAGAGAGAGAGAGAGAGAGAGAGAGAGAGAGAGAGAGAGGTAAAATAAAGAGAGAGAAAGAGAGAGCGAAGCGAAGACGACTCGGGAATGCTGTTCCCAAGTGCTCGTTCACTCTCCGTCCGACTTGGCTGGAGCAGTTTGAGGAGAGGGTGAGGGGGATGGAGGGCCACGGGAGAGGGAGGAAGAAGAGAGTGAGATGGAGGGGGTGTGGTGGTGATGGTGGTGTGGGTGGACGGGAAGAGGGCCAAGGGGCGGGGTTTTCGGAGGATGGAGTGGCGCAGGGGAGTGGGCTTGGGGGAGAGGGAAAACGCGGAGTGGTGTGGAGGGGGAGCAGGAGATAAGATGCTCGTGGGAGGGGGCGTGCACTGGCTGAGGCCATACTGAATTCCGACGCAAATGGGGGTTTGGGGGGGGAGGGGCCGCCGGGATGGAGCCTGGGGAGTCTCTGAGGCACCCACGATTTCCCTCCGCGCTACCAAAGACTGCAGCCATACACTTCACAGGCTCGAAAAAACAAACGCGGGCACACTCTCCCGCCCAAGGAATATCATCCTCCGCCTGTATGTTTGACTGCATAAGACAGTGGGGGCCAAAATAATCCGAGGGCCCAATCCCACGAGCTTTTTATCCTGCAGGACTATCGTCAAGGCACGTGCTGAAGCCTGATTAACATGGAACGTAATTCAACGTCCCGTCCAACCCTTATCTTCATAATACCCTACCCTCCGAAGCTTCTAAAAAAACGTGAGCAGTCAAAATATAGTAGTTTCGGGCTCAGAGCTCTCGAAATGACACATGCTGGCTAAGAAGCGTGTCTTGCACCAGATAAATATCACTTGCCTCGGCATGCTATTGCTGTCTCTCAATTAAGCTGAGCATTAGAGTAAATTTTCGAGTCCACATCATCTAATGACATTTCCTCAAAATAGCGGCATGAATACTCGATGGAATTTCCTTTATTGATTTAAAATAATTGAAAATGAAAGTGTTACATTACACGTGTCACCACCGTGTATGGAATTGGAGTTTTAGATAAATGAAGGTAAAAAATAAAAACATGGTGCACAGAAACGTGGCTTCATTTATGTTTACCAATATCAATACGCGAATTCGGTCATACAAATTATTCTGCGGACTCCTCGCTCCCTAAAAAAGATAATTAAAAATTATCCACGCCTGCGCGTTAGACAGACTAAAAGTGTCTCCTGAGTATTCTACTGAATGATAAACGTCTCTAGAGTTCGTTGCTTAAGCAGTAGAGTCATGGGAGAGCGCCAGGGCAATGACCCTATGGGATACCACTAAACTTGCCAGGCAGTTCAGGGACTACATAGAATCCAAGACAATGAGAGTGGATTGGGATGGTAAACTTGGGTGGGTATACTAAGTCCGAAGGGACTTAGTATACCCACCGAAGGAATTCAATATAACTTTGTTTGAGACCCCCTCGTTTACGCTATATGACATGAGTCGTCAAACAATGTGGGTGAGAAATCATCCAAGAACTTCCTTAGACACCAAGCTGGCATGGCTTAACTTCTGGTTTAATAGTGCCGTGGAGCGGGGTTCGATTCGAGCAAGTTGTGTAGGAGCGAGATTCTGTCCCCTAATACGGTGTAAATCAGAGTACGCCGTCCATCGTGGCAGGTGTACATGTGAGTCCCTTTGTCCTTCGTGGAGGGCAAACTAAACTACACCTGTGCCATTTCCTCAGAACCGCCCCCGGGGATCATTGACAGTGGGGGGGGGGAGGAAAGCCACCAGCCTCAATTGCGTAATTTTGGGTAAAAACGAAATGTGCAGGAATGAAATGGGAAACACCCAACAATGTCATCCGATGAAAATTGGTGGGTTGCTTAAAACTTGGTTTTGTTTCGACAGCATTTTAAGCCAGCGTAGAGAAAGAGGATTTAAATCTCTGAGTGCTGGAGAAACTATTATTTTTCATTATATCCGGATGGTATGGATACCCGATCGATTGCAGGGCCTCCATAATTCCCGCTGAGTCCGAAGCGGACTGGGGAACCTTGTACGAGGGTCATCCGGAAAGTAGTACCCGTTCGTGAAATAAAGACACAAAAGTAAATATTAACAAACATAAAAAATTTTATTTGAAAGAGGATACTTTAAACTACTTCTCAACATAATCTCCAAGCAAATTAAGGCATTTGTCATAACGTGTGACAAGTTTCTGTATTCCTGCTGCATAGTCCTTCGCCGCCAGCTCATTGAGATACGCGAGGGACCCACCTTGCACAAATTTTTGCATAATGCAGATGGTGTTTAACAATTTCATGAACAATTGTTCGAGAAACATTGGGAAAATGCTCACAGATGTCATCAATTGTGACGCGCCGATCGTTCCTCACGAATTCGTCAACTGAGCTCACCAGTTGGTCTGTAATGACAGACGGTCTCTCCGAACGCTCATCGTCGTGTGTGTTCCCCCTCCCCATGTTGAAGTTGCGACACCACCGCCGAACAGACGACTCGTCCATTACATTGTCTCCATACACCTCCTTTAATTGGCGATGAATATCACATGGGCGAACGTTTCTTGCATTGAGGAATTTAATCACTGCCCTCACTTCACAACTGGCGGCGTTCTCAATTTTTTTAAACATTGTAAACAATCACAGAAACAACACAGGCAATGCTAGCGTCACGCAACTTGGCTCAGAGAAGGCAGACAAGCCACTGAAGCTATCTGACCTCGTCCAGCGGCTACTCGCGTCGTCAGCACTTCATGCGGCACGAACGGGTACTACTTTCCGGATGACCCTCGTACCTCTCCAAAATCCTCGGCATATGTGCGACAAGAGGGTCTCTCATCACGGGGTTTCCCGTCTACTAGGCCACTTAGAATGCCTTCATATACCGATATGCTTTTATTTCACGCAGAAAAATACCTCAGCATACTGTTGACACGTATTTTTCCTCACTGGCAAAGTAAGTCGAAAATCTCGCAATAAAAACGAGAAATACCCATCGAACCACATGCCTTACTAGAGCTTCCAGCTACGCTGTGCTTGCCCATTGTTTTCCGTCCCCTCCCAATTTGAAAAAGATATTGGTGAATGCAGCACGCCGTGGGTGAGAGTACAGGTAGTCGCCCCCACGGCGAACATACAAGCCGGACACTAGGCTCGGGATGGGTAACACACAGCCGACATACTATATGTTCGCCTTGTCGGCAATGGGGTTTGGCGGTGAGTGTGGCCAGCAAAAAATCACCTTTAGCAACCCGGCAGCGCGGAGGAATCATCAATTTCCGGGCCCATCATTTAACCTGAAACGTTCAATCCATTGTCTCAAAATCTCTCCCCACATAGCATGTTATCTCCCCCAGAGAATCACACGAGCGAGAATGCTCAGACCGAATGTTGTCGTCCAGTCATCTTGTGCTATGCGTCCTCCCCGATTAGATTGCATGCATAACTTTTTTAAGGGTTCGACCACCAATTAGAGCGCTCTCCGCCCTGTAGAGGAATCGATTATCAATTGTGCACTCAACTATTTCAAAATGATACCAGTAACAGATTCTTGCATTCTAACCTCAAACATTTTCTAACACATGCACACCAACGGAGAGTTCGACTGAGAGAAAAAAAACCTTCAGCCATGTATTTCTCAGCGAAAGGGACCTGAGAATGGATAAAACCGAGCTTATGCACTGAGTTATTAATTTGGAGAAATGGAAATTCAAATTATTTGTATCAAAGTCTTTTTAAAACTCATTACAACGACAAATATACATTTTCATACACCGGGAATGGGCGAAAAGGCTACTTATTCGACGTTACATGAAAAGTGAACGATGTAAAAACCCACCAGTCGCGAAAGCGCAAAGTTTATGAACTGATGTACGTAAAATAATGCAGGGACAATAGAATGGGTTGAGATGCCTCGATCCAGAGAGCGCTCGATCATCCGAGACTCGAGGGAGGAGTGGTCGACTCGGCCGAGGTGACGCCGGACATCGGTCTCCCAGCACACGGAGAAGGGTGGACAGGTGAAGGGGGAAAGACACACACGGCCACGCCGAAGGAGACCGGGACCAAATAACCAAGCGACGCCTTTTCTTTCCAAAAGCATTCATAATGCAATCGTTAACGCGGGAGGAGGAGTAGTTATGTGACAGAGGCATAAAAGGGTAATGGAATAGGCCGCCTTCACGACCGATATGAATATAAATGAGCGGAAGGGGATGATGGGAATGGTGCGATGGAGGGGAGGAGGGGATAAGCGAGGAGGAGGATTTCTTGAAAGAGAGAGAGATGAGGTGGGAGGGAGGGAAAAGCGGGGCGTCACCGGGCATTCAGTAAGGCGGGAGGGGGACTCGGAGGGTGGAAGGGCCCGTAGAGGGGTGGAGTTGGGTTGAGGGAGGGAAGAACTGGTTGCGACGCGATCTTCCCATTTATTAAACATCCCACGCAAACTTATCTCGGGGATCAATCACCTACCCGGTCCGGCGTCGTCACGGGCTGCCATTTCTAAGTAAATACACGAGTGGATGGAGGCAAAAATGGTTATATCATTCCTCTTCCCATCCAACGGGCCCAAATCAAGCATGTAATGGATTCGGAAGGCGGGGCGCTACAGATGCGACTACTCCCGCCGACCAAACATACCGACGCATGCCAGCCAGCTCCGTCCTCCTCGCCGTCACGTTGCCGTGCTCGGGTTAACCGGGCGGAAGTCTTTAAAAACAATAATAAAAAAGAAAAACTCCACATCGGATGTTAACGCTGGATTTCACAGAAACGAATGAACACTAAAATTTTTCTCCCGGTTCTCCCCGTTCCACTATGATACAGCGAGGTAATGCGAAGGTCGATTGGCCCTGAGGCAGCATTCCCTTCGGTTGAGTCCACTGGGTAGAACCCTATAGGACTTTGAGCCCTTGTGTCCTCCTCCCTTCCCGCAGCCTCCAAGAAAATCAAAATCCAAATGCTCATTCGTATTCCAAATGCACTTCCCCTGCACAGCCAACGTCAACAAGACGAAATCTTCAGCTTGTTCAGCACAAGGCCTCTCGAATAGGAAATTCGAATCGTAGTTTATAAGCGAAATATTTGTTCAGCTACTTGATTCCCTAAGTCATCATCATTACCCAGCGTGGAATCACCTGCTTTTATTGCTAAAAAGAGCGCCAAGGGCTGAGAGACGCCAAAACAGATCGAACGGCTAAACGAAGAAAGGCTAAATTCTTTATGAAACATAAAAAACAAAGTTAATTCAGCGGGCAATTAAAGGCATGGAAGTATCATAATACTAAGAATACTCGAGTATGATAGCGAAAAAGTAATATCACGTAGAAAAAATCGTTGGGGAATGCTAGGATTAAATCTGCCAGGCAATATTTTAAACGGCTTAGTTCGCATTGTTGCCGTGATTTCTATTTAAGTTAAGTTAACTAAAAATTCTAATGGTGTTTTATAAATTATTGCGTCTCAGTCCATCTATATACGCGAATCATAGGAATCACAAATGGAATGAGGAAATAACAAAGAATTTAGGTGTATTTGTTCAATATATATTATTTACAGTCATTTTCAACTCATATACGTGTGTGAACCATAAATTTACCTCTGGCGCTGTAATGCGGGACACTTGCCCTAAACTCCTTTACTTTTAACGCTTCCTCAATGAGCGATACCAAGGCCCGATGTCAATTAAGAACAATCTGATATTGAACAACAATTATCTTCTGATTTGACCATACAATATGTCACCAATGAAAAGAAATATATCAAACTGTATAGTTAATAGCTTCCATTAAGCTAAAAATCAATAGGAACCTAGAAAAAAGTGAAAAGTTACTGACAATGTTATGAACATTATGACAATTTTCTAATAAATATTAATTAATGATACATTTTAATTGTTGATCAAGTGATTGAGGTTCGATCTAAGGCCAGTGAATTCAGACTGAGTATACGTCTATTTGGTTCCACGGTTCAATGTCTCCTTCTGTCTACTTCTTCTCCAGACAATCAAGAGAAACGAAATCTAAAATTCCATGAACTTCCCAAGAGTATCAGTTCTCTGGTAACTCTTTCTTTCATATTTGTAATTAATTGTCCAGTCATACCTCTTCCAGCCATTTTCTTCTTTTTCAGTTGTCCTAGTACCGTTTGCTTACATTTTCTATCAAATTTTTCACACGCTTACAACACAGCAAACTAACTACGCTTTTGTCACATTATCACGCGCATTAATCCGTTTCCATTCATGCATCTCCTTTACGCTGAATGCGCGACCAGAAGCCGTTCTCACAAAGAGCCGCTCACCACCGACCCTTAATTCACACGGCGATACACGGAGTCAAGGCATGAAAAATCCTCACTTGAATTAACGTAAATTTCAACGAGAATCATTCCATTTAATACCAATTTACAGACTCCTCCAATAAAAAAAAAATGTCCCCAATTTCGACAGAGGCGACTTCCGGTGGCGGGTCGACTTGGTATGGATCGCCTCTAAACGGTCGCTGAACGTGACGGATATTCCTTCTCGCTTCACTCCCCTGTTATTTCTCAAATATCACAATGCAAATGCTTCCTCACGACCATGAAATGCGCCCGAAAGGTTCCATCCTAATTTGTCCACATGCAATCGGCAGTGACTTGCAGGTTGAAAGAGAGAAGAGGACAATATTTCAACCTATGTGTCCTTACGGAGCTTAAAAGGCCTCATTCAGAACAAAGGCTGCTCCGGGAAGGGGCAACTTGACCGGAGTTGGAGGGAGTGGGGGGGGGGGCTCAGGAAGACCAGGAGGAGGCTCTCGACGGATATTTAGGGCCGAGTGAGGGTTTTCGTTCGTTTGTCCTTGGGCACTAGCAGGCCCGCGTGTTCTATGGCGACTGCTGACCCAAGACAAAGTAACGGGTCTCGCTTTTCACTACAAAGAGAAATTCTTGGGTTAACATTCACGGAAAAAAACATAACTTTCCCCAAGTATTATTTACTATCACATGCAATGACATAATGAATAAGAGAATATAATTATTTACGTAATACTCAAACCGTGGGAATTGATAGATCCTAACGATACTCACGTGCTAATGTTAGCGTTCTCTCTACCTGCAACTCGGTAAAATGTTTCTTCTCCACGGTCCTTTTCCGACGATAATCTTTTAATTAGTACATTTTATACCAATCAATATCTAATTAAAGAATGAAATACGATCGTGATAAAAAGCCTTTCCTATAAATCAGGTGCGGAAATATAATTAACAACGAAAATATATCTGACGTTGAGTAAAACATCTAACGCTCATTCTAGAATCAAAACGGTTTCTTTTAGGCCACTACAATTGCTCATGTTAGAACATCGCTGCTGCATTACAAACAGTAAAGTCATTAGGAAAAGCGAATGCACACGAGCACACGTGTATTCGGAGGAATCACGTCAATTCCTTGTGTCGGGGGGTTTTCATACTGTGACATTTCCCTCTCCAAAGAAATTCATGACACATAAAACTCGGACGAAGTCGAAACCAAATAGTATTTTTTTAAAGGAAAATTATGACAAAAACTATAGACCTCTACAGTTCCGATATTGAAAATGGGAAATATTGAATCCCAACTGATCCATGACGTGCAATATATTATGTTATGCGTTGAGCGCATGAGGGCAAACGTGAACTTCCCGTAGCGAGTTGGTTAACGCCTCAAGACATGCGACGGGCATTTTTAAAGACGACTGCTCCACCTCTGCTCACTTTTATGAAGGAACTCGCGAGATGCTAAACCACATAAAAATGACGCCATAGTCCGTGAAGATCAAACAGAATGCACCAAACGGAGAAGTAATATAGGCGAGCGTAACTTTCATCACGCCGAGCCTACTTAGAACTTCTAACGAGTCCCGACGCTGAACACAGCTGAAAAGAAAAATATCCCTTAATACTCACCTTCTTCATACGTGACAGATGAGTAGCGGGAAGGGGGGAAAAAGACAATACCACCTGTTTTTTTCTCAAGGTAAAAAACGAAGCATCTAACTGGCGGTTTGGGGTCCTCATTAATAAATATGGTTAATCCATTCCCGGCAGCATAGGAGCAATACTTGAATAGTTGAAGTGCATCGGCGCGTTCAGCAGGTATTGATGCTTCCGATGCAAACGTCACTAAGCTATGACAATATCTAGCATAAAATAAATATTTAAAAAATAATAAATAACTAATGTGTTTAATTTAATTTCAAAATATGCCTCGCTCGCTTGGGTAAATGGTACATACCCATTAGAGTATACAGGGGTAGTTTCTATATCGTCCCCGGCTGATCGGTATATGTATACTAAGGTTGAATTCAAGTTGTCGTGGTCTTAAAAGTCTTTGTCTGCTCCCTTTCCCTGCGGCCCTTTAAGAGCGAGCGATAACGGCAAATCGAATATAGAGAGGGCTTTCACAGAGATGATATAAAAGTGATTCCGTGGAATATTAACGAAGCACGTTCAGTCGTCTAAGAAGAGACACTGTTTACCACCTTCCACACCGAAGTTGCGAGTGGATTTGTAAACAAAAGAATAGGTTCGGTTGCTGTGACTAGGATTTCAATCCAGAATGCAACGCAGCAAACTCACAAGTCAGTAGTACTCTCTATGAATGAGAAGACAACGGTATAGAAAGGGTTAGATATTACGTAAAAGATTGCAATCATAGAAGCTTATGAATACCTATGATCATCCTACAGACTACCCGAATCGAACATAGATGCTTTATAAAACTCGATGACCAAATATCTAAACTCTTCACCATGCATAACAACAGTTTATTTGTAGTCTCGACGACATTAAACTGCCGAACATTAATAAGGACGGTTACGGTGTACAGAACAAGTAAAAAATTGGAATTACTGAAAATACTTGTAAATTCATGGGCTAATTCTTCTCCGAAAAATACTTAACTGCCCACAAGAGGTAATAGCATGCTCGATCAAAGAGATTAGGTGCATCTAGCTGTCACCGATTAAAAAATAGCGTAAAGTATATCTATTGAATAAAGGAAATTTTACTAATCTACGAGAAAATTTAAGACTCGAATTGCAAACATTCAGGTATGAGGCTCACAGCTCTGACACAAACTCGATCGGAATTTTTTTTATATAACATACGTGACGGGATAAAGAAGTTTATTCCACACCAATTGCAACGCGATAATATGGATCCACGACAGTACAACGGGGATGTTAGAGTGACGTCAAGGAGGCAAAGGAACATACATTTAAATTATAAAACCATTTTAAAAATTAATGGGGAAAATCTACTGGAGACATCAAAAGAAAATCTCGCAGATTGCTGAGCAAAAACGAAAAAAAATATGCACAGTCTTAAAGAACTTTAAAAGTAAAATGTAACGTGGATATTTGGACAATAACCTAAAATCATTTTGGTATTATATTAGGGAATACTAGGGAAGCGTCCAAATGTACATAATTTAGAGGAGGAGAATTGAAAATTTGATAATGACAGTAAAAAAAAACGCCAATATCCTAAATAAACTCATTCATAGCGTCTAAACCAAAAATATTGGTGCGAAAAAACAAAGTCACCCACACACCGGAAGAGATCCTGAATGAAATATTATTGTCCCAAAAAAGAATCGAAAAGAGCTCCGTAATATAAAACCAAATAAAGGCCCAGTTCTCGCAGAAATCCCTGCTAAAATAATTACTGAAAACAAATTAATATATTTAAAAAGCGTTTTTTTTACAACTCGATAGAAGAAGGTCCAATAACTCGGGTTTGAAAGTTTGCTCAAACAAGGTTCTCTCAACAAAGAAGGCGAAACAGAGGACCTCGATGATTAGAGACTGATTCCTTTTACATAGATATTCTGTAAGATGTTCGAGTATATCATTTCTAAAAATGTAAACGTCCTGGCGGCCGCTAGCGGGGGCTTGTGTAGATCTAGACGTTTATGTGAACGATTATTACTATGGATTTTTCACCTTTTAACGTACGTCATAGGTGTGCCGGAGGATTTAGTCCCCGAGACTTGATTCTCGAAGAGAGCGGGCAGGAGCAAGAGTTGGATTTTTAGGAAGGTAGAGGGAACCTGGGTTTTATTGCGACACAGTCATTTAAAACTACAACTTAAAACGAAATTCAGCATATAGATGTGATATTATATTTTGTTTCTGTAAAAAATCTTTAGTTGTAAGCACTGCGACAACCTGTCAGTGACAACCAGTTCAAACACATTTTTTCACCACACTGGTGAACTCCAAAGACACTAAAAAGCTGTGAAAGAATTTAAAATCGCGGCATAAAACGATTTGGCGTTTGAATCAATTGCTTTTTCACGATTGAAATCACTGGCTGGATGCCTTATACTGATATTCATTGCACAATTTCCACATCCGATTATTTTTTAACTCAGGGCTGGGAAAGACAAGAACAAAAAGTTGTTAATAAGACAATATAGATCTAGTGACATGGGCAGGTTTTCTGGGAAAAAAGTCCTCCCTGTAATCACAACAATGGTAAACTCGCCCATTTGAAGCGTAATTTTAAGTATTTATAGGACAGGAGAATGAGGGAAAATCGACATGAACAAAGAAAATGATGAATAGAGAAAAGACCAAACAAAATACGAATAAACATAAACACTGACTATTTGTTCGTTTTCATATACATAATTTCTAACGCGCTTAAATGTTATGGTTACCAAGGAAGTGAGCCACAAACATTAAAATTCATATAGATCATAGATAACCTTCAATAAAGCATTCGAATAGAATTAATTAACTCTCACCCATTTAAACCTAACCACAGGTTGAACACTGGCATGCCACGAGTTCTTCGAGGAAAAGAGGCGTTCTCAAATTTATTGATTCGGACATCACTTACCCCAATGTTATATTCGTGGCCCCATCCCAAGTTTTAGATCGGACTGAGATTATTGATTGCACTTAGCGTGTGAGACTATCCGATGTATTTTTATATCACTCACAGTTATATCTTTCCTCTGATCCTACCAAACCAAGGCAAGAATGTACCGATGGAAGGAAACCAGAGTTCTTACGACAGACTCCTTGTTCCTGCATGAAGGCGAACATGTTTGAATTACGACCAGGAAAACTCAATTCTCTTTACCACTGACGCCGCGAGGGCTTAATCCCTGTGCGCATTTCTTATTACGCCAACCCGCGGGAATGCAACTGCTTATGACAAAATGGAGGGGCGGTTCTCGTTCATAGTGAGTGGCTGGTGGTGATATAGCTTCGACGCGGTCCCGTGGCCCCCATCCGGGCTGAAAAGACACAAACTACCCCACCGCGGGCATATCCCGAAGGAAGACATGAGGAGGGTCGGGAGGGAAAACACGCGGGAGGATGGGTCAGGTTGAAAGGAGAGGGGGTGTAGGCCACGGAGTGGGCGGGAGGGAGTGGCGTGGGAGGGGAGTAAGGGAAACGGGCGTTTATTGGGGGAAGGGGTGATATTGAGGGGGCGGGAGTAGCGAAGGTATGGCGGCGCTGTTGCCAAGCCTCCACATCAATCCGTAGTTCTCAAGGTTATGGGTGTTTTCCGAAAACACCTCCGAATGCACGGAAAATTTTTCCCAGAGGTCACGCCGCTAAATGATTGAAAAACGATACATTTGCGATGGCGATTATGGTTAAATGAAGAAGTACAACCTCTTCCATTCCCGCATAAGAATGGCTCTATTTTCCCTCCCGTTTGCATGCAGTCGTTCACATCACGTCCACTTACGCTTCGGCTTTCTCATAGCTCCTACTCGTTCCATCGCCGGAACACAACGAAACATCTTTCTTGGTTCGAAATTCCGAGTAGCACAGGAAAATATTTCACTCGGGTGAAAGAAATGAAAGTTATTCTGTATTCTCGACTATTTATCGGGGCAACAGCACAACCAAGCAATGCCTACTCTCTTATCAACTCAACAAGCTCAACAAGTTTTAGCGTTTTCCAAATGTTGAAAAGCTACGCCTAGCTAGCTATTGGATAATCACAATGCATCTTAGATTTTTACAGCGATGAAATTTCGGAAAATAGTCCAAAACATCCCGGTCACTGATAGGATCAACATATGAAATTCGAACGCTGGGCGCTTACTCTTGGGTTAAGATACCGGTGAAAGATTTTATTCTTATTCCTCAGCTTATAAATTTTGATCAAGGTAGCATTTGAATGCAGATACCATATTCGTGGACTAGTGCCGGTCTAGCTTCAAAGGGAAATCAACTTCATCCGAAGCCTGCAGTTTTTGGCTTATTTTTATAAAATTTAGATCTAGATAATATATAGGTAAGGATAATGGAGACACAGGGAAGGTATAACTTTTCATAATGTCGACAACTGGAGTCAGCAATGCCTTCTGAGACAGGATAAAGACGGGAAACTTAATTTCAGCGGATGCAGCAGTTATATCGTTATGATTTAGATTATACATAGTTAACCCATGCATTCACCTCTCAACCTTCTTTTTATAATCATCAATGTGAAACAAAATTAAGCACGCATTTTGGTAAAACATGCTAAATAATAACAGCAGCATATAAAAACACGTCTTTCCCAACTCATAAACACTGAGCTGTACAGAACATTTCCATTCTGATAAACGGAGACGTTTTAAAAGGTATTCACGGAGCTAAGATAACAAATGAAAACGGCTCTCACGTCCTCTTTTACCTAATTTTGTACACTCTTGTATATACCGGATGTTATTGTCCCATTAGATTAATCATCACATGCGACTGCTTCACATGTGATTAAAATGAATTTCAGGCGAAAACGTGGGCGCTGCGAGTTTAATTACAGCATTCTTTCCTTCAACTCGGACACGGGCATGGTCCCGACATCAACAATGCACTCGCACTTTCCATTGGCGAGAATGCATGAAAAAACACATTCGGAGGCGGCGGTGGAGGGGGAGGATGGCTCTGCTCGCGTCTATTCCAAACTAGCTCCAAGGTTAGGTGCTCATGTTTAGTCAACTCATGCATCTTCGTCAGTCTTCGGCAGAGACTATTCCCCTCTAGACCCCATATTCCGATCAGGTAAAGGCTCTAAGGGGTGTGTGTGTGGGGGGGGGGGGCGGGGGGGGGAAGGGCGCTGGCAGCGGACATTTCCCACGATGCCGCCTCCTTTCTTCCCTACCCACCCCTCCGCCCCCACCGCCGACCCCATGTAAAAGACCTCGGTAACATATTCAGCGACTCAGAAAAACCATCCCTATAAAAGCTTGGCTTAATTGGTATCCGTATGCGGTAGCCGGCATCATCCCACCTCTCCTCCGCGGAACATTGGAAGGGCCCCAAGGAATTAGTTATGCGATCTTTTAATCCCTTGACGGGTGGAGGGAGTGGTGGCTGTGTGGGAACGCGCACTTCCGCGACCGCGCATCTCGACCTGTGCGCTCCGTGAAGATGTGCTCCACAATGCTGGGAGGGGACGGGACAATGACACTGAGAAGGATAATAAAAGTTTTTAATAAGCGCCCATCTCAACGATAAAATTAATGGGCAGATACCACAAGGACGGAAAATCCACGAGACGTGAATGACGCCGACGCGCTTCGTAGTGACGTGGATAATGGGGAAATCACGACCCGCTCCGTCAATTATTCCTCAAATTTTGAAACAAATTTTTGGATTGGGAGAGAAAAATTATGAGTTTTCCTACATTTCACCCCGAGGGCACCAAAGATGGGCTGAATATGACCGCTCTTCGCAACACCAACAACATTTATACAGTGATACCCTGGAAATATGGTTTTAAATACTCAGTTGCGCTCGAAATTCTTATCCTTTCCCAGGAAATATGGCGTTTTGGTTATTCTCTTCAAAATTCTTGAACATATATACACACACACAATAACTATTCCCAAAGAGTATTGTAAAAGTTGACGAGGACATGGAGACTAGACAGAAGAGAGAATGGAATATTGCTCAGATTTTCTACGATGGAATAGCCTTATAGACGGGAAAAGACTGCTAGGATTTAGAAATAAAAGTATAAATTGCGTAACGAGACGCAATCGCATATAAGCGCAATCGAGGGTCATGCTTCGGTCAACTGTTTGCGTCACACAGCGAACAGAAGAGCATGAAACGGTTGGACGTTTTAGAAATAATCATCCTCTCCGCGAGAGTGTCCGAGAATCCTATGGGCTCGATGAGGAGGCGGCAAAAGTTACCCCACAAAAGGTTAAAGAGACGATGACACCACGGAAGAGCTTTTCATCAGCAACGACAAGTTATATCAATAAACCATTATTACTACCATGGAAGTTAATAGCAGAAACAAATAACTTCAGGCAAGAATTATGGACCCTGTAATCGACAAAACGAAGAATAGCAGAGGCAAGTTGACCTAATTTTTTAAATATATCATTTATAATCCAATGTTAAGATAAAAATGCCCAAGGAACAATTACTTCGTTGACATTGACTCAAATAAAACTAATTACGGAGCCAGGACTAGAGGTTTGCAACCGACATATCTACCCCAGAAATTATGAATCAATTCATGAATAGAGTATTAACTTCAAAATTTACTTTTAAGTCTCCCATAGCCTTCGCTGAATAGTTTTAGTAAAATGCTCACCATTACTAAATCAGAACAAACCCACAAACCATGAATTATTTGCACAAATCAATTTTTATCGATATACTGGAATACACTATTTTAAATTACGTACATGCTATGCTCAATTCCTGTCATGGACCAAAGCCATGGCCTTGATGACCTAAGACAAGATACTTTATGCATTTTTGGTAAATTTTCGAAAAGTAGCCCGAAACGGGCTAGTTATATTGGTAGGCTTTTATATATTTATCCGATGATTCTTGATTTATGGTTCTTGTCCTGAAAGCAATTATCTGATTCTCTAAATGGATGCAGAGGATTGGGAGATCTCGATCATTTACTCCGGACACTTTTGTAGGCACTTTAGGTAGCCATACAGATACTGACAAACCAGATGAGGCAAATGAGTGTTCTCAGCGACTTTGCAGTTTAATGAAAAAAAATATTTTCTGAGACATAATTTACCTCAGTTTACTACGAGACCATCGAGCAAGAGACGACGATTATACCCACATTTGGCCTGAGGGTCACACGGTCCACGGGGAGCCCGTACGAGGGAGGTTCTTTGACTGGTTATGATCACGTACGTACCTTCTTGAGATGACCATTAGCCGTCCCGAGGAAGACCACGGTGTAATCTCCAGTAGAGGTTGCAGCGACGGCAGTCAGGTGCGTGTTGAACACCAGGACGGGGATGGCGTTGATCGGCAATATGCCTCCCAAAGGCGTGTTCACGTCTAGGCCGCAAAAATCCTCCCCGATGGTTTGCAACTTCTGCAAAGAAAGAAATTTTAAGGAGATAAGTCACCGTCCTTTGATATCCATCCATGGGAGTAATTGTGGGGTACGGCTGGGGCAAGAACTGGTACCCGATGGAAGGGCATTCGTGTGCCTCAGCTTTTTTTTCGTACGTGACAAAGATACAAGAGAAAAACACTGAGCGTAAAAGCGTGATTTATGCGTTGCAGAAAAATAATGCCAAGCAACACTTAAGGAAAGCTGGATCTTCCGACGACGCGGAGTATAAATAAAGCGATGATTATTGGCTGTCAAAGATGATTTTTGGTTGTGAATGAGGAGATTTATTTCCAAAGCATTCACAGTAAATGAAGACATATTTTGGTGGAAAAAATAAGGAAATTGCGACTATCCCGTGAGTAACAGAAAAATACAAATGAAATGAGGCGTACTTACAATTGCGCACACTTACACTCCCGATTCATATGTTACATCAAGAACCTGACTATTAAATTAACTCTGGAGTCGTAAAAGCATTACTTCTCTCATGAAAAGTCAAATAAATTACTTTTCCGAGCCATAAATGATCCTTTTATGCCTCCCGGACTAAATACATGAGCCTGTCTCGAGAATACTGCCATCACCTCACCTGGCGATCCTCCACACGAAACAAAGGCCAATTAACGGCTCATCGCCGATGCCCGAGGAGCAGATTGAGTCGAATAATAAAAATAAGAACACCAAAAAAACATCGTACAACTCACTTTAGAAAATGAGGAAATGTCAAAGAGACACCTTATGAGCTTCCTCAATCCTTCACCAGAATAAGTAATCCCCATTTGAGTCGAAGACGCGACAAATGGTATATGCCCCATGTTTATCCTGGGTGAAATTCCACTCGCTCAAAGCGAAAATAAGATTCGCATTGGGCGCATTGTTTCAAATTCGCATTCAAATGCGCATTTCTGCGCATGAATTTGAAACAAGAGTGCAAAAAGACATTCGTATCAACGATGATATCACAACAGCGCCATCCTCTCCGAGTGTACTGTCGATACTCTGTTCCGCCTGATATGCGTAATTATTAACACAGCGAGAGCTCGAGGTGCCATTCGCATATCTTCAGGGTAATACGAACGGCAATGTTGACAGAGAATTAGGGAGATTATACAAGGTTGGATGGTCCCCAAGCGATCTGAAAGACGCCGATATTTTGCGCAATGGGTCATGCCAACATTCATTGCCAAGTACCCTTTGAAGGCATTAAAGTTAATAATTCAAGTTATAAAGACATCCCGACGTTGACAATACATTGCAATACCAATATTTCATTAATTTCAAGCTGACCTTTCTTAACATAGTTATCATAAGCTACATTCTGCGTAAGCAAGAAAACAACGTAATTTTCTTTTGTCTTAAACCAGCGGTGGGTAGGTTATTGATTACCACACAGGAGCGCGGTGAGAGTTCTGTGCCATATTTTAAAACATGAATTAACATTTGACTTCGGGAAAATTACCTTCCCGAGCTGATTATGAACAAACGGCTTTCCGCATTCGAAGAAATGTCAGGAAACAATGGAACGACAAATATGCAATAATTAAAGATGAGTATTTTTCGTTAACGCGTTATTGGAGTAAGGATACCATTGATTTAGTAACCTCGAAAACGGTGAAATTGGGAGGAGCTATTTCACGACTGCCAACATTGATTTGAGTAATTAAAAGCTTACGTAAATCATCTTCCATTCGTGCTTAAAAAGGGAGCGGTCGGAGAATGGTAAGCGAAGTAAGGAACAGGTGGCTAATAGGGACAGGCAGTGTAAGTTAATCATTAACTTTTAATGTTTCTTCGCAAGTGTCATGGACACAGATAACCATCAACGACCCAAATATTTCGAAGTCAACAAGAAAAACATGAAACTGAACTCAACAGAATAACTGTGGAACCAGGAGAGGAATTTGGCTAAGCCATGATACTGCATTTCAAGCTCTTGATGCAGATTTCGAACGTCAAGAAGTTACAACTTCTGTCAATTCAATCATAGTTTTTGGATGTTGATTGAGTCTCGTGGTGTGGGATAACTGAACTATTTCGAATAGTAGATAACTCTATTGAAAATTCATTCAAATGCCCAATGAGGCACTGGATATAAATCGTGATGTATGAACGCATCACTACCCGTTAAAAGGTTAAACACTGTGTCATCTCTGAGCGATGAAGGTATTAATGAATGAATCGACACTTGAATTAGAGTAAGTATTGAGACAGCATGAAGTCATCTGTGTTAAAATCCGCTTACAGCTGAAATCCATGTGCTGTTTGACAAAATAACAATTACATAGACGTATATTTCCCCGTAAATGAATAAAAGGATAATGTTCAACTGGTCAAAGTTGAAGTTAAAATTATTTTCTTGGTTTGCTGAGTGACCATAGTAAAAGTATGTGTTGAGTGTTAGATTGAGTGTTGAGCATTTCCCTTCAACTCAGAAACATACTACCTTGATCAAAAAGTTCCCGGAATAACCACCGTGTGGCGCTCCCATCGTTCCGATTTGAATTCTGTTTTTTTTGTTAAATTGGTACATCTGTTGTTGATATTCCCTTTAAATCTTAGTGTCATAACTTGACATTAGCAAAAGTTACGGTCGGTTTTCGGTATGTCCATCAGTGCTTCCTGCGATTTTTCCATTACTTCCTCTCGGCTGCTAAAACGCGTTCCCCGTAATGGTTTTTTAACTCGATTGAACAGAAAGAAGTCACAGGGAGCCAAATCAGGTGAATTCGGTGGCTGTTGGATGGTATTTGTTGCATTTTTCGTCAAAAAATTACGAATAATGATAGCACTGTGCGACGGTGCGTTATCATGGTGCAAAATCCACGAGTTTTCTGCCCACATTTCTGGTCTCTTTCGGCGAATTGCTTCACGCAAACGTCTCATAACGCCCAAATAATACTCTTTGTTTACTGTCTGGCCTTCTGGCAAAAATTCATGATGCACTACACCGTTGTAATCCATGAAAACCGTCAGCATTGCCTTCTTTTTTGACTGAAAACGACGTGGTTTTTTTTGGTCTCGGCTCATTTGGTGAACGCCATTCACTTGCCTGATGTCTGGATTGCGTGTCGTACTCATAAACCCACGTCTCGTCTCCAGTAATGATCCTTTTGATGAATGTGGGATCGGATTCAGCCTCGCAAATCATGTCTTTTGCGACGTCAACACGGTCTCTTTTTTGCATGAAATTGAGGTCTTTTGGAACCAACTTTGCTGCTACACGACGGAAACCCAAATCATTAACCACAATGTCTTGGGCGGATCCATAGGCAATGTTCAAGTCCTCCGCTATTTCTCTGATGGTTAATTTGCGGTTGTTGACCAACATTTCTTTTACTTTATCAATTTTTTCACCGACTTTCGATGTCGATGGTCTGCCACTGCGTTCATCATCTTCGATTGACTCACGACCACTTCTGAACCGCTCGTGCCACTGGTAAACGACCGTTTTTTTTAGAGAATCGTTGCCGAAACACTTTTCCAACATTTCCAACGTCCGTGCGCCACTAAATCCGTTTTTTATGCAAAATTTAATACAAGTTCGTTGTTGCAAATTTAAATCCATTTCTGAAATTGTAAAAAATCGCCAACACACACAGAGATAGATGTACTCTTGGCTACGTAACTTTTGCAAATGTCAAGTTATGACACTAAGATTTAAAGGGAATATCAACAACAGATGTACCAATTTAACAAAAAAAACAGAACTCAAATCGGAACGATGGGAGCGCCACACGGTGGTTATTCCGGGAACTTTTTGTTCAAGGTAGTATTATCCTCATAACCAAAATCAAAGGCAAAATGGTCGAACTGATGGTGATCTAACTCGGCTTAAATTTTAACTCGAAACTCTTATAATTATTTCTTAATTTTTCGTCTTTCCATAGTTGCATCTTGCAAAATCCCATGAAAGATTTGGTTATCATTTCGAAAACTCAAAAAGGAGCTCAAAACGACTTTTCGTGACACCCGACTGTCGTAAAATATTCTCAAGCGCCATCATGTATCCCCAAAGCACACCTAGAGGTATTTGAGAACACGAAACATATTCAACAGCTGCGTGAAAAAGAAATCAGGACGCCGTAGGATTGCTGAAATGAAACGCAGGGCGTGTGGCCCACCTGAGTCAGATCCAAACTCGATGAAATGCCACAATAAATGGAAATCGATGACTTAGGAAAGCGAAAGGAGGTCATGCGCATCTAACGTGGATCATATTTCTCGTCTTATCCGAGAAAATCGAAACACTCAGAATCACTGCAAAGCACGAAAATTATTACTTTTATGGCGATTACGCTGCTTGAGTAAATATACATGCGAAGGGATTTATCCTATAAAAATTCCTCAATACAATTGTACAAGACGCCAACACGGTGCATCGAAGTATTTCTTGGTAGAACCTGACATCTGTTCTTGGCTGTCAATCCATTAGAACTCCATCATATTTACATTAAGTATCGGGGGCACACTATCAAAGATGCATTCAAATAGTAGGATTAAAGCCTAGAGACATGGCGAACATGAGCTCAGTTCACCTCGGATACTGTTTTACGAAGCGATCTCTGGCTGCATTAGTATGACTGGTAGCCTAGTCTCAGGCCAATTCAACGGAATTGACATCAAAGTCTCTTAACACAACAGTTTTGTTTCTGTCATACTTATTGCCAAGCGGTGACTAAGTCCTCGGGAAACAGAGAATAAGGTTTGACTAGAACTCAAAGCGGGAATACATTGCAATAATATCCCATTCGTATATGCATCGGTGGAAATGATAATGAAATTTCCTGGTCAGAACAGCTTATAAAAGTCATTTATTTGGCCCAGCATTAGAAAGAAATAAGACCTCTAATCACTTAGTGTCCGGTTACTATGTTAGAAGATCATAAATTCTATCATATGCTATAACAACGTTTAACATGTAATCCAATAATTGCAGGAAGTATTACTTTACAGGTAAATAAGGGGACTACATTATATTTAAATCCAGCTTATCATTGATAGACAAACATTCTCCTATTTTCGTAATGATTCTTGGAAGATACTGTACCCAAGGAAGACACACCCTATGGAAAGCCGCTCCCATTACATTACAACAGCATTAATCATCGCTCGATGAAGCTACATTGTCAATTTTAAACGCTTACTCATACACAGGTTTCCAGAGAGATTGAGGTAATTACGAATTTTTTTCCTGTTCGACGGATTTTCATTAATAGTAAAACATTCATATTAATACATATTGGCGGAAACAATTAAAATATATTAGACTGTTATTATGGTGTGGAAGACATTACTGGGGCTGATGATGATAAATCTTCTAATTACTTATTCAGCAGAGATATATTTAGTTGAATGCGTCACAAGAAATCCTACGAAATAAAAGCACAAAAAATGCTGCAAGAAATTCTCATTGGCAAAAGACCTCGAGTTCTAATGTATTTTCCATGCTAATACGCCACTTACAACCACATACTCACTAAAGCCAATTAAAGAGTAGTTTTCGAATGCAACAGACGCCATTTCAAAATTTCAGCGTCGTGCGATTTAAAATACAATAGACAAAATTTTAATGGGATAGAATCTAAATGTTAAAAACATAACTTTGCATTTAGCTATTCATCCATTCATTTATTTCCGTATTCACTGTCCGAATATGGCCATACACTTTTGAAGGATGCACAACCAGTCAAATTACCCTGAAAAACTTTTATAGAAGATAATTAATCTTCTACTCATTTAAGGGAAAGGTGGACAAGGCCTCATTTCATCGCAAGAATCATAAGCCTCAAACTCGACGAATTATACACAAATATACCCTTGCACCATAAGCCAACAATAATGGGATAGCGTGCGAGATAAGAGAATATCTGCAGCACTTGTGGAAGGCAGTAATTTTAGCTAAATAAAACTTGAGTTTCATCACGATTTAACCTATGCCGTGAGCAAATTTCGCTAGTATTTATTACCAGACGAAGATAAATGGAAAGAGATGGGCATCGCAGGCTTGTACTTAAGCTATAATGCTGCAAAATGCGCGGTTAATAAAGATGAAAACGTGTTTTTGAAAATCTTATGGTAGGAGAATTTATAATGAACAATAATTTAAGTTTCAAGCCTCACCATGCAATGAATTCACGATGGGGGTGGGAATAAATTGAGTAGCAATAGAAACAAGTTTCACCGTAAAGGACTACGCCTGATATTTCGTTACATGTGACTTGCCCAAAAAAAACAATTCTTACTTATGGTGCACAGAATCTACTTTATCCCTTCGTAACGATTATTATTTACTCATATCCAACACACACTCTTACATGTAATTTAATTATGCTATTACCACTCCATACTGTTATTCTGACACTTCCATCAACCCATTGGTTGGTTCGATAAGCGAGATTAGAACTTAAATGGCGTATATAGATAACCCAAAGCAAGGAAATTCTTTGAAGAGTAGCCGAGTTCACTGCCAACAGGCCAATCACACTGTCATTTAAGAAGAGATAATCCAGTTTATAGGCGATGAATAATGCACAATATTCGGATAAAAAGTTCACATTACCAAATCAAATTCCCACATGTGCATCCTTATCTTAACGGACGTATGCATAAATATTTGCTGCCATGCATGGAGAAGTGGGAAAGATTTCCATCACCGCCCTATCTAAGTTCACTTAAAAACATGACACCTAAAACGAAAGAAAAACAACACTTCCATTAAGCTTCAAGCGTTTAGTGGAAGACCATCGTTTTTTGAAAAGCGAACATTTTCAGGAGTGAACAATTCTTTTGTCAATGAAATACAAAATTAATTTATTGACGCCGCGGATTGCATTCCAGTACGATGGAATACGTGGCTCTCAGTGATAAAACATTCGTCTGCAAATATCTAGATATTTTTGGAGCCGCTTAATAGAAATAAATGGAAAGAGATGATTTTCATCAATTGAAAACGACGAATTTTTGTGTAGTTTAGCCTTCGTCATAATGAGTACATTTCTTAATGTACTCCCCCCTGCCACACACCTTTTTGGTGGCTTGCAGAGTATTGATGTTGATGTAGATGTAATGCACTCAAGCGATCGTCTTCTAACAGGATATCCCGTTTAAAAATTAAGCGAATAATACCTTTAGTTAATTGTCTAAATCTGTGCAATAACAAATGTGGTGAACAAGAGAGGGCATCATTTAACTCTCGATCCTTGTGGCGAGACGGAGAAAACGGTTAAGAGCCGGCCGGCGTCCATCAGAGCAAATATTTGAATGTCCCTCAACCAGAGAAAAGTCCCGTTGGCAAGCAACCCTGGCATTCACCCGGACCTACAATATAATTCCCCTACCATGACCAGCCGCACAGAAAGAACCGGGTCAAAATAAAATACCACCACCACTGAAAATCGCAAATCACTCCGCTTTGCACGAAGCCGGCCCAAGTGACAACACTTCCTGGCACAAAACATCAAATTCACTGGAGGAAGCCATTGTTTGGAGTCGCTTGACAACAGAGGTCGTTTGCCCACCCATCATGGCTGCGTGGGTAAATGGGACAGAGGGGGATGGGGTGACTATGAGAAAAACCTGGTGTCGACGTCTCTTCACTGTCGACGAGAGGCGTCAAATACCGTGCATTACCTTAGAGATGATAGTTCCTGCACCCGAATTTATATCGCCCAGACGCCTACGTGAGGCCACAAAAGGATTACGGAGCACTCGCTGTCGATAACAGAACACGTTTGAAGGTCGTCAGCGAAGGGGATCAAATGAGTATGGCTTCCTCCGGATTCCTCAAACACTTCATTCCCGAGTGCAAAAGGCTTCACGGAAAGAATACGTGATTTTTCTCGGGTGAAAACTATGGTTGTCACCGTCAGGCTGATACGGAGGAATCAGTGCGAGGGAAGGGCGACGTAATTGCATTTCACCTCGAATGCATCGGAAACGGCAGTCCAGCGGTGTGCAACTCAATGAAGCTAAAAAAAGATTCAAAAGTAACACCTTGGTTTACCTTTCAACCAACTCGTGCGCATTGGTTCTGGATTGCCATTACCGACAGCGCAGCATCCAAATTTCGGATAAACGACTTGACACATCACTGTCGTGCCATCGAGTCCAACTGACTTTAGAAGCCACGTGATAAATGTATGACAATTGTCTTTGAATCTGGGTTCCATTTCGTCGAAAGACAATTAGCACGCCGACACAGTTTTACGATTGAGCATTCACGGGACGACATGTACAAACAACACGCTCGTGAGGTTAAACTGAGAAGTTGGAATGCCATGAAATCCGCATATTTTACTTCTCATTCGAATGGAAGTATACAAACTGACACGTGTGCGTATGCATGTATGTATACAAATACACCCACAAAATAACATTCAAAGCCAATTTTTTTTTTCACATTTTACATTAAAAGAAGTTTTTTTCACTTCTGTCCGTATCGTTACCGAACTAACTGATACCTGCAATATGTGGATACGAGTTTGAAATATTTCAATTTTTTACGAAAATGCTCGTCTCAGAAGAATTAAAATAAGTGTTGACGAATTGCGAAAATCTCCGTCTTGCAGGACTAAAATTTCTTTTTAGAATACAGAAAAATTAAATTCATGACTCCACATTCCACCTCAGTACTACAGAAATAACCTGGATAGATGCCAACTGTTTTATTTCCACAACTGCTCAGTTTGTTTCTACACATTTTTCAATAGGTATACCAGGCGAAAATGTCATGCTTACGTTTACCACAATACTTTACCCTGCAGTTCGACACTAGGATGTTTAGCAAGTGGTGTTAGATCATCAAAAAGCAGTAATTGGGGGAATTAATGACTTAACATTCCGCAAAATTTTATTTTCGGAATGTTCTAATTCCCGAGGTATGCCATACAACTGGCAGCACGTCAGGAAATATCCGTTACCTTCTTGTTCTGATTTAGCTTACAAATATAATTCACAGCTTCAATCACTCCTTTTGTGCCACCGTTCAAATCACACGACTTGTATTTATTTAACTCCTTAGATCATGGATGAAATCTTCGCGCTAAGACTGTCCCTCAACCCAAGTCTTTCATTTAACATGTGACGATTTCTGTACGCTCATGACGCTTCGTTACAAAACGGGCAGCGCGTATGTTTCTTGTTAAATTCTGAAATTAGATCCATTTGCACAGAATCCCAAATGCTCGGCGAGTCGAGTACATATTCAGGGCGAGGTCTAACCAATGCAAAATAAAACCCCTCCTTAGTGTAGAACAACTTCCCGGCCACACACCGTTTCTAGCAGGGTGTCACGTACATGGCAGAAGAAAAGACCGAGACCTCTCGACTCACCCCCATACTCGTACCCGCACGAAGAAAGGAAACTTGCGGCAGTGGAGGAGGGAAGTGGGAGGGAAGAGGTGTGATACCGTCGTCACCGTGCCGCGTGGGGCCGGGGGAGGTCCCCAAAACCCAATTGTCTCCTCAAACGGACAACTCTGAAGGCCTCAACTCTCCCCGCAAGAACCCCGCAGATGCCAGGGAAAAGCCAGCGTCTGCCCAGGCCAGAGACGGCGTCTACGGGCTACACGCCCGTAGACGTACGGTGGGCGGGGAGCAAGGGGTTTGGGAGGGCTTGACTTCCAGAGGGGAAGGAGAGGAGACCCTGTGCGCCAGTGCTTAGGACAACTTGGCTCCTCGAATTCGGGTCAATTTTTCTTCTCTTAGCACGCCGGAGGATTAATTTTAGTTTTCATCCAATCCTTCTGTACGTGTATTTTTTAGAAGTCAAGCATATGCAGCGTAACTTTATGCGTATTATCGCGCATTCTGAGAAGTTAAATCATCTAAATACATTCGTAAAAATCCCCTTAAGGTAGTGTGAGCCGTAATGTGCCCGCCTACCAACCTTAAATCCGCTGGTTCGGCTCTTGGAACCCAAAACAGGAAAAAACACATGAGGAATAAGCGGACCCGCTGACAGAAATTTTGGATTTACAAAAAGAGTTGCGGATTAATAAATGTGGAAGTAACAAAATCGTGCGATAGATTAAGCAATGGGGGAATAGATTTGCAAAATTCTGTTATGATAAACTTAGCAACGAATCAAGATAGTAGATAATTGTTTGGGAATCACTCGAAGTCTGAAGGTCAAATTTCAGGTGATATCTCTCACATAAATTAGAAGGCCTTTTTGTGGTGATGCTAAAAATGTATCACTAGTTTCATAACAATAGGGTCATGAGATTTTCAATGTAATTTTTCCCGCGAACGATAAGAGATCAGAATAACTGCGAACGACGGCACTAAGAATTCAACTTTTTATATACTAAGGAGCCACTAAATGTGCAGTCACTATTTAAATTTATCCTTAATTTTTTGTTATCCTTACTAGCACCTCTGCATGCGGCGTATTTTAAACTCGCGAGACTCCGTAGTGCATGCTTGCAGTAGTATAATTTCTCTCATTTGGGTAAAATGGTATTAGTACCTGACATTTAATGATAATGTTTCACACCTTCTGTATAATCAACCCCTGCCACACATCCTATTGGTGGTGGCCTGGAAAGTAGCATGTGCACGTAGCATCGTGGCTCTAGAGGTGGCTTAGTAGAATCCAGTGCGCGGACCAAGGGCGTCAGGAGGGCAAAAAGCCTCGCATTCCCATTCCAATCGATGCTTTCATGAAATGTAACTCCCCCGGGTGCCTCAGCGGCCGCATAAGCGTTAGCAAGAGCGCCCCCGGAACGCCCGGGGAACTTACAGACCAACGATGGCCAAGTCCGGATCGTCGTGCGCCGTCGGCCGTCGTAACTCGAGGAATGCCCGCACGGCTCCCTCGCTTCCGATCGGAATGGGGGTGCGGAAGAAACTCGACGGGGTTGGACGGGGCTGAGGGGCGGGGTTTGGGGGGGGATCGGAATTGGAGACGA
The DNA here is from genome assembly GCF_022747635.1 of Hetaerina americana. Lineage (NCBI taxonomy): Eukaryota > Metazoa > Arthropoda > Insecta > Odonata > Calopterygidae > Hetaerina > Hetaerina americana. The sequence goes on from NW_027286292.1 coordinate 26,095,462, forward strand.
GGGTGGCGGGCGACGGCCAGGAGGGGAGGAAGTTGGAGGGATTGAATCGAACCCCTCGACTGAAATACGTCGATCCTAAGTTGATCTCGGTAATGCCGGTTGTGGGAGCACCCTCGGATTATCGGGACTGGGAAATAGAGGGTGAGCCAATACCCTAAGCGTGGAGCTCTAGAATGGCGAGGTAGAGGACGGGGGGGAGGGGAGGGGGTGAAGGGAAATTCTTTTCATTGGTGGATCCAAAGTTCTTTCGAGATATCTTTCTTCACTGGCTAACTGCGGATACGCACAGCTGTGGAAAATATTTCCCCTTCGATCCCACGGTGAAAGAAGTAAATAATAGTGCCACCTCAACCCCTTCCGTGCTACCACATAATGTTTTGGAAATCACTCTGAATTCCTTTCCAACCGATCTACAATTGTGCACTAATGTGAACGTTTAGGGAGATGATAGAGGGCAGGAATTACACCGCTCCTCCAACTTAAAAGCAAGTTCTTGACCCACGTTTCTAAATAGTTCTTGGCCCACGATAATCAGGAATAATAATAGTAAGAAATCAAAGTCATTATAGAAATAGCAAGGACATTCACAAGTCAGGACAAGATTAAATGCTGAGAGTAGACATAAGGTATATTCATAGGCGCATATGAAAGTGTATCTTAGTAGATAGTATATGTATGTATTTTCATACGTGTAAGTTATAAAGGTTTTGTTCATCGAACATGAATATATACGAGTACACCTCTGTGGCTGTAGATTGGCATGAATTTGTTTGGGTTTGCATGTGGTTTAATTCTCTTTCACGGGTGATGACCTAACACCCCCCACCGCACGCCCTCGCGGCGGCTCGCGGTATATTACGTACGTAGATATTTCTTTGCGCATTTTAAACGCTTAGAATGAATACCGCAGTAAAGTGGTTGAAAATCTAAAACTTGCCGACCGGATCATGTGGGAATGAGAAATCTTTCCTCAAGCCAAGGAAACAAAACGTAAAATTACATTAAGTACAAAATCTAAAATGAAAGTGTCCATTTATAAAGAATATCAACGATGTTTACGTATATTTTTGCCGGAATATTTTTCCTTTAGATTCAATCAGAGCGAATTTTATAAGATTTCGCTACCCACAGTAGCTTCGTATGCAATATCCTCTGTTCTCTCTGAGCCCCATATACGATATATTACTTTCATATCAACGAGGGTTATTATTGGCATGCTTGACTTTGGTTTCACAAGTTATAAAAATTAGTTTCATGCTGCTCGATGTCTTCTTCATGAGGGTTGTCTAAAATGTTTGGCAAACTGATTCTCAGTACAAACCCGAGTTCTTGAAAGTTAAAATTTTACATGTGCAGTTTTCTCTTCCGCTGATAAATAGATATTACAATGGAGACCATTCCGTTAAAAAGAGCCATATGATCATTAGTTCCCATCATGAACATTGATATACGCATTAATTTCAGGGTGACTGAAGACTAAAACTCTACAATTCTATTCCCTGTCGTCGGCTTGTTAACGGCTTGATGAGCGGTTCGAGAACACATCGAGTATCGCGTTACATGACTCCCAGTTTCGAGGATTTATGTTAACACGCTATATTTCTTACCTCCTTCAGACCTTCTTTAATTAAAATTTCCCGTTTTGCCGTACATATGACCTACACTCTAACATACCACTCACGCGAAACTGTATTAGGGCCGCAATAACGAAACACTTAAATAATGATTGGATTTATAATTGAATGCTATCTTAGGCGAGCAAATAACTGTGCGTCTTTGGCAGCCACTTCTCACTTCATCATATTCCACGTTCTTGCGTTAGTGCGTCTCCCACGCTGGCGACTGCCAAGCGCATGGTGAACTTCACTTGACCCTCAACGGCCGAGGAGCATGGTGCGTCGACGATCATTTTATGATCGGACAAGCAACAAGAACCATTAGCCGTGCTTCGTAGATCGCTAAAGTCATCCCATTACTAAAACCTTTGCTCAACCTCTCCACGAGGAACCATAACCTAAAGGCTCCCCCGTCACTAAAAGATGTAATTAAACAATATACTATTTCGGGGAGGGATGAAGAGGAAGTTTTTTTTCTACGCGTGAGGGAGGAAGTTCCGTCTCTAGTTGGCGCTGCCGGACGGCAGGGGAGTGGCGGAGGAAGCTTGGCACCACAGCTGGGCCGCCGTCGGAGGGGTCGCCGGTGGTAGCAGGTGGGGGAGGTTGAGGCTGGAAGAGGCCAGGGGGTCCGGAGGAGGGGAGAGAGACACGAGCGCTCTCCCGGCCCCTCCCTAGGGGATGCTCGGTCTGTCGCAGGAACCCCTGCTACGAAAGCTGCCTATGGGTCCACGGGTGACTCGGGTCCCTCGGTATACACCCCTGGGTTTTCGGCAGGGCACCTCTCGCCCGCACCACCTTTCCCACGTTCCCCAATGAACATTGACCATCTCAACGCCTGGGCCACCTCGAACCCAAAAGTGGATATAACTTGCCCCGAAAGCCACCACGTGAGGGACTTTCAGGTCCAGTGGTATACCGACACCTAAAAACACACATCCCATGGATCACACAGCCGTGCCGAGGTAATAAAATGTCGTTAAATATGCATTCCAGGGGGTTACTGTCGTTGGCTACAGCATGACATCGGCTTTATCTACGTGTCCTCCGCTGCACTGGGGCATATTTTTTTGAAATAGCTCGCTTTCAGCCCGCGTCATCGGGCTCGAACGACCCTGCGGAAGGGCGCGGGCTTGTGATTTTGCTAATTAAGTCTCGCATCGCGCCTTGGGAGTTCCAAAAGTTTGCACAGCCAAGCATTTTTAGCTTCTTCGTGATTTAAAAATTCCAGGAACAAGTTTCTGTGAACGAAAGGGAGTGGCGGCCTTGGTGGCTCTTGGAAGCGCTTGGAGTAAGTCACGCATGCGGGTAGCCTCCGGCCGCATCTGTGCCTTGGACATGGATTATAACTGATGTTTATAACTTCTGCCTCTAATCGTGTGCTCCAAATGAACGGGTAATTTGAAGAAAAACTACCAAATCGTCATTTGGAATAACAGTTGTCCGCAAATAACTCGTAAAGAAGGCTTTGAAATCAGACTGGAACTTGATGATCGCTCCAACCTCCAACGTTGAAAACTATTTCCGAGTCCTTTTCATCCAACTTCACACAACCTGAGCATTCGGCACTAATTTTCGTCAAATCAATTTATAGAAAGTTTCACATTTACAAATGTTATCTTTTCCCTCTCAATTATAAAATGTCGACGAAAACCCAGAATAAACATAAAGTTGATTCGGAACAGATCTACTGCAAGTGTTTAGGATATAGTAGGTATATTTACCTTTTTGGGAGATTCTACATTATAATACGGTACCGTGAATTGTTACTTTCTTCGGGATATTTACGTTCCGACCGGAGCCGCAGATGTTATTTCACGATAGCGTGAAGTATTAACATATCACAAAGTCATTCAAAATCGAAAGGATGGCAAACATTTATGTTTGCTTTGGCACTGTGCGCACATTATAACGCTATCAAAAATCGACGTTTTGTTCTTACATCAAATGGAAGCGTAAACATGAAATTAGCCGACGACCTACGAATTCAGGTCGTGTAAAATGTGTCGCAACACCGCACGGGCATATTGGCATTTATGTCAAAAAGTAAAAAATCTTGGGGATCGAGATGGTGCGGGGGCTCACGTACTGGCTTCCCACCCTGAGGGCGCGGGTTCAAATCCCGGCGGTGTTGAATATTTTTCAGAGGTATCTCGATCCCTACTTGAGGTGCTTTGTGGAGGGCACTTTGGGTGAGTACGCCGTCCGTCGGATGGGACGTTAAGCCGCGGACCCCTTGGCGCCTTTCGTAAAGAGTAGGCTAATGCCGACGCCGGGTTTCTCTCCACCCTTCATCCTTTCCTGTCCATCCCCTATGGCGCAAATGACCTCAGCTGTCGGTCGCCTCCCCTCAAAACTACTACTACTACTAAAAAATCTTTTTCACTCCTTACAAGGTAAAACTTATCAATTACATAGGCGCCTTGAAAATGTTGAGCGCATTATAAACTGAAATGCCAAGGTCCGCTCTCAATGCCTGCTGCTTGAACGTACGCTCATCGAACATCCGGAATCTCGCAATTCATCAAGTAATGCTGGTTGCACGCCATCACCGAGCATTGTGCTTGGAATTATGACCGTCCTAAGGTATGGAGTACGTGCTCATAACTCTATTTGAAGTATTATTTTTTACGCTAATCCAACAACCGCTGATGGAACGGTTATCCGGAAATGAAACCGGTGCGCTGGCGCTTAGTCGGGCGCTGACTACGTAGTGCGTACGAATTATTAGCCAAGGCCCGGCGTATGAGAAATTAAGTTTCCATAGCCCAATCTGCTAAAGTGAAATATTTAAATGTGTGACATACGATGATATTATTGTCGAGGCGTACATCGAAGGAACGAAATCCTCGGAGCATACAGCCGCACGAATTGCATATTTACAAACCCTTAAAACAGCGGTGAAACCGAGCCCATTTTGATAGGAATAGTTGGCGTGCCAACTCGGTTACGGTGGGCCAAGGGTGAAACTCGTGCTTTGTGGAGTTGATGCGATTCTTGCTCCTTCATGACACAGAATGGAGTACGCTTTAGTTTAACTACCCTCGTTTGAAGCACGGAGCGGAAGCATCCGAAATCTGAACGACATATTTTTTTTCCCGGATATAGATGTCTGTACATGTGAAAGATTAACTTGCCTCTGCCCCATAAAATGGAGAAGAAAATTATCAAAAACTGAGGATGGATCTAAGAAGTCACTACTGAGTGATTTATAGCATCAGCAGTAAAAGTTCTTATCTTCATTACTTGGGGGTTATCTTCTTCATTAGTTTGAAAATTAAGAAGTTCGCGAACCTAAACAATTAACGGCCCTTCCTGCAAGAATACTCTTTCGTGAAGGGTTGCATAATGGAACGAGCTTGTGTTGTGGAGTTTAAAAGAAATAATAGCGGCTGTAAAAACAAGGCACCGGATGTCGCACGAAAAGCCATTGGCAATTGACATATAGAAGAGCTACGGAAGTCCCAATGACAATTAGCAAAATAAACGAATAGGATTCGCGATGAAACCAAATAAGTTTAAGATTACTATAGAACATAAAAATATAATATAGTACTCAATGGAGGGGGTTACGAAAGGACAGTGAAAAAAATATATTTACTCAAATAAGTGAATAACCGAAATGGTGTCTCGTGTGAGTCGAGTGACTCCGTTAAAAGTTACTGTTGCGGCATCTTACGCAGATTCTTTGGAATTTGTATTTTTTTTATTTTGAAAAATTTTCCTGATCTGTTTAATGCACTCTTAAATATAATTGAAAATATTATAAAAGATAAAGACTCGGAATATGAAGAATGATTTATTTGGTTCGGAAGGCTGACGAAAGTCTGTTCCATAAGCTCGCGCTAAATCGGAATTTTCGATTGAAATTTGTTTCTTTGAATAATTGTAGGATTTCATAGTATCCACTTTTGTGTGTCTCGTGGATATTAGGGGCATCTTGTGAGTTGAGGGTGAGTGAGAAAGAGTGAGTTGATGTAAAAAATCTATATCTACATAAAAAATCTACATCACACTCAAATCTGTCTTAGGTATGTGACGTGGAGTATTAGATCATCAGTTTATGATATTTGGAATTTCACCATCAAAGTTACTTAGATCGATTTTTATAGTATATATAATAGTTGTGCATTATATATATATATATATATATATATATATATATATATATACATACATACATACGAGGGTCATCCGGAAAGTAGTACCCGTTCGTGCCGCATGAAGTGCTGACGACGCGAGTAGCCGCTGGACGAGGTCAGATAGCTTCAGTGGCTTGTCTGCCTTCTCTGAGCCAAGTTGCGTGACGCTAGCATTGCCTGTGTTGTTTCTGTGATTGTTTACAATGTTTAAAAAAATTGAGAACGCCGCCAGTTGTGAAGTGAGGGCAGTGATTAAATTCCTCAATGCAAGAAACGTTCGCCCATGTGATATTCATCGCCAATTAAAGGAGGTGTATGGAGACAATGTAATGGACGAGTCGTCTGTTCGGCGGTGGTGTCGCAACTTCAACATGGGGAGGGGGAACACACACGACGATGAGCGTTCGGAGAGACCGTCTGTCATTACAGACCAACTGGTGAGCTCAGTTGACGAATTCGTGAGGAACGATCGGCGCGTCACAATTGATGACATCTGTGAGCATTTTCCCAATGTTTCTCGAACAATTGTTCATGAAATTGTTAAACACCATCTGCATTATGCAAAAATTTGTGCAAGATGGGTCCCTCGCGTATCTCAATGAGCTGGCGGCGAAGGACTATGCAGCAGGAATACAGAAACTTGTCACACGTTATGACAAATGCCTTAATTTGCTTGGAGATTATGTTGAGAAGTAGTTTAAAGTATCCTCTTTCAAATAAAATTTTTTATGTTTGTTAATATTTACTTTTGTGTCTTTATTTCACGAACGGGTACTACTTTCCGGATGACCCTCGTATATATATATATTTTTTTTTTTTTCGACAATGTATCAAATAAAGGAGAGTGAGACTCGAAAAATTTCACCGCTTGGGCGCAGGGTGGGAGTGGTGAGAGGATCGACTGGACATGGGGAGGGACTGGCAGGCTGGAGGGCGGTCAGTCTCGGGCGGACGAGATGCGGAGACCATCGCCGGTGGGAAAACACCCAAGCTTGTTAAAGGGAGAACCGAAATGGTAAGGAACACGACGAAACCTGTTCCAGATGAACCAGTGGTACAAGTAGCGCTCTCACTTAAGCGAAGGAAAGGAAAAGGCGCCTCAAAAAATGGAAATGGCAAATTTAATCTGATGCGAACGATAAAAACCGTGAAGCCCAGAAACGTATTTCAATCTGCCGAGATTCCGTTTACAATGCTCATTTACGCATACACGTACATCACCCTTACACTTTCTCTGTTTAAAATATGGGCGATTAATTAAAGGGGATTTAAGGCAACAAGCAACACAGGTGATGCTCACTAAGATTCCGGAAGACGATACTAGCCGTGTACCATGCAATGAAACTTTCAAGAGCGTACTACCTCCGATGCATTCATGCTCCAAGAGTTTCCCATACGCTAGGAGGCGTTTGATTCAAATACGATCGTCTTCCAAGAACAAATTTCACGACTGCGGTATGAGGCATTCGTACCAGAAACCAAAGGTGCTATGGTTCCCATACGGGCGGGATTCAAACCGGCCACCGTTTCCCAAACGGGAGCGCTCGAGCAGCGAGGATTAAGAGCGCCTCACGCCTCGATATGGGAGCGTCGTCAAACGAAAGACGGACGGAGACTCCGGAGAGAGGAGTGTGGGGGGAGATCCTCGCGACTGCCGGCCGGCTCCGCGGATTTCAAAAGAAATGAACTTCGAGCGAAGGGAAGCATCATCGCCCATCCCTCTGGAGCGGGGCCATCGATTGATGGAAGGCCATGTGCTTTACGGGGACGCGATGGGGATGAGGTAGGAGGAGCAGGTTGGGGGCGGCGGGACACAAAGGAGCGCCCCCCCCCGGTGACGTCAACAGCGCGTCGCTAACCGAAAAGGACGTGCAGCAGGGCCGCGATCCGAGGAAGGGGCAGTCCCACTCATCCCTATTCTAAACAAGAGAGTCTAGTCTCCTCGCTGCCGCCCTCTCCCCCTACATCAAAGCACATCGCCGTCCATTCAAAGTCGTGAGCGGCTTCAGTGGTCCATGTATGGCCAGAGAGCGCGGCGGCCCCTTCCACCGGGAGACGGTCGCCGGCCGATGGCTGACCGTGGCTCATCCATCTCTGACTCGCAAGACATTATTGGGCCGGCCAATGCATCTGGACGTTTCCCAGAGAGAAGAAGCATGTATGAAAGCGAGGGTAATGCTCTACGAAAGCCTTGCGTTAGCGTAAGAGGGAAAAGTATATCACCGTCCGTTTCTGGCATTGCTATTATTCTTAATATACATACGAGGGCTGACAAGAAAGTAATTTACGTTTCGGCCTAGCGTGGCGGTGGGTAGGGCTAGAGCCACCATCTTGGTGTCTACATGTCCCTACGCACAGCATTCATCCTGCTGTGGTAATGTGCAGACTTTAAATCATCTACTTTCCCCGATGCAAACTGTTTAAATGCGCGCTGTAATAGATAATCCCGCGAGTTGTGAAGTCCGATCTGTGATAAAGTGTTTACTAGCGAAAAACCATAAGCCAAGCTTCTTTTTGAAGTGTACGGAGATGGAATTATGAATGAAGGCGGAGTGAGGCAGCGGTACGTTCAATTTAAAAATGGCCGCACCAATGTTCACGACGAGGACCGCAGTGGTCGGCCTAGCCTTCTGAAAGATGAACTGTCGGATGGCCAGTTCTTGGACATCATGGGCACTTGTCCGTTCACTCTCAACTAACAACAACACTGACTAACAACACTGTCGCTCATCGCTTAGCCGGTGCACAGCACTAATTTCCCGATGAATGCCAGCAGCTTTGAAGTTTATTGCCAGTACAAATCTTATCTCTAAACGGATTCTACATTTGACAAAAACGGATTCCACAAAACGACAAGCGGCGAAGCCTTCCGAAGACTGCAGCTCGAGACGTACAACTGCCTTAGTTTGTGTGTCAGTAAAGCAAACATGCGGCTCCTCCCACTACTTCGCTCAATACACGCAAACGTAAGTTGCTTTATGGACAGCCCTTCTATGCATGCATGTAGAAGGATGGAGAGCAAGGTAAATGATTACTTAGGGGATGATCAGTTTGGGTTTAGGAAGGGGAGAGGCACGCGCAATTCTATTGCAGTAATGAGATCACTAATCGAGAGGAATATAGAAAAAAATCAGGATATATCTGCCTGTTTCGTAGATTTCAAAAAGGTGTTTGATAGAGTGAATTGGGAAAAACTAATGAGCATATTGCAGAAAATAGGAATAGATTGGAGGCACAGGAGGCTAATCCGCAACCTGTACATGTATCAGACTGCTCTGGTTGGAATAGGGAACGGGGAGTCCCAATGGGTAGTGCTAGGAAGAGTTGTTAGGCAGGGTTGTCCAGTATAACCGGTGCTGTTCAACGTATGTGAGGAGGAAATGATTAAAGAGGCATAGGAAGTACTGGAGGTAGGAATGAAAGTCGGAGGGGAATTCGTCAAATCAGTTAGGTTCGCTGATGACATAGCTCCAATTTGTCTGTCAGCCAAGGGGTTGCAGGCATTACTGAGTGAATTGGGAACTCGGTGTGCCAGATATGGGATGAGAATCAATATTGATAAAACATAGGGTATGCGATTTACCAGAAAGAAAAAGGCGAAGCTTAACATTGGTATGGGAGGGCAAAAACTAGAGCAGGTAAAACAGTTTACATATCTCGGAAGTGTTTTGAACCAAATGGTCAAAGTGGTAGGGACGTAAGGAGGAGAAATTTGCTAGGAAAAGAGGCTTTCACTAGGAGGAGGGAGTTGATGACACGGACGTTGAGTAAATATTTTCGGAAAATACTTATAAAAACTTTGATATGGAGCGTAGTTATGTACGGCGCGGAAACGTGGTCACTGAAGCAGGAGGATAGACGTAAATTGGAGACTTTTGAAATGTGGGTGTGGAGAAGGACGGAGAAGGTGATATGGACCAAAAGGAAAACAAATGAGGAGGTACTTGGTATGGTGGGCGAAGAGAGGGGTTTGTTGGGAGAAACCCTATGGAGGGTAGAACAATGGATGAAGGGCGTATTGATTGGCAGTGGGATGTTGAAAACTGTAATTTAGGGGAGAATTTTAGGCAAACAAGGAAAGGGCAAGAACAGGATAGGGATGTTGGACGGGATGAAGGAAGAACATAGAGATGAAGAGGGACCTGACGTAGAGTAGGACGCTGTGTTTTGCTAGGGATGAGTAAACGGGAAAGGGGGAGTAGTGCTGGGGAAATTCGTCTTGGATAGCAACTCAAAGCACCTGAAGAGTTAAATGTGCTTCAAAGAATTAGGAATATACGAAGAGCTAAAAACTTCCAAAACACAGAGGAATAATCTCCAGTGACGGTCCATTTCATATGTTTAATTGTTAGACTATCTATGGCCGATATGTCGTCTGCAGTTATTTCCAACGACATGCACCAGTTCGAAGGCATAATAAAAACATCCTTCACGCAGTGGAATGTTCTGGTTTTCATTTAAATGGCAGTATTAAAATTATAATCACCCTCGGCGCCAATTCCCTTCGGAATTTATAGCAACTTCTACTCAAGGTCAGCAGTGAAACAAGTATGTCTCAACTGAAACCAATGTGCATAAATTTCAACCCTCACTAAGTCCGGCCATACAAAAGGAAGGCAGGATAGGTAAAGGGATTCAATGAGCCGCTTGTAACAGACGAAGTGCTGTAGGAAATATATAAAATTTCATATTGGAGTGCGACTGTAATATATCTACGATGGCACCGATATGTAAAATGGTTGACGTGGTAAAGTACTCATCAACTACAAAATTGTTCCATACATCCATTTCACGAAAGATTTTAGAACATGTAATTGTAAAAGTATTATGAGAAATCTCGTTACCCCGAGGTGGTTTATTTTCTGACGAAATACACGACAATATTATTATGATGTGTGAAAGTAAAGTGATGAATAAAGCGATGAGACGTTGAGGGAATAATGGTTTTTACAACAGGAGTAATAACTTTCTACACAACAGATATAATGATTTGATCATTGCAAGTTACTCTCGATGTAAGGTACTCACGAAGTAAGTTACTCATAACTATGAATAGATGAAAATACTCGCATAGTATGCTAGATGGGGCATATCTCCGGCATTCACCAAAGTATTTTCACCATAAATGGAATCAATTCCTTAGAGTCAAAGTCGTATCGGGCTAATAATGGTCTTAATAGTCTCACGGAAACACTATTCTATGCCCCTCTAAAGAATAGTAAATATTATTACTGCAGCCATTAGTAAGTTCCGTCTTTTGATAACGTTGAACTAGTGTAGAGATTTATTCACACGAAGGGATTGATGGCTTCAACAATATATCTACGTTCATTCCAAGACTAATGATAACTCATTTAACAAAATGTAGATCTATACTGACTACAAAAAAAGACAAATAAGGAATCTAAGCCGTAGGCAGACAGTGTAAGCCGTAAGTTGGCCCGCAGATATTATAGAGGACGGCTTTTTTTGACTCATTGTCCACAGAAAGCCACTATAAAAATCGTGGGTAAATACGAGGGTCATTCGGAAAGTAGTACCCGTTCGTGAAATAAAGACACAAAAGTAAATATTAACAAACATAAAAAATTTTATTTGAAAGAGGATACTTTAAACTACTTCTCAACATAATCTCCAAGCAAATTAAGGCATTTGTCATAACGTGTGACAAGTTTCTGTATTCCTGCTGCATAGTCCTTCGCCGCCAGCTCATTGAGATACGCGAGGGACCCATCTTGCACAAATTTTTGCATAATGCAGATGGTGTTTAACAATTTCATGAACAATTGTTCGAGAAACATTGGGAAAATGCTCACAGATGTCATCAATTGTGACGCGCCGATCGTTCCTCACGAATTCGTCAACTGAGCTCACCAGTTGGTCTGTAATGACAGACGGTCTCCCCGAACGCTCATCGTCGTGTGTGTTCCCCCTCCCCATGTTGAAGTTGCGACACCACCGCCGAACAGACGACTCGTCCATTACATTGTCTCCATACACCTCCTTTAATTGGCGATGAATATCACATGGGCGAACGTTTCTTGCATTGAGGAATTTAATCACTGCCCTCACTTCACAACTGGCGGCGTTCTCAATTTTTTTAAACATTGTAAACAATCACAGAAACAACACAGGCAATGCTAGCGTCACGCAACTTGGCTCAGAGAAGGCAGACAAGCCACTGAAGCTATCTGACCTCGTCCAGCGGCTACTCGCGTCGTCAGCACTTCATGCGGCACGAACGGGTACTACTTTCCGGATGACCCTCGTATAAAATTCCTTCAATAATAAAAGCCTATATTTCACAGAGTTTTAATTGATCAATAATCGGATAAAATGTTGCATTGGGTCACAGCGCCGGATATCAGAATTTCTGAAGAGGTAATTCTGATTGAATTGCGTTTCGGTGATTGTAAAGCCACGTATTTCAGTTATTTGTCAATGGCGGAGAGATTTCTTTTACCTATACCCTCATATTCAATACTCCATATCGGGTAGATATATGCATTACAAGTGAATTTCGATAAAACATTCAATTAGAAGTTAATTGTAATTTTTACAATTTCTTTCCCGTTCTCAATGAACGTTAATTCAATAAAAACGTGACCATAAAAGTCTCTGAAAATTCAATAACGGATTAAACCAAAATATTTAAAGCTTCTAATGACGTCAATCAATACAGCAAATGTTTTGATTGGTCATTAAGTTAAAATAAAATGCAATAAATCCCTAAGTTTGGAATACTCATAGCGGAGTATTTCAAACGGAGCGCGAAATAAGTAAATATGTTTGCGTATCATAAATGATGGAAAACATACGTATCGCAAGTCGGAAATACTTTTGAGGCTAAGGGACATGATCCCAAAGGATACAGCAAGTAATCCAATTACAACCAGAAATTTTGGAAAACATTAATGGTTAAGAGGATACATTCAGTCCAAAAATGAAATGATGTGGTAATTTCCGAATAAAAGATATAGAAAAAACACAGACGCGGACATTGAATGATAAAAAATGAAGGTAAGGAACACAAGAAAAATTGAAATGTATTCTGTAAACCCAATGCACTTAATACCTCAAATTCCCATTTTCGTTGCAGCAAAGACAGAAATAATCGCATACTACGGGGGTGGTCTGAAAAGTTTCCGATCTAACAAAGATACAGGAATTTTTTTCTGAAATTTTCTGAGGTCTGAAACTTTTCAGACCACCCTCGCATCAAGATAAAATGACAACCTAGGTGAAAAAAAGGAAACTGTGCTCACATAAAAATAGTATGTCCAATTTATCGTTTCCATGTAGGCTTCCATGTCCAATTTAGTACACCTTTCCAAATTCAGATGACGCTCACGATCTTTGTCTCGAGTCTTCGGAGAAGAGCTCTACGAATTAGATTGTTATTTTATTCACCTCCTACCATGAGTATCAAAATAAGGTTCGAGTGTCCGGTATCGTAAAGCGAAGCTGTCAGAAAATTGGATGAGTTTTCCCCGAAAACCCTAGTATGTACAAAAATGTATATTTATTTATTTATTCAGTATCAGTCCGAAAACAGCACATTCTGGCCTTTACATCGAACTATTAACAACGATAAAAATGATCACATTTACAAACACCCAAGCCCTAGGTGGAGGAAAATTCACCCAGGCGGGAATCGAACCCGCGACCCTTGGAATGGCAGACGAGGACGTTACCCCGCCGCCAACGGGGTCGGCAATATATCGGGGGTCGGGGTATGTACTGGAGTGGACGCAGCAGTGGATTTGTCATCTCACTGAAACATTTTCAATGAGGAATTCAGCTAGCTCCCATTGGTGGATTAGAGTTTGGCAGACACACGAATAGATGCTACTTTGCTTGGAGATTATCAATTACATAATTCCTCAATATTCTAAAAATAAACTAACAATGCTAAAGCATTTATATAGATATAATATACATAAAACAACAATAGTACAATTATATTTTTATTACTAAGGGCAACCTTAATGCACTGCACTAATTGGGCAAGGTTAATCGGTGGTCAATCAAGTTTTTCAACGTTTGAATTTAGAAAAAGTTGCAGTTGTCCAATTAATCTACACCGAGTCAACATGGTTATAGGCCATTTTAAGTATATTGCCAATTGAGTAATAGTACTAAGTATTTACTGCTAATCTGAAAGCGTCATCGATTTACATAATAGTAATTGGAACTTGTGTGTTTAATGGTACGTCATTCTTCCAAATCATACCGTATTAGTATTTTTGTTATACACGCACTAATTTGATAATTCATTCATTACGTGTATTCGCATTAAATATTTGTATAATTACGTCACTTAAACGGCTCAAATCTCAACTGCATCGAGTACCAGCATTAAACTTGTAGTAAATGAATCTCGGTTTACGAGTGCTAGAAATAAAAGGGTGGAGTAATTAACAATATTTTCGATTCAAGATGTTCATCAAAAATTACTCGCTAAAGAGTAACTCAATGTATATTCCGACCTCCGATAGTTGTAAATCAAACCGAGTTCCGTAGGCATTTTCCTAATTTTCAGATGTGAACTCTCCCTCATTTTATTTATTTCAACTAATTTAAACACTCAATTTGGATAATCGATCCATTTACGATTCCCTACGCAGAACTTAATCATTGATGCCACGTTTCAATCACTGCATCGCGATAACATGTAGTGAATAGGAATTCCCCTCTGCAGGCAAGTGACCCCGATGTTCCCGGAATCGTGGGGCGGGCGGCGGACGGGAGCTCCGGTCGGAGGTTTGTACTCTCGATTCTGCCGAGCTTATTTTTAGCACGGAAAGGGAGAGTGAGCGAGAGTGGGGAAGTGGAGGTTTGGACTTCGCCTGCTTTTTGGAATATCACCCAGGGCCGACAGTTTGGTCACGGGCCCATAAGAAGCTACACATGTCCTTCCGGCCACCGACGAATACCGGGAAATTATCTCACTCGGATAGAGACTCTCCCTTAGTCATTTAATTATTTGCGGACTATCAATCACCAGCCGAACGAAACTTGGGTTCTGACTAATCTTCCCATAATTCCCAGTATTGCCTCGTTACGCGTTCCGGAACCTTTAAAGAATATTTCACAGCAATTGAAGCGTATTAAAGGAGATAGTTCCCGATGCACGGAAAAAGGCGATGGAAATATGACACGGCAATTCACATTAGGGAAATCCTGCGTTCGAAATATTTATCTCCACTCTCATCATGACTGTTCGGGGTCTTCACCAATTTGATAAGCTAAGATTTCGCTTGGGATCTTAGTCAATTGGACTGGACAGTTGTCTCGATAGCAAATTAAGTCGCATCTGGTTGAGAGCGTTTGTGCCTCAATCATCATTAAACCGTCCGCGAAGCATTCCGGTATTCTCGTAGGTTTCGCGGTCGGTGAGATTCCAAGAGCAATAACAAGACCAGAAAGTGATTTCATGATCGTTGATACTGCTCACCGACTGCCAAATCGATACTTCAACACTTTGACCGCTAGAGGGACCGTTCACTCGTAAGTGAACTTCGGGTGCATTTAAGAAGATGTCATTCACGACACTCAATTGAAACGGTGGTGATGAGGAACCAATAAAATCAAGACGAAAGGCTATTTATGAAAAGCTTTAAATATTTTCATAGACTGAAGCCCTCGGCTGAATCTCTATTAAATTTCCTAGCGAAATGTCGGACTCAGCATTTTCAATAATTTTTTCCTTCCGCCCACTGGTCGTGAACTCGCGCATCATTTACGGTCGCGGGAATTTCCTTTTTTTCCACCATTTCAGCCCGCGAAATGGAAGGTGAAATGATGTTCCACAAAATAACCACGGAGCTTTCATCGCGGGGCTCATAAAAAAAAGTAAGCAAATACATATTTTAACTCCTTCAGCGGGGCCTGCGCAAATATTGACTCTCACATTCCGGATCAGTTCCCGGAAAAGTAGCGAGAGACCCGCCAGACACCTCTCCCGGCCGCATGCGGTGGTGCTCCGGGGAATGGAGGGAGGGAACTGATGAACATAGGTGGGCCCAATATCGAGGCTTATGAACTCATTCGGACCGAGAGTGGAAATTGAAGGGAGGGGAGGGGGTGGGAATGAGGGAATTCGCGCGGGGAGATGTAAACCGTCTCCTCCGTTTAAGATTCCACCAAGCCAATATCCCCCTTCCCCCATACCCCGAGCCATGCAGCAACGAACGACGGGATGGATGAGGAGAAAAGAGCATGCTCGGCCGAGAGCGAACGAACTATTGCACCTGCGAACCCCGAATTAACATGCACCGAGAGAGAGAGGGAGAGGGGGAGAGAGATAGATCGAAGGGGGAGGGAGGTGTGGAGAAAGAGAGGGGGAGGGATAAAACATCTCCCCCCCTCGACGAGGGGGAGGATGTGCCGAGTTCCACCTGCAGCGGTTATGCAGTCTCAGCTCGTTCCGTTGCTCAAGAATACACCTTAAAATTAATTTGCCCCGGGTCGATTTTCAGCGTGATGCGCCCCCCCTCCCCTCCACCACCACCACCTGGGCGGTGCATGGGGGAGCATTGGTGCGAAAGAATGCGGGCATACCAAGGAAGAGCAATGATCCGGGAGGATAGGGGAGGCGGTAGTCTCTCCATGCGAGAAGTACCCACCCACCCAAGGCTGCGAAAACAGAAGTATATAGCAACGATGCCACCGAGGGTCAACGACACGAGTATTGATTTTTATGCCCTAGAAGCTACAATGGGAGAAAGGAAACGGGACCGTCAAAAAATAAAAAAAATAACGTCTGCCAAACCCGTAAAATAAAGAACGCGCCAAACCCACCCATCCACCCCCACCTCTCCCTCCCCACGATTAAGGGGGATTAATAAAAATGTGAGCCATTACAATATCCCTGGGGTGTGGTACATTTTCTTTTTTATTCGGTTTCCCTTCGCACATTCCATTCACGCCGAAAAATAACAAATCGCATCCGCCACGCGCGCACCCGTGAGGACGCAGTTGCAGGAGGGAGAGAGGGGAAGGGGGGGTTGGTTGGTGGTGGGGACGAACAAAAGAGGAAGTGCGTGCGGCTGCTGGATCACGAGTGGTGATAGAAAAAAAATATTGAGAGGGTGGAAACAAAGGAACGTCTGAACGGCATCGGGGGACCGAGGCATAGATGCATGCGGACACGTATATGTATGTGTGTACGTACACGGGCGGGCATGTACGAACCATTGAACTATTGGAAAGTGGGAGGCAGGCGAGTGGAGGGCCAGCAGTGGAGGGATGCCGCCGTCGACGGACGTAGGGGTTGCAGCCACGAAGGTGGGGAGAATGGGAGAGGTAGTCGGAGGGGCGTGAGGGGGTCGGAAGGGCGAGGAGGGGTCCGGGGGAGGAATGGAACGAGGGAAATGGAGGGTTGGAGCAGCGATCACGGGGGTTACGCCTGACCCCCACCCCAATCCCCCCGGGGGAAAGGAAGGAAGCATAACCCTTTGCAGGTGGGGGCAGTTTTTTTTCCCTCGACGATGAACGAGCTGAGGGTTGTTTTTGGCATTTGCGTTTACAATTTACCCTTGCGAACTACCGAGCCGGGATGTACGGGGTGAGCGAATGGGGGAGCCACTCCGTCACTGCGAGGGAGTATGCTTGAGCAATTCACCCTCAGCGAGAATACTTGTACTTCACCAGATCTCCGATACCGTGTCTTCTGACGATTTCCGAGGAACTAACAACAATGCACGAGGAATGAATACAAAAAAACAACATTTCTGCCACAGTTCCACGACCGATAAATTTATTTCATGCATACCGTTCAAGTTACCCAAGGGCGCAATGCGATCCCACCGGCTGTACAGGCTGAAACAGTGAACGTAACTGGATTGTTGAGCGTTGGTGCGCATTAAAACCAAAAAGCGGAAACAAGAAATAACAATTTCTTGTTTCCGTGGAGACGAAGTGCATCGTTAGATTCAGCTTCATGACGACGCCGTCACGACCCGTATTTCAACGAGTAGTCTTGTACCTTAGAGACTAGATTCTCCACCGAGGAAATAAATTAAAAGTGAAATTTCGATTGAGATAATGGAATTTTAATTGTGTCCCATCTCATTCAATTGAGATTCTTTCCAAATGCTTCCTTCGCAGATTTTACCTAATAATATTGTTAATATATTTGCAGCGAAGTATCCATATTCAAATTTCATGCTCGTAAAGAATATTTTCCAAAGGCGAGGCATATCTAAACAAAATATATTACCCTGGGAATATGTACAGTAAGTTACAATTACCCAAGTCCACCCAAAGTACGAAATAGAAGTGTTCCCTTTGCGATAGAAGTGTTTCTTTCTCGATTACCGTATGGTATGCGGCGTGACCTTGATCATGACTTATTTTATCATCGTCAGGTAGACGATACCACTTCCGTTTTATTTCTTGGGAATGCATCGCGGAGCAAAAGGTGGCAAAAAGATCAAAGGGGCGGGGATCCGCAAGAGATTATTCCCATCAAATGAGGCTAGTGTCGCGTGGGTGAACGTTCCCTTCCCTAGACGATGAAAGTATCTTTCTCGTGAAGATTCAGCAAGAGTTGTTTGTGGTGGTTCTTTGAAAGCGCCGACATAAACGCCATTAGGGGATTCATGGTGAGAAAATATTGATTACTTACAGGGACCCTGTAATCAGTCAGGCGCATAATCAAAAGGAGTTTTCCAGGCTGAACCTAAGTTTTAATCTGAAATGCATATACGAGCCTCTTTTGATTTACTAAAACAATTTTTGTCAATGCTTATTGGATACCTTTAACGAAAAATACACGTGGGCTGCGAGATCGTCTTCTCCAAAACGCAAACATCTTGGGTGATGATCTTCGTGGGAGAAATTCAGCACAAATATTTTTACTTCCCTAAAATAATTGGACAAAAAAATGTTACCTCCTTTTTCGGAAAATAAACGCCAATGGCGTTGGCCTGGCGTCTGATCCAATATTTCTTATCTTTGTACTCAAAATCGAAAAATAAATAAAAATATCTCCTCGCATAGAACATTAGCTGGGAGACTTTCTTTTGGGCACAAGGGCGAGCGGAGTTATGGAAAAGGGAGGAGAGGCTACGGAGTGGAAGGGGGAATCATTTGAAGAGGACAATAGGAAGTGAATAGAGGGAGGGAATTGTTTTCACAGCGGTGCAAAGGGATTGAGGTCGGGTATCTTGTGGTGACGAGGGGGACAGGCTTAGAAGGGCGGAGGCCTGAGGGGGGCCCGAGTAAAGATGGCGCTTGTAAGGCTTGAGACTCCACGAAGGTGGGGTGGCATCCTCCCACATGACCTGGTGGAGGGGGAGGTGAGGGGAAAGAGCAATTTTGGTTAATTTCCTTTCTGATTCCCTCTTATGACCCCAAGGCGGGGAAACAACGAAAGAGAATAAAAAATTCTCCCCCTTAAAATTAAGTGGAAAATAACTAGAATGGAATGAATGACGCCACTCGCTTCAAAGAAAGAGTCGTTTCCGAACGTGGAATCGAAATCTTCCATGTTGTGACATGGGACGCACTCGCACAAAGATACGGAGACGTAAGTAGGCATTACCGTCTTCTTCTTCCCTCGGAAAAGCAATTAAATAGAACGATCACCCTTGTCAGTTTCCACTCACCGCATAGGTACCCTTTGATTCGCTCGGGTGTTTTTATTGGCGCACCGCTAAATCGCGGAGGGAATAAAAACAGCTCGGTTTTGTGCTCTAGCCTAAACAGAGCTCACTCTTGGCGAATTCCACTTGAGTTCTCAGCTCTTACTCCAACCTCTTACGTCATCTCCAGCCCTTCCTGGAAAGGCAGTTTCAAAGAACTGGGATTATAACGATTCTCCATTAAAAGGCACGGATGGAACTGCCGAATTACGGGGGAATGCACACGACGAAAAGACATCTATACTCAGCTGGGTGAATGGTCAATTATCAACAGTTTTCAACTCGTAGATTGGATTTCTACAGCTCTCACCTCTGTTCCACGATCCGCTAACTCGCATCAACCGAAAAAAGTCTTACACAGTTACACCTTTCATTACCTAAGTGAGGCGTTCTTGTTTTAACTCTACAGAGCTTCCTTTTCAATATCCCTCCCATGGTAGTTTTAAGAAGCAATTATAACTTGGAGCAGCTCAATAGCGTTTGTCTCTCCTTTCGAGGAACGTTAGCGGCCTATTTTTTCCCCAGTGTATTGGTGAGACAACAATTGGTGAGTTGTATGAAAACATCTTTTCACTATTGTTCTCCGTAATTCATTCTATTTAATTTTCAACTATTTTCTTCTCCACACTTCATTTGCTTCAATCTTCTCTATTCAGTAGACACCTTGAATGCCTCCGAAGTTTCCGACCGGAAAACCTTTTAGGTAATCGCGACCGATGAGTCAGGTGTCCAAGCAATTTTTACACTCTCTTCGTCTTTAACATTCAGTGCCGAATTTCTGGTTATCGTGGATAAGCATGAGTGTCATGTGTACCACACTATACCATTATAAATATATATACATAAATACACACACACACACATATATATATAATTATATACATACATAAATATTTCTACATATATACACGCACACATACAGACACAACCCATTGCATAAATACTTTGCATTAGATCAGGGTTTCTTTGCATCGTTCCACACATCGACAGCAATGGCTAGTTCACAACGTATCGGGCTACAAATATTTCCTTTTGACCGTCAAATTAACTCGCCCCGTTAGGAATATAAAATTTATATAAGAGTTAACTAGATATATATTGATATACATCGAAAATTCTTTTTAAAAAATGTATTCAATTCTAATGCGACAATACGTTACTCCCAGAGGAAAGACGGAAAAAATAACTTTCTCGCTTATTCTTTCGCCACGATCGTTTCAAACGTGCCCCCGCGGCTTGGGGCTTTCCCAGCATGTCATCGAGGCAACGGCGGGAGAACCACGGAGTCCCACGCGACACACAATTGGCTGACCGCCGGATCGATGGCACGCACTGACAGCCAGCCACCACCTTGTATCCCCCTCGGCGCAAGCGATTATACGAGAAAGGTGGCGCCATTGAGGCAGGTGGCGCTCCATCGGTGGAACCGGGGGGCGGGGCGGGCGAGAGGGTGGGGAGGGAGACGGGTGGGGGTGCGGAGAAGGGGGGGTCAGTCGCGACGATTGCATTCTCGAGAGTCATTTGCGTTTCTCTTCGCCTGGGCCGCCGCTCCTTCCCCGGCCACGTCGCCGATGGGAATGAATGCCTTCGGCGGATGATCGCGGCGGTCACAAACATCGGGAAAGGCCCGGGTTCTCCTCCCGCGCGAATGACGGCGAATCTTGCAACCATTTTGTTTCTTCGAAACTCGTGGGAAACGCATAACTGCAGGTTTAGAGCCGAAAACCTGCATCGCAGCAATAATGGATCGGGAAGTTTTTTCTAATTTTATTTTCAGTGCAGAAAAGGGCAAATTTAATGGCGGATCGGTCGGATGATTTCGCCGATGAAAAGGAAAGCGGAGCAAATTTCTACGATATTCAAGAGTTCAGCCTTCCGGTGGCCCTGATATTTATACCGCCAGGGACATCCGTAGAGGAAAGCCGATCCTTGACATTAGATAGTCGTTACTGTGGCTTTACATTTTTCTTGATGGTCAAATTGCAAGGACTGAATTATTTCGAAACCTAATATCCATTTATAATTTTCTACGGAGATTTATTAGATTGCGGAATTAATATGACTGCTCGTTATAAGAGTTCAACGTTAATAAAAGTTACCAAAAATGTGTAATTTTCGCTATGCCCATGGGCAGAACAAAACAAGAGGAAAAATATTTTTTAGTGAAAACGTAAGGTACACACCTCTACACTATTACAAAGGTATTTGAAGAGCATTTTTTCAGCAATAAAACGGAGACATCTCATGAATTCAGGTTTCATTCCACGAAAACGTAAAAAAAACATTTCCTCTGCATACGTACGCTGCGATTACTAACGTAAATCAAACGACTTGGGCAGTACTTATTATTTCCCCAGGGTAACAATTAAAGTCATTTTACTCTTATGCATAGTTAAAAGTTGTTTTTCACTTCGGAAACAGTCAAGCGGCCATGACACACGCGACTTCACGTCCAATTAAATGCCAAATCGTGCAGATTGGCGACTTGATCATTCGCATGATTACACAGTGAAAAAGAAATCGAAATTTGCATCGATAATCGACCACAACTCTCACGGGTTCGACTTGGAGGCGTCGGGAGGCGCCAGTATCGGCCGCCGGAAGGGTCACGCCTCCCCTCCCATCTACGCTCGAGAGCGCACCACACCACATAAGCCGAGTCCACGCATTCGCGAGCCCCTTTCGCCGAGGAAGGGCGGCTGCAGGCGGGCAGGGGGAGGAGGAGGAGAAGGAAGTGGGCAGCCAAGGGCGGAGGCCACCGCGCACGGCTGCTGACCCCTGACTGCCCCGCACCCCCTCCCCACACTTCCCCGACCATCGGAGTCGCTGGGATCCGGGCCCTGGAAGCAGGCGATGGCACGCGTGCCACCACATGGGGGCGCCCAAGAGTGTAAAAACCCGTCAGTCTGAGGTGATGCGCAGTGGGAATGCAGAACAAACTAGCAACACTTAATTTTGTCATCAGTTCCATCGGCCTTGCCGAGGATCTGGCTATAAAATTATATCCTCGGAGTCTATTGTGGACATCCCTTTCAAAACCGCACACGCGAGAATGGCGGAAATGGGATTTCGATGAACGGAGGACAACATGAGCCTACTCTTTGCCAGGTTTCGAAGGATCCATTCCAATAAAGAATCTCTAAAATCATAGCACAGGAATTCAATCCTCTTTACACACTCAAATGCCTTATTACTCAAGAGGTACTTATATCTGAAGAGTTAATACACAAAAGACATTCTAACAAATCGATTTACGTGGTGTTTTATCAGAAAAATTTAGATTAGACATATTTGTTTCTTTGGAAATAAAATATTGGCTAACAATTACATGTACTTTCGCCTACACCTCCAATGATGGGAGCAACAGGAATTCAACAAGAAGCCAATGTTTTATAAACTTGTTAATAAATAGGTTACACAAATATAATAAATAAAGTTGTACACGATAAACCCAGGTTATGATAAGGAATTTCTTAGGCCTTGTACATGTATCATCCTGATCGAGGATGGGCCAGAAAAAAAATTGCCAGTGCAAGGAATTTTGGGAGGTACTTATGGAATACAGAAACATTTTTCCTTCTGAACTTAATTTAACATTTCCATGTAACTGCGACATTTACTACACACAAAAAGACATGCAGGGTATAAAAAATGTGAGGGCACCGTAGAGAAAAACAAAAAAAATCATTGGATGCGTTAGCCTATCAACCTATCTATTAAATGACTATAGAATGTGCCAGTAAGTGCGCACGCGTTTCATCATTACACCTTAAAGACCAATAGATCCATTCATGCTCGGAAATCAAACGCAAATTTTTGGTGGGATTACGAAAGTTTCAAGGAGCACAGGTATGAACCCTGAAAAACACCCGGGGCCTTCACAGGATTATCGCAAACGCTTTCCGAAAAGATTTGTTCCCAGGATAGATGCAAGGATGCGTCGACCAGTTTATTTGAAATTATTCAACGCGTACATCAGGCTTGGGAAGAAACATTCTTCCCGCCTTCGTCTGAGCAAACCCTTTGGGGGAGTGTACGCCATAACCTGTGGACGCGGCGGCCGGGCGAGGTCGGCCGGCAGGAGTCTCGCTTGTTGGGTGCGTTTGGCCTCTTTGGCCAGCCGGCGAGTCCACTTGAGGAAATATTTCAATTAATGGCCCCGCGGAGCCGGGCCGCTCCCTTCCTCTTAACCGCCGGTTCCCGACGCGGAATGAGGCCAACAAATCACGCACGCTGTGAGGCACGGCATGGATCATGAAAGAGTCCATCCGCGTGCACATCGAAACGACCGGGTACTGCCAAGTTCTAGTACTAATCCCTCACAGCCTGAATGGCCTCTCTCCGCCTCGTCTCCACGCTTTTATCTCCTTTTTAGTCTCCGCGGAGGAGGATGAAGAAGTCTTCATTCGTGCTGGAGGAAGGGAGGTCGGAGGGTTGCGGGGCAAGCGAAGAGCGGGAGAGAAAAAAGAGAGAAAGAGAGACCTGCTGCTTCCATCAATTCACTTAGCCCAAACACTCCCAAAACGGCCTTCACCCCCTCTCATCGCTAAACCTCTCCGTCTTTCAAATCCCTCTCTCTCCCTTCGCCTATGTCTCCATCCGCCATTCCTTTTCCCACTCATTTCGCCTGTAAAATCATCTCCCGGAATCACCCCCCCCCTCTCCCCACTTATCTCCTCCGCACCCTGTCGCTGCGAGTACCGCTTCCGCCCTCTCCCCACTCACCCACCAACCACACCCCCCCTCTTCCCCCCTTTATTCACACTCACGTCTCCTCTCCCAAGAATCGCCATCAAAGGCATTCTCCAAATTCTGACCTCGTATTTTCCAAAATTCCCTTATCATCAAGCACGGTTCAAGATCCAGCCCGGCTGCCTCATCCGTCCTTGAAATTTATTTTCGCCGCAGATTCGCCGCTCATCGACTCGCACGCCTTTCATATAAATAACACTGGTCTGCGAGAAAAATTTCTGCAAACATTCCCCGCACGTGGGAAATGCCACTATTTGAGGCTCTGTTTAAAGCCAGAGAGTGAGTGAGAGTTAAATAGGAATGCATTTTACGTGTTCAAGTTGAGATCGTTGGTCGATGTTAACGAGTAATTTGACTTTAACGCCCAGATAAATCCGGATAAGGCTGGAAAAACAGTAAGTGGTTTAAATTGAATGCCCCCTCTTTTGGCAAAGGAGTGAAGAAAGTAAAACCAGAAATCATGGATGATCAGCGTAGTTGTATTGGGAATAAGATGTGAACCAACTTTAGTATTTGTTTCCAGTTGGATATCAAATTCTTTTTCTGGATATTATCACTTTGAAAAAGTAAGTTTCATAAAGACGTACGATGATGAGTCCAGCAGTCAACGTTATTGAAATATAGAGGGTAGGAAGAATGATAATACGTTATACAGATACTCCTACAATTACGTTACACCCACAATTTACATACAGATTTACAAGTTATCAAGCCATCGAAAGAAATCTATTAAGTGTTTAAATTTCCCAGCGTTTTCATATCCCTTCGGTTAACTTCAGTTGTGTAAGTTTTCCCAAGAAGATTTGTAATATAACTTCTCACAAATCCTTAATCCGCCTGTCGATATTTTAACATTGACTTGGTTATTGTTTTTAGCTCAATAAAGTGAAAGGGATTCTGTCAAAAATTAAAAAAAATGAAAAAAATTCCCACTCCATATCGTGGCATGTTTAAAAACAAAAAACGATTATACTGCTTCATTGACTGCACGATTAAAAAAATATGGAAGTTCTGCAAACACATCGCCGGCAACCTATTACGCCATATTGTTACAATTCAATTATAATAGGGAGGTAGAGCATCTTTCGTGGAAATTTTCGGGTACGTTACGTGGATTGAAAGGGTCATAGATATATTTTTTTAACACTCCGTTGTCTGCAGTTCCATTCCATTCTACCAGTTCTTTATTTGGTATTGCCCCTACTGCGTAACATTGGAGCACATTTTTACAACAGAGAAATATCAAATACGCCAAATCGTTCTCCACTGTCATGTCGAATTGAACGGGAATTAAATAACGTTACAAACATTGACGAAATTATTACATGACATCCTTAATATAACACTCCAAGCTCCAACCCTATACATGTTAACTTTTGAATGTTTCCACCCCGTAGCTCTTCACATAGCTCCTCTCAAAAATAATCCCCACCTATTTGCCGTTTACGGATCAGACCACCTTCCACGGCATTTCCTTTTTATTCCCATCCCACGGACAATGACGACACCGTCCATTCCTTCACTTAACGGACCGCGATAGCCATCATCCCACCAACGCGATGAGCCAAAAGCCATCATATACCTCTCTTTTCCAATGAAGCAAGTAATCTAGATTTTATCGTCATCGACAGCTTTCGCAACGCATCGAGGCCTCATTTTTCTTCGCCCGGGCGCACTTCACCATCGTGGCCTGGAACTCCTCGTGGGAGGGGAAGGAAGAGAAAGGCGGTGGAGGGGGGAGGGCAAAGCAAGTAGGAGGGGGACGGGAGAGCTGGGGGAGGGAAAGGAGCAAAAGAGGCGTGGACGAAGTGGCGGGCGCCGTATCGGAAGGGCCAAAAAAGCAAAGGCGAATCGCAGCCAGCCTCGGAACCGTCATCCACTGGCCCCCGTGCATTATGAAGGAAGGCAATGGAGCAAAAGATGCTTCGGTGGACAGAACAACTGGGCAAATGCTTCGTGAAAAGGGGGATTCACCCGGGTGACGTCCTCTTCCGCTAACCCAAAGGTCGCGGGTTCCATCCTAACCTACGTCCGGTTTTCCTCCGCCACCATCCGGGGCTTGGGAATTGGTCATTGCCCTTGTCTTTAACATTAATTGAAAATAGGGTTGAAAGGTGGATGAGAGCATTTTGGCCCTGGTTCCGTCGCAAAGATATTATTATTTTTTTTATTTTTTCGCAAGAATGGGAAATAGAACATTACAAATTGGTGGAAACGTGAGATAGTGAACTTCGAAGCCTCTTCACTCAAAACGGAACTTCAAATGGGATGCATCTTCATTTCCTTGGTGAGTAGCATCATCCGATGCATTTCCATTAACCCTGCACGTGACAGCGCTTCCCATCACCCTAAGCAATTTCCTCCGAATGACACCCGGGGACATCGGGCACTTAGGCCTTCGTGACGGATCATAAGAGCTGGCGTGTTATGCACTGTGGGTATATTTAATATTTTCGTATTTCAACAGCGTACAGCCGGGATAGCTTGAAAGTGCGGTATATCGCTACAGAAGTTCGGACGCCTGTTCACTTGGTATTAAGTATCACGAAGGTGTATTTTCCCGTTAGTAAAAGAAAGAAATATGACTATCGGCATATCGACAAGTACTTTCACTGAGGACATCAAGATGGATTCTTGACCGATTCATCGACATAGTAATGTATTATATTCCGCGCCGGTGGAAAAGAGATTGAACCTGTTTTTTTAGTTATTACTTCATGTCGGTTTTGAATGGGTTCAAAATATGGAGGGATTTCCGTAGGCATTACTTTCACTGATCTATCGAATCACCGACGTGTCTTAACTGGGAAAAACTTCATATTACGTCTTCTGTAAATCCGCACAATCGATGGAATGTACGTACCCCGTTTATCTTGAAAAAGGGGGATCGATTCATGTGACTTCGTAGGTGCGAAGGAATTTTAATTTAAATGCTCTTATTCGTCAATCGAGCGGTTAACTAATTCATGAATTACGTATTGTTTTACGCCTTTAGACAGAAGAACCAAAAAGATTACGTCTACGAATTTCTGATGAAGACGAACTTCAAAGAAAGGGTCATTATGATGGGTTATGATTGTTGCTGTTGAAAAAAAGAGGGGTTAAGAACAGCGATAACAAGGCCAACACTGCGCTGTTGAGGACCGAAATCGAGGGATAGGAGAGGAAAAAACTGAGTGGAAGTCCATGGAAGAAATAGATACTTTTTAAAAGTAATCGAACCTAAATACTAAATAAGTAAAAAACACATCATGATGACAACAAATGACCTTACCAGGTTCGATGCTCAAGTATCATCCTCGAGAGGTAATAAATGGCACAGGCTTTTCTGGCGACTTGATTGAATAGGCCGGGACGGGAGAAGGTGGGGATTAGGGTTTTAAAGAAGGGAAGAAGGGAGAATTTTGGGGTCGGTTAATGCTTCACATAGGCGAGAGTATTTCTTAGAGAAAAGATCTGAACTGGGATATTTAACAAGAGGGATGGATGCACTGGATCAATTTTATTTAACAATCTGCTAGCATTATTTTTTATTCATAGACGTCAGATTCCAAATATCCACGATGATAAATACCAATTTAAATGAACACTGAGGTTTTTAATAGACAACAAGAGTTAATTGATATCTATTGACAATCTAATGATAACCTAACTTAACATAAACCTGAGATATCTAAAACCATGGACATGACACGCACGACTCACAATTATTTGAATACCCTCATGATATGAAATCAAGAAAATTGAAAATAAAAACGAGATAAGGCATCCTAGTGGGCGTTCGGCTATCGACTGTTCGACCGTTCCTGGTCTGACTTCGGGCAGCCTCAGCTTCACCTATGCCGCGCAACTTTCCGCGTACCAGATCTTCCTGGAACACTGTAGGCGGCTCAAAGAGAGGAGCTGTCCCCCTGCCCTGATGCGGAAATTTCATGCCCTTCATCCGGAATACGTTGAAGGCGAGCTCTAAATGTACAGACCAAACAAATTTTCTGGGTGTTTTTTGCGACTTGAGAGGACATTGTAATAGAAACATCATTCATATTTGAAAGGATGCGACTTATTTATTTACTTCAACCCTGCACGGAATATTTTCGCCATAGTTCACTTGAATTCCTCAGTAAAAATTGGTACTCGGATTTCAAATCCTGATTTTATGCCAAACCGAACGATTTCATGAAGTATGATAATAATAGGACGGATACCGACTCCCTGGCCGTGGAACTGGGCCCGACAATCTCGGCGTAGGTACACTCATGGCCTCACAAAGCTTCGCATTCACGGAGCTCTTGCACCCTATCTTTGGTATTCCGTGGGAACATTGTCCCACCTCATTCTCACCGCCTAGCTACCCTTTCTTCCCCTCCACCGGAAAATCTTGGCCCAATATTCCCGCTTATTCATCGGCACCGCCCGGGCTCCTGTGAATGACTCCGGTGATAATTCATTCCACTCTTCCCCCGTTGTCTCCGGGCGATATTCAAACTTCCGGCGAACGGTTAGTCGCACCCGAGGCGCCTGCTTGTTGAAATCGATCACATAATTTAACTTTAAGCAATTTTTTGACAAAATACACGAATAAATAGCCCAGTAGAAAACAGACAGAATACTATTTCTTACGCATGGGAATCTGCTCGCGAGTATCTACTCGTCTCCCAACTCAGAAGGCAAATGCGAGCTCGTATATCCGGGATCGTGAGGTGAACTGGCTTTTTTACTCGCAGCAAAGAACGTTCACTTAACACCGAGATGTACTCGGGTTTGTTATTTTTCGAGGATCGAGTTGATTCCTCGGTCGCACAAGGACTGGGAAGGGCTGTTGCAGTAAATCGTGAGACGGACGAACGAGAAACATTGAGAAAAGAATCATTGTGAGGGATGGTAAAGTGGAGAGCGAAATGAACTGGAAAATATAGCAAGCATCGTGGTTTCGAAAGATTGATAAGTAGGTTACCAAATGACTTCGAGGATATCCCTCGGGGCGTCGTTTTCATTCAAGGCTTGCAAGTCAGTCATGCCCCAAGTGGTCCAACCGTTGGATGATCCAACCTTCGACGGCTTGCAAAATCGAAAGGGTTATTGTGCTCGCGTGCGTAGCATTGCCTTCCCAAGGAAGAATTCCCCTTCACCTTTTCCACGCGCTCAAGATGGATGAGGAGTACACAAAAAACCTTCGGGTATCATTTCACGTTTCCGAGAGAAACTCATTCGTTACCGCTCAAGGCAGGAATTCTACGGAGAAACTTAGTTTCCTGGGGATAAAAATTCAAATGCCGTCAACGAGGATTCCTTTCATTTCGACGCAAAACGACAAAGGAAAATGGAACCGAAAAACAATCAATTGAACTGACGGAAACGCTTGACAACGATACCTAAGGGTCGAAGCGCTAGTAATTAAACCGATTGGGATTAGACAACACTCACGGTAGAATTCTAAAAAAAATACACTGGCGTTATCTTCCCAAATAACTTTTTGTTTCACAAAGAAAGTTGTTATTTAGAAATACTTCCATGGACGGAATTTGAAGTGGAGTTGATTTTTATGGTACCCTTGACGGCTGACATTTTCAAGAACCGTAAAGAGAACATACCCAAACAATCACATAACAAACTTTGTGGTTAACCGGTTGTTACGACATTCATCTTTTTAGAATAAGACTCATTCTAAGTGAGTTTAATAGGAATGTCGTTAAAAGGTAAAATTTCATCGTTGCACGGCCCCCTCCACAGTCAAACACAAGATTATTTTCGAAAAAAAATACTGGATATGTAACATAAAAGTACAATGAGTCATGAAGACGAAGCTATATGTAACGCAGCGTAGTCGAAGAATTCCAACAATGTAACATTGCTTTACAAAAAATCGATATCTCTCAGTAGAAATTTATTATCTTGGGGTACAAAAGCTACTGATATTCACATACAGAATGAAAAGTACGTGTAGCTTTACCAAATAATCCCAACGCAGAATAAAGTTTCAGAATAAAGGACTAAGCGTCAAGTTAAAAGCAAAGAGTTTTTTTTTAGAATCGGCAGCCTAAGAGTAATTAGCCCGGGGAGAAATAAAAAACATTCCGTCTCACATTAGCGAATTAAATATACCAAAGGTGTATTAAATCAAATATATACCATTTATGTTCCGAAGTGCATTCACTTCAGAACACAAATGTCAATCCTTTCACTTTCCTTGCTTACGTCATTAACTCGCTACTAGCTTAAGGCCTTGGGGGGACGAATTTTGGCAGAATCAAGCTAAAGAAGGCGTGCCGGGAGGAAGTCGCTACATACGTATAAAGACGTGCTCACAATTTTTCATTCCACTCCACACCCCGGGCGTGCTGTGGGCAATTACAGAATATTAGCCGATCCCATGAAAGTGTAAATGGAACATGAAGGAAAGCTTAGACTGAGTCCTGCATTAAGGTCGTGCGGAGGTAATTCTGCACTCAGACAAATAAGCTGAAGAAGCCCATTTAGTCGAGTTCTTCGAATTTCCTCCAGCTAAAATCGATTATAGTTATTGTCGTTATGGCTTCGGTCCAATTCACATGGATATACAAAGACGAAAAGAAAGATCTAAAGAACGAAAAGTCTTTCGAAGTTTGGGGAACACATTCGATCAAATTTTATCCCAAACATATTTTCAAACTTGACAATGAAAATGGCTAATTGTCACCTCAGGACATAAATTCAAACAATCAACGCAACAAACCTTTCCTTTTCAACAGTTTTCACCGATATCAAAAAATATTTCCCACACCAGTAATTATTAAGCGGTCGTCACTACCTGCACCTACACAAATAATTGCCTTATTTTTTATGGTGTTTTAATGTCGGCAATGGTAGTGGTGCCATAATAAACGGGATTGATTACCTATAAATCACGACTAAAACTTAAAAAAATACAAGAAAAACTGATCAATTTTGCCTCAATAATACCACTGAAGGTCATCATATTCTATGTGACTCCTTATCTGATCGCAAGTAACCTTCACGTCATGAAAATTCATGACATTCGTCAATCACATCTCCGGGATTGCAGTTTACCTTGGGAGTACCTTCCTTTCTTTCTGATATTAATGAAAAGATATATTACAATGAGACATTACGTACTATATCCATGTGCATCTCTGAAATCGTTGTATGTATGCACAACTGGCTAATGCCCAGACAACCCCAGACACACGCCGGGCAGGGTATTTTGTTTTAAGTACGTAAATTACTGCGATTGAGTAGATAAAACTACAGACGCAACGATTAAAAAGAACTACACCTAAATATCAAAGAATACCCCATGAACTTTCACAACGAGGCTGAAGACCAATCACGGTAAAACAAAAACATTTCCTGTCTAAATAAAGCCTCATACAGAACGAACACGCCGAGGGATCACGTCACACTATTTTTTATGCATTAAATACGAAGATTAACTAAAAAGCTGGAAGCATGCCAGACACTCGAAATACAATTAAGATTGGGGCGTATTGGACCCGAAAAGTTGATCGGTGCCAACTTTATCCCTTCAGCCATTTTTCAATGACCGCTCAAGAGTTTGACGGACAAATTCGAAAGGGTGGCAGCCCTGGTCCCCACCCGTGATCCTCCCGTTTGCACCCGCGGCGCTCATTTGCAACACGAACAACGGGCCAATCCGACCAAGGGCACAAATTGAATTCCGGCGGGCCGCGTGACCCGAGGCCTGGCGCATGCGCCCCACCGCTCCCAACGACCGTTCGGGTGACGACAATGGGCGGGTTAGGGGGTGGGGGTGAAAAAAAAGGCGTAGGTGGGATTTTGGGTGAGGAGAGGATGGGGCGTGGGAGAGGAGGGGGAGGAGGAGGATGGAGAGAGAGGGGGGGTGTGTGTGGGAGAGAAAGCTTCCCCAAGCAACTCTCCCTCGAGGACTCCTCACGCAAAAAAAGAGGACGGACCCAAGCGATGGGCCGGCCCTGTTTTATTTTCGGACCGAAGGATAAGTCGCAAAGAGGTACATTTCGCCTCGCAAGTACATACACGCTTTTACGGCGGTCGTCGGAGAGGAGGGGCACATTGAAAGGGCGTTGTGCCGACGCCGTTTCGGGGGTCGGGAGGGCCGCCGAAACGGTGGAGGGGAACGGAGGTGTAGGGATGAGGTTACGAGGGCTTTGGCCAGGGGGGAAAGACCGAGGGAGATGAGGGGGGTTGTGTGCAGCGGAAGACGAGGTTTACCTGGGACGTGAAAAGGGATGCCGGTCGGTAACAAAATACTTTCGCTGCCCTGAGCTGAGAAACTCCTCTCAAGGAGAGGAGCGGGGAGGGCGGGGTAGGCGGAGGGAGGGAGGAGAAGACGTGAGATCCGCAGACGTTCATAAGGACGGCTGAGATGGGAAAACAACAGCATCCACGTCTGCGGTGTTCAAAATTTTATTTGACCGAGGAGCTTTTTAATCAGTCCCGAAGTTCTCTCGCTGGACGCTAGGGAAATTAACCCCAGAAATTACATTGAACGCATTAATTTTTATTACAGTCGGATTGCGTTGTACAGCAGGAATCAAATATGAATGGAACGAAAAATTCAATGAAAAACATAACTACTAACTGACTACGCCATTGACGTTTCGCAGAAAATGTTTATTTAAGTGGGGCGTGATTTCGATTAATCACTGTTAAATGCCCTGATCTCATTTCTAAAATAAAAAAGTGGTGGATTGAAAAAAAAATACAGGGGGAAAGCAAAAAAGCAGATTCGAAACTACCTACATGATGGGAAGAGTGGAATGAGAAGTAGCAAATTACATACAGATCGTTGTAACCTCGCCGCTGAGTGCAAGAAAAAACTACGAACCAGGGCCCATGGTGCCTCTCTGGTGTCGTTATCGCAATTTCCCACCTCGCACGATATATAAATAGCATTCGTGTGGGTCTTTAATTATGTACTTCAAGTCAAAAGAATTTAAACACTACAATGTGCGAGTGTAATCGACTTATTTTATACGTGCTGCGTATAATCTGTCGACGCAGTGACGGGTTCAAATAATCTCTCTGGTAAAAGATGCCAATTCCAGTTCCCTTCACCTTTCTAAAACTTTTAACGGGCCTGATTCTCACATGCGACGTATCTGAGTCGGGCCAAATTAGTGCACACATGATTGGACGTGGAGGATACCTTCTGCCTTTCGCATTGCTAGGAGAAACGGGCTACCCACGCCACTTCTCATCCCACTACCCCTTCCCCTCACTCCCTCCCTCCAAACTACACCTCATTTCACGAGAGAAACTGCCCGGGCGTGGAGTTTTCTCACGCACCGGATCAGGCCTCACACAGCCAGGACATTACCGGCGGGTTTCGATGTCATGAATGCTCCATCCCGAATCACCTTTTTTCCGTATGCTTGAAACGTCAAGCTTTCAAGTAAACCTCCCACGCTCGAAGGCCCGAACTCTCGATCTCAATCTGGCATCTATTTAAATCTTCGCGTTACCATAGGATCACCCAATAAACAACGCAAAATCACACTGTACAATTTCACGCACGATGAAATCACAGTGTTTCTGATGTGAAATAAATGAGGAGAAAACGACATTACTGGGCACTTCACACTCCAAAACACGGGTAACACCCTAGATTTCAAGTTTTGTGATGATAATATCTAAGCAAGGAAAATGGTGCGCGGTGCAAAGATGAAAAATTAATTTTTCCCTGAATGAGGAAAACGCTTAAGCTAAGAAATGTACTCAGCCACTATCTTAACTTTTACATTTAGGGTCCAAGAAATTGCGTGCGCAAAGCTAGAATAAATAATAGACATAATGACGGGCAACTTAGATTACCCCCAAAAAATATCTATGTGTTTACATGTGAGACTCACGTTGAAAAATGCGTGCACAAAAAAGCGTGATGCATGAAGGAAATTCCCAATATCTACTGTGAGAAAACACGACTAGCCTTCGAGTATAATTCCTTTCTCCACCGTAGTAACTCAAGCGGGGAGCATGAAAAGAGAGACTTCCGTAAATCATCAGTGTGCAGGAACCCTCGCGTACATCACCTTAAATACACTGGATACGAGAAAGAATTTCCTATATTTTGACGCTTTCCACGGTGCCCGGGATTGTGGTTTGCCTCTCGTTCAAAAGGGAGGGAAACACCGGGAAAATAAACCCTGACTTTGTGTGCCACCTCAGAAATATTAAGCAAACTTCTATACCTCTGGGCGCAGGCAGTGAGTAAACACCTGACCGGGGTCTCCCACGCACAAAGGAACTAAAAAAAAATAAGGGATGCGTGACCACGGAACAAAGTGCGCCAACCTTCGACGTAGAAGCGTCGGCCCGTGGGCAGCCACCTTCGGGCGCGTTTTATATCGCACAGACACCTCCATCAGGCGGAAAAGAAAAGAGATACCGGTGGTATGTGAGATTAAAGGGGTAGCAGTACAACCGTTACAGCCAATCAGTGAAGACGCAATTCTCAAAACTCTCTGTACCCAACCGCGAGGAAAGCCTCTAACGTAGGGGAGGGGGACTCAGCATGGCTTCCAACCAAATATATTTACTAAAAAGGAAAAAAAATAACCATTCAGGATAATCATGAAATCCGACGGATGAATGAAAAGAAAAATTACATTTCCGTAGAGGTATTGAGTACGGCAAAGCAGACCGC
This sequence comes from Hetaerina americana, assembly GCF_022747635.1. Taxonomy (NCBI): domain Eukaryota; kingdom Metazoa; phylum Arthropoda; class Insecta; order Odonata; family Calopterygidae; genus Hetaerina; species Hetaerina americana. The sequence goes on from NW_027286292.1 coordinate 26,130,260, forward strand.
GAGCAATATTTCCTCGTGTACTTTCGTCGGGAATTTCGCATAAGGCAATTAACACCCTCAATACGTCCCCACGACTAGGCTAGTAGTTGGAAATTACCATCGGCCTCCTCTCCACTCGGGGACTAGTCCATTTTCCTCCACGTGCTTCGAGTGTTCAGTGTACTCGACAGCAGGGTCATCGCACCTCTCTCGCACCAACATTAACGCATGTCTACGCTGCAAGTATGACCATTTCAATGGGAGTGCACGTACGCAGTGTTGCTCTCAAGGCGTCCATTGCGATGCAGACGTATCATCAGCCGTGCGGGAGGGGGGTGGGCGCGGGGGAGAGAGAGAAAGGGGGGGTGGCGCTACAGGAGGTGAGGGGTGGGCGATGAAGTGACCTGAGGGGGAGGGCATGAGAACGGCGAAAGAAGGTTGGGAAAGTCGAGTTCACTTTCAACGTTGGCAAGGCTGTCTGTAAAAGGCAAAGGCCGGCGGGAACGGGAGTTTCTTGCGGGGCGGGGCGGAGGAAGGCGAGCGAGAGAGAGAAGTTTATGCGGGACGGCACAGCTGCCCCTTTGGGAGGGGGGAGAGATCAGTGAAAGCATTGCGAGAGGTGTTGTCTCGCTCCCATCGGGCGGCGGGCAAACAGATGGTGGCGGCCGCTGAATCCAACGCCGGAGACCTCGCTTCGATTCGGAGGGAATGCCGAGCTCACGACCGGGAGAGGGGAACCAGGAGCTTCAATCAGAAGAAGGTCGGGAGGGAGCGGTGGAACGTTCACCCTCATGAGTCCGGCATATTTTATCATTGACACAAAAACAGCTTTACTCGAGCAATTTCAATTACTTGCGTACTTTTTAAACTGTTTGCGACTGATTTCGGTTTCGTGACTTGGGGAGTAGGAAAAAATAACGACCAGTCCACCGAACCGTTCTGCTTGGCTGTAGAAGTAACGAAGAGGGGGCAGATTCCTCTTCAAGCTTGAAATGTGCCTCCGCCTTACCCGGATGTTCCGGGGAGATCGCTCAGGTGGTCAGTTCACCGTCCGTGGAAGGGCTAATCGAGGCTAATGGCTCATCGGAACCCGACAATAGGAGTGGGACGCTGTCAATACCGAGCTTCCCACACACACCTTTCTTCCTCTCCCGGAGAAATGAATGGGTCACGCCCGGATGGTCCGCATTTTACTCCAATTTGGGTACAATATGCTCCCATCAAGCGAAAAACTACCCCTATTCACAGTCTACTGTCTATTTAACAATTTGGATAATGTGTGTGTTTGTGTGAGTATGTATATATATACACACACACACACACATATATATATATACACATATATATGCACACACTATATATATATATACACATATATATGCACACACTATATATATATATATACACATATATATGCACACACTATATATATATATACACATATATATGCACACACTATATATATATATATACACATATATATGCACACACTATATATATATATATATATATATATATATATATATATATATATATATATATATATATATATAGAAGAGTCTCTCTTGAAGAAGGCCCCTGAGAGGGCCGAAAGCTCGAACAATTTACCGTGTAAGTGTTCTTTTATATGTGTCTATTCTTTTCTATTTGTGTTATGTTGTGTCAGCCCATTATTGTGCCGCTCGTATGAGTTTTTCCGGACAATCGTTATATATATATATATATATATATATATATATATATATATATATATATATATATATATATATATATATATATATATATATATATGAACGATCCTAATGCATGTAACAGATCCGTGTTTTGTCACTTTAATTTTTCAACACAATCACAATTAAACAGATAAGTATGTTAAATGAAGCCTGATTTAGTGCCCCAGGTTTCAAGCATTTTATTTAATCCTCGGGCTCGCGACGTGAATCGTGGGAAAATCAATCCAAATGCCACCGCAACAATTGAGAAAGTCCTCGAAAGTAGTCAATTCCGTCACCAAGGTGCCCGAGAGCGTTTGTAATTTCCCGCACTTGGCGATCACTCACGGCATTTTCTGGTACATCATGGCTCAGAGCGCACGGGTCACGATTGCAACGGAATCCAACTGGAGTCTTTCACACAGACACTTGACCAATATCCGATAATGAAAAAAACTTTCCTTTTGATTTCCGAAGAAATTTTTCGCTCATCAAAATTTATTATTTTTCGTGGGTACCACATATTACATGGAAATGCGTAAGTATTCATTAAATCATCCACTGTATAATTAACTTTCAGTAAGTTTTTTTCAGGGACGTTGTAGTCCAGTGGGTAGAGCTTTGGGCTACTGACCAGAGGGTTAGTCCGGATCGATTCCCAAGGAATCTTCTCAGCACCCTCAACTTCACACAATCAGTGTGATTTTACAAGGACCAGATCTTCCTTGGGAACCATAGCCGGCACACGTAAAGAAACTGGGCCCCCTGCTGCCCTTATGCGTGAATGTAAAACGCCGTTGGGCTTAGGAGTGGGTGAGCTCTAACATCCTCACCTAACAAACCGACACTCAGACTGATAACTAAGGAGGATATCACGCAATTGTTCAGGAATACCTACTATGATTTGTCAGAACACTAAGTAACAATTCTCAATACCACAATGGAATATATTTGGCTGATTTTCATTGGTACATAAATAAAATGTGCAAGTTTTAGAGGGACGAGTAAGGCTCCTAACATTGTAGATTCCTGCACCATTCACGTTGAAGGAAGTCCTTCACCCCATATCCTATCGAGGGAAGATTCCCAGCATACTACAAAGCTTGAGCGAGGGAAACCAACACCCAGCCCGCCATCGTTCGAGCGACGTCGAGCATGTGCCAGGAAAATCAATTCGATGCCAATGCCGTCTGGCATCGAGAAAAAGGATTGGGGGATGGAGGATCACTCAGCGGTAAATTCATGATTTACATTGATTGGTTACGATGGGCAGTGAGAGCTTGGGAGGGAGGTATCGATACCTAGGGAGAGCCGTCCTTCATGAAGACGGTGAAAAAGATTGGAAGGCGAAAGAGGGAGCGAGGGAACGGGTGAGTGGGAGGAGGAAGAACTTCGGAGGGAGGGGTATAGGGGATGGAAGCCCCCGAGTCGAGTGACCGGCGAGGGGACGGTCGTGCTCGAAGTTCGCCTTGCCCCCGATGCGGTAGTGAAAGGCAACCCCGCCCGCACGCGGACAACACACACGCTAAACATACACGTTAACTCGCACGCAGGGTGGACGGGCCATGGACGCACCCCCGCCTAGCCCGTCCGCTCCACCCCTCCCTCTCACACGCCGAACATCTCTTCAAACCTTTCACATCCGGCTCCTTAAAGGAAATCGAGGGTCGGCCAAGGAGGCCGCCGATATGGGCCGTTAAAAACCTTTCCGACGAGCGAAAAAGCAACGGCGAGCAGACTGGATCTTCTTTAAATTTTCAGAGCCACCCTTTCTCGGAAGGGGAACAAAATGGACCCTCCTCAAACTGCTCCGTCCTCTCCTGACAATTGCGTCCCCCCGGATTACTAAGTGAACGTGCGACGGCGGCTGGGGAGAAATAGTCGTCGGGGGCGATTTACGTATTGTCGTCGTTGAAAACGGTCGGACCAGTTAGTACAAGTATATGGCATTGCCGCCATCCGCTTCTAAGGTTTCTCCCAACTTCCTGCTTCGATCTGAACTTCAACTCCTGGCTGACCAGAGAAAGTAAACGGGAAGGCGTGGACTCCCAGATTAAAATCCCAAAAGTACTTTCTCAAAACCATTAAACGTTGGGGCCACAAAACCGAACGTGATGCAATGAGTAGCAGTGTTTCAATGTTTCTCAAGTCATACTATTCATTTAAGGAAATAAATACATTTAAAGTTAGACTTTGAATGGCCACTAACGACTATTTATGACCATCTCGGTATCATAAAATTATATTCACCGTATTAAGGTGGTGTATGAACAAAAAATATTGAGCTGGGGATGGATATACTTTTACTCAAGATTCCCTCAATAATTATTATTATCCGCAACATCCGTTGGAAGACAGCCCTACCTAATTCAATTGCCTAAACACACAATACAAATAATTATCTAAATAAATAACACAGTTTAAGGCGTAACACACTGTAAATCCTTCATGTAGAAAGAAAGACACTTGGCTTTTCCAAACAATGTGGTTTCAACACGACCTCGATTTTGCCACAGCGTAACAATTTCTTGCGGAAGGTACGCTGCAATGAAAACTATTTCGTATTAAAACTATTTCATGTGGAAAAGTCATGTGTCTTCTTTCATCAATTATCTAAATGCGGGAACACAATTTTTTTGTACATTCAGAACATTTTCTCGATCGAATATATTTCATCTGTTATTCACGTGGTAAACTGCAGACTAGCACAGAGTACCTTTTACTTTTATGCATCAATTGTGTTTGAATATGACTCAAATAGAAAGCGCTAACTATAAGCAAGCGAGCAATAACTAAAAGATCGAAGTTCAGCCCATCTGAATTGTCCAACAAAATTTCACCGCATCGCCTTTGATCTATCTACATAATACCCCGCATTGATATGCCAAACCACTCAATCCCGAAGACCAAAAGAAAACGAGAATGACAGGAAACGAAAGCCATGTGTGCGTGAAAGACAATGGAAGCGACGTGTGCTTTGCGGTTGACATGGTTGCCACTGGGCCAAATAAAATGATGACCATCGAAACTTACTTATGCTTCAAACGTCGAATTCTAAGCTCTCAATGGTAAATCCTGACTAATCCAAAGGAAGGAATAGAAAAAAACATACGAATGAAACCATTTGTTTACCTGTATGTGGAATAAAGACTGCTTTAAAGCACCGCAGTCAACTGGGAGAGAAATTCCCCACTCTTAGAGCCACAAAATCTCTCTTCTGGATATGGCACAAAAGCTCCAGAACGCTCCTCGCACCCGGGAGTAATCCCATTCATTCCCGACCCCCCAAATTAAAGAAGAAATCTAACTCCATCAGGGATGAAGAAACCAAGGCAATTTTCCAGGCTTGAACCCTTCTAAAGGCGAAGGGGAAGGGGGCAAGAAAAGGTCGCCTCGGATTGTGAGGTGCTGACCTATTACGCAGCGAGACTTTATTTCGACCGCGCAGGCCTGCGAAGCCAAAGGCGAAGGGTGAGAAGGAGGGGGGAGAGGGCAACGTTGAGGGAAGACAGATGAGGGCGAGGGATGTTTCCGAGTGGGGGAGGAGCAAAGGAGGGGGACTCGAGGGTGCAGAGGGGTCGAGAGAGCGAAGGCGGTCCTGAAGGCCGACGGCCAAGGATGGGAAAGAGCCGTCACCCTCGCCCACGCCTCCCGGGGACTAGCGGGCGGGAGCTGGGCGATCATACTCCCATCACGCGGAGAACTCAACCCCAACACTCTCCGAATCCACTCTCTCTCTATCTTTCTCAGGATGGCCTTCGTTGGCGTCCGAGAGTCCTTCGCTGACGCCCTGGCCGGAATGAAAAAAGATCTCTCCCCCGACTGCTCGGCTGGGAGAGAGAGCGGACGGGCCGCGATGGGGAGGCCCTAGCGCATGCTGGCGAGTGGGGAGGGGCACGACGCGGAAGTGTGGGCGGCCGGTCGACATAAAACTAATCGCCGAGATGTCGAAACGCTAATCATGATCCTCGGAGTCCATTCGAAAAGAATGACCGACTTCGCAAATAAATTGTAGTGAAATATCACCGAATAAATTTGTCCTCCAATTTAGAGTTCCACGAATTGTCACCCTAGGTCCCCTCAAGTTGAGTGGGAGAGATTAAATGATTAAATACAATATCACAATCTCCATCTCTGGGTATTTAAGCCAGGAGGAGAACGCTGAAAGGCAGAAAAACTGCCGCCGACTCGACGCAAATGAGCGAGGAGATTGTTAAAGCCTTTTCTTAAGTTGAATTTCAGCTCACACGAAATGACACACAGTGTTGGAGGGTGATTACTACAGGGTTTGAACGTGATTAATGCAAGTGAAATGTGACATGGTAACACACTTAATGATAACTAGGAAAAAGCTTCATATAAAAGAGCGTCTTCATGTAGTCCTCTGCGACAGCAGCGCTATTTTTATTAATGCTCGTGGGCCAAGGGCAAGGACGCTGACCCAAGCCATCGTTTCAATTCGCGAAAGAACGCGTTTTACATCTCGAGTCTGGTCTAGTTTGCATCTTTTTCCGGGAGAAAGACAATACAGTGTCGTACTCTCGCTATCAAAGTTACCAGAAAAACACAAAGGCGGTCTCACGGCATTGCCTTAGGGTAAAACCTTAGCAGTCTTTGGTAGCTGAAATGGACTTCACCACCTTAAAACGGTTTTCGTTATTCTTATTATTAGTACTTCTTTTGTATTTAATCAATGGGATTTAAATGTTTATTTAAAGACAAATATTTTCTACAGACCGGTTAAATATTTGCGCATTGATTTCCACCATCTAAAAAGATTAACATTTACACTCAAGCATGTTCGTATTTATTCAGCCATACGAATTATTTATTTTTGTAATGCATCAAGTTTGAATTATTTATGTTTAATTTTCATACATGTTTGTACATCAATATCGATGAGGTTTATCACATTTTCATTCAAAAGTTTTTATGAGGACGAAAGAGTAAATATAAGACGAGAACGACCCTTTGTACAAAAGAGGAATCATTGGGACTTCAATCCGCAGCTTCGCCTGCTTTCCACTCTTCGGGGTAGCCTTCACGACAGCAGCCCTGTTTTTATCCTATAATTTATGCTTGGGGGCGAAGCGGAAGGGTGCTAACCCTAGCCATCGTTTTAAGTCGCGGAAGAACGTGTGTACGCCTGTGCACCTCTACTACGAGTCTTGCCTAGTTTGCACCTTTTGTCCGGGAAAAGATAATGCAGAGTAGCTGAGAATCAGAAGATATTAAGAAGCCCCTCGCTATCTCAGTTAGCGGAAAAAAACACGAAGTGGGTTTCACGGCACTGCAGTATCTTTGTATTTTCCATTCGCCGGAAGTTGAAGTGAATTCTTACCTCATTTTGAATCAGGTAATACCTGTAAATAAGATATGGACCCTAATGAAATGAAACACCTAATCACCAATAAAATCAAAAATATGTAACCAAAACAATTGCCATCTAAAGGTAGCAGAGAAACTTTCGTCAGCAAGCAAAAGCCTTCCTTCACGATGTGCGTTGTTGATAGAAGTACTCCCTTCTAGTTTCCGAATGCTCATTCAACTTGGCACGCACAATTGGCATTGACCTAAGGAATTATATCATTGTTTTCATTACCGAAATATATCTAATCGATCCGGCACTGAACAAATCAAGTGTTACGTTTCCCACGTCGCCAAAAGTGGAATGCATTTTCAAAGTGTAACAGATTTAAACTCAATAGGTACGATTCAAATTCAGAGATATGAGTGGATAATTTCCGAAAGCGCTCCTTGGAGGGCAATTCTTGTGTTTTTTCCCCGAGAATGACGAAAATGCGACTACACTAACCTCATCTTAATGTGGCGATATAGTTCACTCAACTTTTGAATGAGTTTGGGAATATTTCAATTTTTACATCAGTACATCAACATTTTTCATTCACCGAACCAAATTATATTGAAGAATATTAAAAATATTATCAACGAAAATCTAGAATTTAAGAAACGAAAGATTATTATTTCCGATTAAAAAACAAAAGGTTCACATCTACATGCCAACCCATTGTATTAAGGAGGGAGTTCGAGTTAGGCTACCTCAATGTACCCATTTAATAGGCGTAAAGTAGTTTTGCATTCGTGTCAACTTGTTGATCACATTTTTATTTTCAATATAATCGAAAAGGTATTAATAAAAAGTAAAAGGCTTCTCTCATCTAGCGACAGGTTTCGACACTTGGAAAACTGGTCAAAAGAGCGAATCTTTAACGCAAGAAATTCTATCAACATCCGTTTTCTTCATCAATTTTCCAGCAGAGGTTTAGTAAAGAAGTGCAAAAATAAACATGATTAATTCGCATGTATAAATGGATATGCAACAGAGTGACGTGTTTTAAAATGTCAATTAATTAACAAGCTTTCTATAAAAATGTACTTCGACCACGCACATGGAGGAAAACTTCCCAATTGCCTAAATTACGGTGACCATAACAGAGGATTTTGGCAGTAATGCATTCCATAACGGCAAAGGATACTTTCAGGTTACGTCAACAAAAAACGGCAACCCATATTAAAAAATACGTATTCAAAAATAAACCCGGCACACATTTAATGTGAATTCAATTATCACAGAATTTTCACTAGAAAAATTCGATCTAACTAAGAAACAAGATTTAAAATTTTGACTAAATGGCACTTTTTAGTCAAAAGCTTTTGGTTTAAAAAAAATGTTTTCGGATCCCTTGAAAAATAAAAACTTCCTCTAACGTCAAGCCTTGCAAGGGGCAGGAAATGAAATATTCATTGAATGGAGAGGGTTGATGGGGCACGGGAAGAGGCGGCCCATACACGGAGGAAGGGGACTGGGTCCAAACGAGGGAAGATGACGTCACTACAAAATGGTTGCTCATAATTTGCTCTGTATGAACTGCACTCGGCATAAACACTCCCTCTCGTCCCCTTCCAACGATGATGATATTAATGCAAAAGAAGAGACGGAATGACTGCCGGTCTGACTTGATCCTTTGAAGGCAGGGTCTTTTACCTCCTTGCCCCTCCCATTAATTCGATTTTCGCTCTCCGTAAACACTGTGGGGCTCAGTTTTAAGTGCGTCAGATGGGTGAGTTCACGCTGCATTCTCTCTTTTCTTTCCCTTCCCTCTTCCTCCTTGAATTGCTTGTGCGCGCTCGTGGCAGTTGTCGAATTCTCGGTAGACAGCCTGTCGTGAGGCTACGCCCCCGCCATCGGGGGCACTCAACGGCGCGTTCCCTCACGCTGAAGAGCACCCAGAGAGGGAAGGAGTAAATACTACTTGTCGGGGCTTAAAAAGTCCATAACGGGGTCCTTCCTCAATGGTAGTCCCAATCATGACTTAAAAGGACCTGTTTATTGATGCTGGGTGCGGGAGTGAGTGCTCGAATCCTATGGCAGTCACAAGACACATGGGTCTCCGTTTGATGTTCGATGAATCCAACGTCATGCATTACTCCGGAAATCATTTGCCACATTGTCCAAAAATAATACTAGGTTCGTTATTGACGATTAAAGCTGATTTTTGTTAAAGATGAAACGAAATTGGGTACAGCGATGCATAGCTGTCGGCTATGGGAGCAAAATGGTCCTCGATAGGATGGGAAAATTGGCATTTTACTTAATGATTTTTCCACACCATCTCCTACGATCAGTTTGGATGAAAGTAATTAATGATGCATGCGACAATCACGTTGGACATTTATTTTCAAATTGAATGAAACACTCTCATCCTTAAAATAATGATTAAATTCGATACATTTTTCAATTTGAATATCGATAATTGGAGACTTAAATGTGCATCCATTTACCCATCAAACTCATTTTTCAGCCGATTCAGGACAGTATCTGTCGAAAGAAAACAATAAGATTACGAAAAATTCCCCGTTTATTCATTTACATAAAAAGAAATATGAACTAAATGGCATCCAGGTTGATATAAAATCGTCCATCCCATAATTTCTAAAAGTTTTTCACGCTTATGTATGCGTGTACTCACAATTTAATCAATTTGATTAAATTCGCCTTGTTGCATGACTACAATACTACAATTAGTATCAAAATCATTGCAATATAAGGCTCGAGATAAGAAATGAAGACCCGATGCTGAAAGCAGTGAGTCAGTGAGTGGAGCGTGAGACAAAAAGCATTACTGAGCACACACTAGTACGTGACTCCATGCAAATGCCCATTATTAATGCAGCGTGCATCACATCCGAACGACAGAACTGCGAAACTAGTTCAGCATACGTGAAGTTTATGTCCTTTAGCCTATTACAGCCGTCGGCCAAGCGAGCGCCAAGTCCACGAAACCCGCACAGGGAATATCCAATTGTAGAGTCAACTCGTCGCCGCGGTTATTCTATAAATCTAAAGCGCAATACCGAAATGCATCATTCGTACTGTTGCGGCACAACATTTGGCTTCCCACAAAGCATATAAATATTTCAACCATTACACTAGAGATGCGCTGCGCAGCTAATGATAGCAGGCCTTGCGTGTCAAGAAAAACATTCATTAAAAAAATTATGCATGGGTGCACACATCGGATTTGGCGCTTATTTGGCCAAGAGAAAATCCGATGGTGACAGGCAAGGTGAGGTAAAATATTCCGAAAGTTCTCCCAAGAACTTAACTCTGGCGTCGCGTGTGAGTGACATATCTGCTCTGTACTTTCCAAGACGCAACGTTTGAAGGAAACTAATTAATCTGCGAATGGATCTCCAGGGAGGCGGGACGGTTTTGGTTACGGAGAAGACAGTTTAAGCAACGCTTGCTAACGACAGACAAACACCCTTGGCTTCAAAATTCAACCCCTCAAGGATTCTATTAAATGAGCCAATGTAGTACATATTGGAAAATTCGCAATGGATGGGAAATTTAAGTTGGAAGTGGATGGAGATAAGGGATGTATAAATGGCAAGAATGAGTCCAGAGTCCCAATTGTCGGCATAAATACCTTGAGGCACAATCTCTGACACCTTCTTAGAGGCGGCAAGTTAACTTCCCACGTAAAGTGAAAGCTTCCTAAGGAATCATAGGGGATACCCTTGAGAAATGTAAGTAAAGCCTATCTTAGCGTTTAATTACAGCAAAAATCGAAAGTATTAATCGTTTAAAATGTTCTCGTTAAACATGAGATCTCTATCAAACCTTGAGGAACAAACAATTGGAAAAATGATAAAAGGATGAATGTGAGGAAAAATCACCTACATTTAAAACGATGCAGTACGTACACATTTAAATATAAGATTGCTCCTGATTGAAATAAATGAGGGTGAATAGGAAAAAGGCATTAAATGATAACTCGACCATTGGAACTAATCTGTAATCAATACGCAAGAAAGACCTAAGTGCTTATAGCGGGGCAAAAATATTATCTCCCATATATCCAATTCATATCCTATCCCATCCTAAATGCTTTCCAACATACTAGTATTGCCAGACAATAAAGCAATCAAGAGTGGGCTTTCAATGAAACAGAATACACGTGTATTAAAGGTGCGCCCTGTACCCTTTGAATCCACCAAGATCGATTTTCTCTCACCTCTCATCTCAATCATAATTAAATGGTAGCATTTTCATTGCTGTTCTAATATCTACGACGGTCTTGAATGACTACATTGAACGGCTTTTCCACACCTAGCACTTGTCGACCAGGAAACCGAATAAATGTTTACGAAGCCATGCCTGTACTTCACGGGGAAATTATCTTTCATTGCAAAAAATGCCGGAAACCAGGAAGAACAAACTTCATACTTATTCCTTCTGACATGCGCAATGTTATACTCACTAAAAGATAGCACTCAAATGTGTACTACATTTGTCGATATTTTTAACAGCAGTGAACAAACCTGTAATTGCTAAACAGTTTCACATACCTGTACATTCTAATGGTAGAATAAATTTACGAAAAATCTGACGCAAAGCAATAACAATCTTTAAAAAGCATTTACAAACTAAAGAAGCGTTATATTAAATTCCCGTACTAAAATTCCTTTCGTTTAACACAAGGAACAACAGACATTTAATCCGAGTACTTAAGATTAGCACAAAAAAGTATGCATGCGTTGTGAATCGGCCCGTGTGCACTAAATTAGAACAGTTGTAATTCGTTTTAAAGCGCTTAACATTCGACATTAATTCAAAATCTATCCCCACACTAGCCCTGGCATCACAACCTAGTCGGGATTGCACTGAGCCGGACTCGAACTCGTATCCAGTATTCAGTGGACATACTTGGTCATAGACTCCGATCGATTTCAACACACAAGATATCCGACAATACTTCTCAATGGGTTATTTCCCTGAAACTGAAAGCTATTCTTCCACTGCTCCATGGTTTGACGCCTGGCCGACGGGGAATTCAAAACACCAAATAGAAAAACTATGCTGACGATGGAGACGACTTCTCTGCGGAACTCAAAGAACGCGCATTTGTAGTTATCTCGAGGACGAATTTTTCCCTCCAGCAAGGATAGCAAGCACTTTCCCCTCCAGCGAAGAGAAAGCTTTAACCTTCACCTACCCTTAATCTGCTCGTATTATTCTTCCACTGAACGCAGCTCACTGAAATGGCTCTACGCAAGGACGCCCGAGAATACAGCAACGACGGGGCATTTCCCTCCCAATATTTGCCGCTCGAATTCAATTAAAACTCAGAATCGAAGCGCGCGGAGATTGGGGGGGGGGCGAAAGTGGAAGAGGAGAGAGAATGATAAAAGAGGAATGAAGAAATGTTGCAATCGAGTCGGGATGCTCCCATCCGCTTGTCTCATTAGCCCATACGAGGCAAAAGCGATTTTTCGGCATATTCTGGGAAAACCGATAAGAAGTGAAGGCAGAAGCGATCCTCGGGAGGGAAAGGGTGGTCTAGGGCGGGAGAGTGCGAGGGTGTGTGTGTGGGGGAGGGGTGGGAGGCACACAGAGAGGCTCATTTCCCCACGCAACGTGTCACGAGTCCACGATCCGAGGATAATAAAATTAGCAGAGGGCGCTTTGTGAGTGAGAGAGAGGAGTAATGAGGTGGGCTCGACCGGGGGAGGGCTGGTTGCGCCCCGGGATCATTACGGGACAGCAACGGTGAGGCGCGGGGGAAGTGGGGTGGGGCGGGAGGGAAGTCGGGGGTGTGGGCAGGCAGCGGGGAGCTGAGGAGGCAAGGACGACGACTCGGGACCGAGGGGAGGCGGGGCGGGGGCGAGAGGGTGGGAGAGGGAATTGGGGGGGGGGGTGGAAAGAGCGTCGCGGGGATTGTGTGCTCGCCACCGTGAATAAAAGCGGACGGTTGCCTCGAGGAGGAGGCACTACGAGGAATAATTAATAACGTGCGGGAATAATTTCCGATAAAAGCGGCGAAACAGTGGAAAAACAGCTATTGGACGCTTGGTTTCACGGAAATGTTATTCATTCGTTCCGGAGCCCCTGAATTACGGGTGTTGAACGTACATGGCTTCTAGCGAGAATTGATTTACGATTCTAACTTGCAGTCGTTAGAGACGAGTCAAAAACTATTTCTCCAAATTATACGCTTCAATGACATCAGACGCCAGTACCAAACCCTTTCATCACCTGATACGGTTTTTGAGTTCTGGAAGATACATGAATATCTAGGTGAAAAATGAGTACATGAGTGTCTGTTTCCGATAACTGAGGTCCCGTATGACTTATCAGCCTTCAAATACTCGAGCATGAGCTCCCGGACACCTGAAGACGTCTAGTAAAAGAAATATCCGAGTTCACGGAGTACCAACCCAAACTTTGGCGGCAACAATCGAAGAATATTCCGAATAAAGACCGTTCTCTAAAGATCATTACACAAATTCGAAGAATCAACTCATATTTCCGAGCACATTCTCATGAATATTGAAACTACACATATCAACCTGAAGGTCAATTCGTCAGTTGATTGTGAAATTACTAAGCCCAACCAATGGCTTTTGGGATTCATATAGCAGGGTGGGGGGCTCGTTCCTTTCCCTGTGTTGCCTGCTTCTCAAAACGTTTTGGCATCCGAAAAAATCGCACAGCTTGGGTGAAGTTGAGGATGCCCAGAGGTGTCACTCGGGATTACCCCCGGGCCCTCTGCTCAGTTGGCCAAACGCTGTACCCACCGCGCTACCACGTCCCCCAATGATTATTAGAGATACTAAAATATTCGATAACACGAATAAGCGAATGTAATAAAGCAAGTATCCAGGGGCATAATTTTTACTACTCAATCAATGTTCGTGTATTAATTCATATTGTATAAGGCCATGAATAGTAAATGCCTTAAATTGTTGTAACAGTTTCATTTCTGTTTACCGACTGATATTAGTATTATCTCATAAAGCAACGTTTTGGTTTTACTTGTCCGATGACAATTTGGAAGTATAATAATCCAGTTAAGTAATGGAAAAAGTAAATATTTTCTGTTTCACATATGCCTTATTGCAATTTCTAATTCATAGAAAATGAAAAACTCAAAAATTGGTTAATGTTCTATAGTTTATTTCTAGAACACCAATTCAAAATTAATACATTAAAAAGAAAACTATTCCTCTAAACAGCAATAAACGTTGTAGCGAAGCTGATATTCATTTTTCATTAAAAATAAAACTCAATGACCATTATTATATGAATTTTGCTATGTGACCCTCAATACTTCTCAGACATTATTTACCAGCTTATATCTTCCATTAATCTTAAAAATATGGTCGTATCAAGCAGAGCACTCAGCAGGGTCCTTCACTCACTCCCTATGCTATGGGTTAAATGGAAGAAGGGACCATTTGGTCTCAATTTGGCCCAAATAAAGACCTTTATCTATCTATCTATGCTTAATCACACCGGATTCTACCTCTCTTATTTTTGCAATGACATGCATACGCGCAAATTCCCACTGAATCACTCTAATATTGTGCTAGTCCTAACTATTGAGCTTATGTGAAATAGCGGGGTCTTGATTTGGATTGAAATTTGGTGACTAGTTGATTTAATACGTAGGTTTTGCATATAATTTACGACGAATTAATGAGACAACTATGGGGTGGTAGTGATAACAAGCAGAAGGGCATAAAGGGTAGGAATTTAAACACTGAAGAAGTAAGAAATATTGGAATGAGTGGAAATGCTACTTATTTGGGCAGTATTTTGGAGAAAATATGACTCCTGATGTGAATACTTCAATTAAAATATTTTAAAAGACACTTCGTTTCATATATGACACACTTTTATAGTTTAAAGGATTTAAAATATCCCTAATTGAAAATTTGTTTTTTTTACATGCTTAGGCAAACGCTAATTCATAGTTGAGCCTATCACTCATGTAAATCAGAATTAATAATTTTGATATTCCGAAGAGTGATAAACGAAATTTTTATTTAAGTTATAGCAATTAGTAAGGTACTCCAAATCGTATGTTTATGCGAATGAATTTTCGAATACTGAATAAGTGATCTAAAGTATTCATAAAGATATTATACACAATTTCGCCAACATATGACAGAATATGTAAACCTCGCCTATTATCCATCCTAGTTCTCTCGTAATAAATAGAATAACTCGACCTAATATTGAATTTGAGTACGTTTGGAACCGAAATATTTTTTTGTACCGAGTGGGTGCTCTGTGAACCCTAGTATTCATCCGAATACTTCAAGTATCGATATACTCGAGCGAGCACTCAGGGTACCGAGATAATCCAGCAATCATGCGAGAGCACTGGCGGGTCAATACTAAGCCTCAGCTATTCAATCAGATACTCAATACATGTTTAAAAGCGGCATAGATTTGTTTATTAAAAACGAATAACTCGGCAATAAAACAAGTTAAATTTACCATCCCTGTTCGATTGCGTTCGTAATATGTCAGTTTATTTTACATAACTTTGAGGCACAGCTCGTCCAAGAAATTTCTCTCACTCAAAATCTGTCTCTATGCATCTCAGATACATTGGCTATTTGCATGAGCATATGGTCAGAAAGGCATCAACTGTGCATTCGGTGCAACCCGATTGAAATCAATCGGATGCCAAAAGCAGTCCACGTTCTTGGAAATCATCAAAGCGGAGGATTCGAAATGGAATAACATGTGACTAATCACCAAGAGGTTATTGGACTGCGACGGGGGGGAGGGGAATCATCCGCACAAGAAAGGGGGAAGATTGGGAAATTCCAATGGATATCTCATGGTTGAGGGTAAATCCAGCCTGATCCTCGTTCATACCAAAGAAAATCATCCAGTCAACGTCACTTTTGGGTAACAGCGGCAAACCCTGACTTGAAATGCCTCGACGACCCCTAAGGGAGGAGCACGTCCATTCTGGAGAGGGACCCGGGTTTCTCAGGCACACATCTCACTTAACTTACCCCTCCCGCGGTCTCTTTTGCAAACAACGGAAGTCGATGTATCCGCCTGAAAACAAACGCCGTCGCCGTGTGACCGTATGAAATAGATGCACTACCCTTTCCCCTTCCCTCCAAGTATAGTGGATCCTTCATTTGAACTTTAGAGAAACATTTTCCGCTCAATTTTTGATGCAGTCTTTAATTTTGCCACGGCTCTTTGCACTTCGAATTCAAGTGGATCCAGCCAACTGATATGAAAATTTGAGCCCTAGCGAATGGGGATCCTCTGACAGGTCGCCTTGCGCTTAATGGTCAGGACGGGAGGCCATCAACAATATTCACTCCCGAGAGATTACCCGAATACCTGACGTCCGAGCCACTCACTAAATTTCTCGGTAAAAGACGAGATACATGGGAAGGCATCTACTGTACATCTATTTTGAATACTCCGAAGACAGAAAAACATGGACTGTTACATCAGGATTTTATACTAAGGAAGAGGGGGAAATATTTACGCTCTCTACCAAGAGCATAACATCAGACGAAACGGTCAATAAAACCTTTTTTTACATGTCTTTGTAGTAATATCTTGGATTTAAGTTTTCAGCATTCGAATTCCTATAAATGGAAAACATCATGCCCTCACGCCTAATTTGTATATTTCATCTATTCCTTTACATGTATGCAATCTATTTGCCGTAAACTGAAGATGAGTTCTTTAAATTTCCCGGTTGCGGAAGTTACGTTTCCTTCTACAATTTCTTTGGATGGAACCATTACGGCATCATATATAACCTCAACTGCCAGAGGACTTAAAACTACAGCTAACCAAGACTCAATTTCCTCAAACTCCTCACATTGTACATGCTACGTCTTTACTTCGGCTTCCCTCCGTAGGGCCCAAGCTATCGATTTGAGCGTGAGACATTGAAAGTTGAATGTTAGCCTGAAGTCTGGGGGTTAACTAGGCGAGGGCTACAGCGTTGTTTTGGGGAAGGGGTAGCGTGGAGGGAAGGGGTGGGCGGGGGACTAAGAGACCACTCCATATTGGCACACTTCTTCCGTGGGAGACACGGCGAGCGGGGCAAATGCTCACTGCACTGCGCCAAATCCTGGAATGCCCCTCCCCCCACGCATCCAGTCCACCCTCCCCACCGCTCCCAGGGCCGGCACGGCTCCAAGCCAGCCACCTCTCGCGCCTACTCTCACACCACCGAATCAAGGCGAGGAATGCATTCGGCAAAAATTCTTGCCTTGCTCTTAACATGAGGGCGTGTGTATGTTTGGGGGGATTGGGGTGAGCGGGGGCGGAGGGCGAATATTAATGGCTCGCATGGAAAAAAAATGCTGCCCATCAGTCGTAATGACACCGCGCCATCACCTAATCAAAGGTCACCATTGGGGGGGGGGGGGCGAGGTTCCACGGGCGGCAGGAGGTCCTCAGTGAAAGTCCCCGCGACGGCAAATTTAACGAACAGTTCCTCCCATGATCCCTGGAAGGGGTTATTGTAGAGCATCCATTCTGTCAAAAATCGTCTTCCTTAACCAAGGATTGATGGCCAACTGAGATCCTTCATTCAGTGACAGTATACTTGAACCAAGACGTGGTTTACATCCATATATATTCTTTAACATAATATGAACGTATATTTGTTCTCCAACAGGATTGTGCACAACAATTGAAGAGAGGAAATTATTACAATCCACCAGAGGCCTATCTAAGCTGGAAACACCTGCTCTCGTCTAGTAACAACAACTAGTACTATGCGAACATCTTGAGTTAACATTTACCTACTTAGTATTTAGTAGAGAATGAAATCAATTTCCGAGGCATATTTACGTAATTTTGGAGATTAAATGATATTAGATGGATAGGAAGAGTTGCTTCAACTTATAATTCTCCCTTGGTTAAATCACAAATCGCCGACCGGGGTAACGTCCTCGTCTGCTATTCCAAGGGTCGCGGGTTCGATTCCCGCCTGGGTGAGTTTCCCTCCAGCTAGGGCTTGGGTGTTTGTAAATGTGACCATTGTTATCGTTGTTAATAGTTCGATGTAAAGGCCAAAATGTGCTGTTTTCGAACTAATACTGAATAAATAAATAAAATAAATAAATAAATGAAAATACGATAAACAGGCCCACAAATGTCTAAAACATATAAGCTAAAATTCAGAAGTAAACATTAACTCCGTCGGGTGTTTCCGTTCAGTCGCTAGGGAAACGTTACCATCATCGTTTCAATTTCTTCGAAAATATACACAAGCATGAAACTAAGCGGTGGTGTGAATAGGGCCATAACTTCATTATCAATGACTAACCTAGCGCAACCAAACCAACACCCCCACACAGGAGTAGGCCATAGGTGGGCGCCATGCGCATCTCTCAAATGGCTCTGCATCTTAGTTAGTTCACCTTCGTAAACGACTTAGGCAATCTCCCGTAGGTTTATGCCCACTGGGGTGGGGCTGGGATGGAGTTGCATAACACTTCATCCACCATATCCTCCTCTGAGATTCGACGACTGATCTGTTACGGTCCGAGTGGGTTAGGGTCGACCTAGGCCATCTTATTGCGCGATACGCTTTCATTTGCATATTTTGTCCGTTTCCTCGAGGGCGACCGCCACTATCTCACCAGGACGGTGCGGATTTTTTTTTACGTGCAAAAACGCGGAAACCACGTGCTTTTTCATATCTCATTCTATTCAAGGGATTCATGGTAGTGTAACGATTCTTCATTTCGGACGACCAAGAAACCGTCCTAGATTTTAGGCAAGGATGCGAGACGCATCGAATTCGATAAACTAACTGCCCCTAGGAATAACCGGTAAACAAGCGAGGGACGCCCCGGAATTCTTGATCAAAGAGAAAGATAAAATGCTACGATGCGACAACAGCAACCATGCACATATATTATCATCGACTAAGAGCACATGTGCCAATGCCGTTCCCCGACCAATCTCTCAAGAGAAAACATTTTTTCATCAGAAATGACATCTATATTCCGTATGACGTAAAAAGCACATACATACATTCCCACCCCCTCTAGCTAAACCAAAGTTTAAGTAGCAGTAGTTTTTATGGGAGGCGACTGGTAGCTAAGGTCATTTGCGCCATTAAGGATGGATGGGCAAGTAGGAAGGGTGGAGAGAATTCCGGCGTCGGCATCAGCATACTCTTGTCGAAAGGCACCAAGGGGTCCGCAGTTTAACGTCCCATCCGACGGACGTCGTGCGCACTCTCCACGAAGCACCTCAAGTAGGATCGGGATACCTCTGAAAAATATTTTTTGTCTCGAGTATTCACACCCGGGGCTTCTCGGTGGTGTCCGCCCCTCCCGGGACTGTAAGTTAACCAGCGCACCATCCCTATCCCCATCAAAGTTTAATAAAGCTAATGCCAAGAAACTGCGGGAGATGCCGCAGCAGTAACTTTTAACGGAGTCATCCGCTAATATGCAATTCAACGCATATTATCGGATGACAAAATTTCAGCTAAAGCACTCGGCCGGATATCGAGGGATGCGGGTTCAAGTCCTGGTCGAGGAAAATGATTTTTACAATCTGAAATTGTTGTATTTTAATGAAGCTCTTTAGTCATGTGCAGCGAACAGCTTTCCCGATCATGAAAACCTCAGATCTATTTTATTATAGTTTTACGTCATCAAAGTCAACCTATAAGCCTTCAAAACAAAGCCTTACGGTCATTAGGAAGGGTTAATATGCGTCGTGGTGGCAATCTAAGGGCTCGATTCAGTTGTGGCGTTTGCTTGGATGCCATTGGTTAGGGTGTAAATTTAGGCGAATGATTGATGAAGCGCGTGTTTCACGTCTTTGATGCGAGCCTGAAACGATCGTATCTCAGCTCGGGAGCAATGAATCCTCGATATCGATTGAGCCATAAACATTGGACCGGGTGGGCGGGGGGGAGTTGGGTTGAAGGGAATGGGGGTGTCTCACACCTTTGGCAAATCACGCCAATCGGTCTGCTGCGACTTTCAAATGGGCTCATTTTTCCTAAATACTAAGGACGAAGAAATCAAGTCAAAATCTAGCCACAACTGGAACTAATACAAGGTCTCTCATTACTTAAGTTTAATTTATAACGCAATGCATTGAGCACAACTGCGGCCACATTTACAAGGAGACGCTAAGGATAATCCATTCGCTCAACTGCATTCGTCATATTGAGCAGCCAAATGCTTTTGCAGTTGAGACATCTGAAACTATGTTCAGGACTTCCGAGCAAAGGGACAACTCAACTAGGGCTTAGACACCGGACTTCTTTTTACACCGACGTCACGCACTGTGTATATAGCACAAATGTAGTATTAGGTACGAACTTTTTAAAAACTGTATCACCTTGCTAAGCAATGATGCATTAAGTCACTTAATGTCACTTCTGAAAAGCAGCCAAATAACCCTTAAGTCTTCCAATACTCTGGGATAAAGTACAGCAAACTACTCTCAGTAACCCAGGAATCCTATTTCTAAGAGAGGCCCCCAGGTATGAGAAACGATTTGACTACTTGCAGAAGCGCAAGTTTGATGTTTCATAGATCGGCACAGAAAGGTTTTATTTCTTTTCCCTTCCTGGGTGTATTTCTTAAAGACTACAAGTCTAATGTTCATGGTAGAAGTAAAATGTAGGTGTCGAAGAAAAAAGTAATATCGGAGGCAGAATAGCTCCACTCAAGGTGGAAGAATAAGACAGGTCAGTATGGTGGGGGGCGCTCTCCGGACTATCTAAATCTACGAGGTGAGGATGTCCTAGACGGACAGAAAAAAACCGTGAAACATTGATGACGACAGGGTATGAACACCGAAGGAAACCATCTAGCCAAGCAGTGTCCCTGAGTAAGGGGGCCCATATCGCTAATATTCCCCGTGAGACGGAATGAAACACTCCATCAAAAGCAACTGCAAATGTAACAGTCAAGCTATACATTTTTAAGCTTCCATCACTGAACTATATCATCCGGAATAAATGCCGTTTTAGTGTGAAGCGCGAGGAATAATACTGGAAATGAAGTTGAGACGAAAGTCATTTTTTCCAATATTTCACCGAAACGAAAATGTGGAAATGACAAGTGAACACATCATCGGATTACATCCCTTCAGCGGGCGCCACGATTAAGAGCACTAACGTCAATGGAATTATTCTTAGCTCAATCATTATCCACAAATTCTATTTCCTTCACATTAAATAAGATGTCTACTCATTTGAGATACTCCCCCCCTCCACCGAATTCATTACTTAATCCATTATTTCTAATGCTTACACAGCAACCGACAGCCCTCCCCAATGCCCGACTCCATTCAACTTTTCATCCTTCACACATCCGTTCAAACAAGTGGAATTTCAATTGTTTTCCTCAGCACACACACGCGTGAAATGTCTGCACCACTCCGACCACACCATCCAAACGGGTCCACCTTTCACTCGATTCCTGTACAATTTGCATAGTTTAACAAGTAAAGTAAACGTTAGCTCATTCACTTTGAAAGAACGTCAATTTATATCATAATGAAAACGATGCAGCTAGAATGGTCGTGCAACACGATCTGGTACATACTACTTCCCAGGTAATGCTTCATACCATTCCATTGAAAATAAGCCCAAATGGAAACATTATCAGAACACGCCAATGAGTTTATTTTGACTAATTATCATACAAAGTATTAGCTCTTTCATATCTTGTTAACTAATCAGATAACCCAAATAAATGTTAAGCGGCTCAAAAATGAAGCACGCAAGTAAAACGATGAATTCTGTAGCCATAGTGCCTGGGTTAGGATGATTTCGGATGAGGTTTAGAGAGTAGTCCTACAACGTTCACCATTTACGTATTGAAGAATCAATAATCTACACGGACTTAAAAGACCAATTCCCGTATAGAAGCGTTCAAAGAGAACATGGAACTGCCGTATTTCCCCCTGGCATTGGAAGCGAAAGATAGGCTGACATTAATCACGCAATCCGGTTCAGTTCCACGTCGGTTGGAGTCTTTTTAAGTGCGTGCACAGCACGTAGCTTCGCGAGTCACGCTGCTGCCTTCTCAACTCTCACGGCAGTGTGGCGGCACAGGTCTTCACGATGATTCGTGCAGTTTCTTAATGCTTAGCGGCGATTATTTTTTTGTTGACGTACATAAAAGTTTTCTTAAGAAGAAATGTTAGTTCCCAACGGAGCACGAGCGGCCTGATTTCATTAAGGACTCCAAGCATTAGAGGAGTGGATTTTGCTATGAGAAGTACTTGCACTATATATAAAGCACGACGGTGCACGCTGGATATAAGTATTTTACAAACTGCGCAGCAAGACGGATAACTATCCACAACTCAGAAACCTCTTATAAATAGACAAATTAAAATTACAAATGTACATACACTAAAACAGACAAGAGTAAATCAACTAGGATGGCCAACCTAAACGCGATGCAACGTCCCGTTAAGTCATAGGATGCGGGTTCGAACGCCCTCTTAAAGTATGAATGTTCCTGTTAGTCGTCCTTGATGTTTCAAGGGAGTTAAATACAGAATAATTTTTTCAGGTTCAACTTTGTCATAAAAATACGACATTTATTAAATAGACATTTTTTTATTAAAAATAATGTCTTCGGGTAATTTCAAAACAAAATAAAATCTTATAAAACGATTAGAAAGTAATTCTATTTATATATTACTAGCACATCTGAGGCACTTTTCATTTTGCGGGGAAAAAATCACTGACACAGGCTGACGAATGAACTGCGCTAACCTCAAATCCATACAAGTTTCCAGCGTTTCCTAACGCTGGCGCAGTTAACTTTCTCCGTTACATGAATTCCAGTAATCATTCGCATGCTTTCCGCGGTGATTTATTTTTACGTACCAGCGTATATTTCAAGGGCGAAATGCTCATGGGTTTCAAAGATTCTAAAATGATAACGGATGATTACATGAAATTATAGACTTTTGAAGCAGTACATAAAATTATAAATTGCGAGCAGTAATGTAATTCGCCTCATCCGTAGGGAGCAAGGTTTGACATTGGCAAGTGAACGCGATAAAACACTGGCTAATACCCGCAATTATGGGATCTCCCGAGTTGGAGGAATTACTTGTTCTCGTCTCTGCAGTTTCCTACTGAAGATAAACTTTCTCGTTCACAATAAGAGTTCCACCTTGCAGATGGTTGGTGACATATGGTGTGGATATCACAACTTAAGTACACAACGATCAAAGGTACTGAGTCTTAAGATTAATATAACAAGGAAAATGACAAAAACTACTGATAGAAGATTTTTCGCGCAAATCGATAGATAATCAGTATTATTTAATGGGCACTGAATCGGGAGCAAATTCACGAGAAGACGGTTGGGAAAACAGTTATGGATGAAATCGAATAGCTTAAATAATATTATATATATATATATATATATATATATATATATATATATATATATATATATATATATATATACACACACATATATGTATGTACGTATATACATATGTACGTATATACATATATATATATATATATATATACACACACACACATGTATGTACGTATATACATACATATATATATATATATATATATATATATATATATATATATATATATATATATATATATATATATGTGTATGTATATATGTATACATAGATATGTATAGATATGTTTATATATATAGTATGTGTGAGTGTGTGTGGGTCGCGGTAGTTCAGTGGTAGAGCGTTGGACTACTGACCGGAGGGCCCGGGTCCGATTCCCTAGCAAGACTCTCAGGACACCTGCAGCTCTACCCAAGCTATGTGATTTTCCGGGAGCCAGATCTTCATGGGAAACCATAACCGGCACAGGGAAAGGAACTGTCCACCCTACCCTGATGTGTGAAATTCACACATCAGGGTAGGGTGTGTATATGTATGTATATATACGTATGTATGTATGTATATGTATGTATATATACTCATACACACACACACAGGGATGTAGGGTGTAAGTATATACACATAGAGATATGTATTTATGGCTAGGAATAAATAAAAATCGGTTTTACAGAGGAATATTCCAAACACCGAATTGAAAAGCCGTTAGGATCTTTAGCACATACTTTTTCCAAATGATGGATGAATTTAAATTAAGAATCTGAATGAAAAACCCTGAATGATTTACGAATGTCATGTCACATTCAATATTATC
This sequence comes from Hetaerina americana, assembly GCF_022747635.1. Classification (NCBI taxonomy): domain Eukaryota; kingdom Metazoa; phylum Arthropoda; class Insecta; order Odonata; family Calopterygidae; genus Hetaerina; species Hetaerina americana. The sequence continues at coordinate 26,154,462 of NW_027286292.1, forward strand.
CCTATCAAGAGAAAATGGATAACGCATTTGGCAGATAACTTCCAATGAATTCGAAACCAACGACCGAATCCAACAAGCGTGAACACGAGGAGATGCGTGAAACACATGAAGCACAAGTGGTAACCCAAAAATAAAAACAAAATGACATTCCTGGAAATTAAGAAAACAACCATAGTTACGCGGGGGTGGTTCATACGATTAAAGGTACAAAATCGATCGCAATAACACCAAAAGTGCTTTTAGAACTCAGCTTCAATTAAAATAGCACACGTTTCAATTTATGGAGAATTTAAACTTCGCAGATTCCTAGTTCCAATAATGAATAGGTTTCCTTTAGGATTGCCGTTTTAGTAAAGTAATTTAAATATTCACTTTAGGTATACGCGCCACGAATATAATCCTTCAATATATTCAAAATGGGTTCACCCGAAAGACTTATAGAGGAATATTTATTATTATACATTCCACTCCCGAGGACTGGCGTGAAAAGTGGACTATTATCATCTAGGTCAACCGCAAACTGTTGTGCCAGTTGGTGTTTGGTCGATCGATGACCGGAAAATAGCCGCCAAGAAATCAAATTTCCATGGGCACATCAGAGCCGACGGCAGAGATTCATTTCTAAGTTTTCGCGCGAATAGGAAAATCTACAGAATGACTTTTAGAGAGAATTAATGACATTGCAGTTTGCAAATAAAGCCTTTTATTTAAATTACCTGATGGCGAAGAAAAAAATACACTCAAGAGGCATTTTCAAACCTGAAATTCATTAAACGAGTACCTAGTTACACATTTTTCTACCATGTCCACTAACTGCTTTAATATCATCCAAACTCGGAAGATTTCTTTTTCTAAATCCCACTTCATAAACTTAAAAAATATGATAAAACTAGGTAGAAAATCGATCCTGGGGTTTTCACTTGTAGCAAAACAAGCAAGCTGAGAGGAATTCGGGTGTAGATTACCCCAAGGTCGGGATTCCATTAATAAAATAATTTCCCCACACTGCGCTTATTTAGACATGAATGGATACTGATGGTAGACCTAAGTGCCATTGCGGAGGAAAACTGACATCCTCCGTCGAAGTATACCACCACATACTCAAATTCACAGCTGAAGACAGCGTATCCATTATACAAGCCCAAGAACTCTAAAAACCAAGGCACGTTTTGATTAGAAGGCATCGACTTAATTGGAAAAGCAACAGCGGTAAAAATGTTTTTTTTTTCATTTTGCTGTATTTACTCAACACATTTGGAAAAACAGTATTTTCTTTTATAATACTGACACAAAAGTGGATCGTCAGCCTTAACTGTACTAAGGGCGCTCATTCCAATTAAATGGAAATTGCAAAACTCTATTAAAAAAAATCACTAAATGGCTCTTTTTTCCTACGAAGTAAAAAACCTAAAACGGCTTTACTAACCACTTTTCGTCAGGGAATAACTTACAAATAGAAGCAGTTAAGGGGTCACACAATACCAAGCACGCACACTGCCAACTATGTCAAATCTGAACAGACCTACAGATTAACAAAACTCTATACATTGATATATGTGTACTCGTATTATGTATGTGGCTTAAGTTGCGGACCGGTCACATCTCCTGCGGCTCATCGGTCACTGCTCTTTACCCGTATTAAAAGATTATCTAAGAGATAAGCACCTGCACGTTAAATATTAGATAAAAAACTGCGGTTATTTTTAAGGACGACTGAGGGACTTAAGCGATAAAATAAATCGCTTTATGCGCTTTCAAAATATTTTTTCAATTTATTCTCAATTCTCACGCTTGTCGCACTAACATGAAAGATAAAAATCATAATACAAAGCACAGTGGTCAAACGGAAGCTACAGTGGAGGATCAATCAATTTCCTAGTTTTCACAAGATATTCCAGCGAAATGAAAGTTTTTATGTGAGTGAGAATTAACGGTTTGAAAAATTGGCAATTAAAGATCCCACATTAATGGAATTCTTGCTATGCTAACTCAACGCGGAAGTTATTGAAGAAATTGTGGAAATATTCCGAAAGTTCATGAATAAAGGCATTTAAATTTAACTAAAAAATATTTCTCCTAAAAATGAGTAGGTTCAACATATTTACATTAACTAGACAACCATTTTTAAGGATTTTCGAAGGCTATAATGGTGATCTCCAGGATATTTTGTAACGTCCTAGCCTATTCAAAGAAGATAATTTGTTTTCTGAAATAATATTCATAAATATTCCTGGGGTCAAGGCATACACTTGCAGCTGAGTGTCCAGAGCTTGATCATAAAATGATCTATTATAAGACAGTTACCTTTTCTTGTCCCGCAGTTCACCGATCAGTGAGTTTTTTGGCGAAATTTAACAAAATTACTTTGCATTCCATTTGTATGGGTGTTTGCCTGTTAAATATTCGAAATAACTATCGTAAAAATGCTGTAAAGGAATTTAAAATAATGCAAAATGCTGCATGCGTACACTTAAGTAAGTTCATGTCAAATTCACAGGTGTATTACGAAACTGCCATTTTTCATTGGAAAATGCCTCGGAGTTACCGTTTGGCAAGGGAAAATCGCAGATGAGAAAAAGGTCAATTGCGCGGTCATAGTTAATTTTTGCACGTTAGATACCAATATCGCTACGCACAACAATACCTTGTGCAACATGGTTTTCATCCACCAGTTCCTGCGTCTTAGGTCCAATTGCCTGTGGTGGAGAGGCATTAATCATGATTTTGGGCTCCGTCTCGTGAAATTCGAAGAAGGGCGACAGAGTTTTCGTTTTCCTTCGCGTCGAAAACATTGACAGGCATTGTATTTTCTCACTCCAAAGTAATGCTAGCATAAAATAAAATGTAGACAATTTACTAATTTGGTAACGTAAGAGTAATGAAACGCATTCAATTATTTCAAATACGCAACATCACGCGCTGCGAGATCCAAGAGAACACACTTAAGTTTACTAAAGAGTGAAAATTACGGACGTGCGGAAAACCTCTACACTATTTCGGCTCACTTTCGGAGCTGCGGAAACGAAGTGTCAAGAAAAATCGAAGGCGGCGACCTCCTACACGTAATATCTTCCGTCGCGGGCCACTCTCCCATGGACGAACTCCCCCAGTGTGTGTGGCTTCGAGGGCTTCCTTGAACGAATGGGGGAGTGAGGAGTCATTCGTCGTCCCCTTTGGCAACCCTTTTAACGGGGCCGTTCGCCGTCCCGCAGAACCAGACCTCTGCCCCTCCCCATGGAAGTGCCCTCCGCCCTGTGTGCTCCATTGACTTTCCTTTTCCCATTAGCCGACGCGTCTGGCCACACCTACGACCCGAGTCCCGGCGGCCAGTGGGCTTCATAGGCGTGGCGAGAAGCGAAACCACCATCAACTTTGAGTCGGGGCCGGGGATAAGTAATGGTTGCAAGGGACCATGTACGAACAGACAAAGGTGGGCTCCTCGACGATTCCCATTCCACATCACATCGATCGATATATGCCGAGATCAATGGCGCTCATTTCTGTCACATTACCACCGAAAGTACTGAGTTGATACTTGAAGCGAAGAATATGGACGCCCGAATTTTGGTAACGAAACCGCATATTCGTAGAAAGCGAACTGCTCGAGTTATTTCGGAATTAATAGCCCATAGACGAAATACCAGAGCTAGAAAAAAAGCAGCCCCGAAATATGTGTACGGTTGTGTAAACTGTTTTTCCCTTTCATGCTATTCGCGTGCGAAATAAATAAGCAACGCTCCAATGATAAAATTCGCTGTATCCAGACGGCATTCCAGAGTTGCAAGTTATTATATAAATAAAAAATAAATGCATGAATAAGTGTTTTAATTGCGCAAGCACCTGTAATCAACGTAAAACTTCCCTATGATATCAATCTGAACCTCGCTGTTGATGAACTATTTTTACTATCATACACTTCCTGCGTTTGAAACGCTGTTTTAATACGGTGAAATAGAAAACTAGAAAGCATATCACGACAGAACTGCGAGCATAATTAGAGCGTGAACATCATTTGGTGACAGCGATCACTTCTGGAATTCCCATACAACTCGTGCTACGATACAATCTCACTATGACCAAGGGAAAAATGGAGTAACCAAGCTAAAATGACAACTACGTATCTAGCATCAAAGGAAGAACGTCTTTCGGTTGAGGAAGTGATTCAGCCTTGAGTTGTCGTGTCTCCGAAACGCCAGGAAGCAAAATGCCATACGAAATGAATGGATGTCTGGTTAGAGAGAGACACTCATATTAAAAACCGAGACTTCCCATGGATTCCCAACCCCAACGTTTCGTCTGTCCCGCCCATCCGTGGGAGTAAATAACCGAGACGGCCCACACGACTCGTAACCACCACCCAAACATCAACTCCGGGCGGCGCACATCCGATGTCGGACGACGCGCGTCTGGCCTGTCAGTTCCCGAAGATGAACCGGTCGCGAGTTAAAAATTCGCAGCGAAAAATGTTATTTTTAAGCAAGTGAAAAAAGTTATGATTTCCTACCGCCGCATTCCAACGCTACAATCACCAATGGCGCAACAATATGTGCCGTGGACCCGCGTCTTTTACCCTCAAGAAACTGGGCCAAGGTTGCCAACAGAAGCGTATTGAAGAGGGAGAATGGAGTATGTTGTGGAAAACGGTGGTTGCGACGTTGTCACGGAATCGATCAGGGAAGCTGAGGCACAATTGGATCAGGGACGTTAAAGGACTCAAGTTCTGACACGGTTCTCAGTTAACACATTAGGCTTTTTTTGCAGCAAGCATTTCTATCCTAACATTCGAATATTTATCAAAAGAAAAATATTGCCATCGAGAAACACCAAATTGAATATATTAGGAAATTAAATAATTTCCATTTTAAATTTAATCCTGTTCAATAATCAAATAGGGGCTATAACATGAACGTAATTAAATAATAAATTCTTTTGAAGCACTCCTTTTTGAGAAAACTCAGCAAGAGCAACCGTAAGGCGTGGGCTGCAGGAGCGCGTTTCTTGACATGCAGCGACTAAGAGAAACATAACAACCCATTTCACGGGCACCAATTTTAGTGAACGTCTTACGATCCGTAGGCACTGGGAAGACACGAAACAAAAAGCGTTGTAAATTGCCATTACCAGCCCTGATTATTTAGTGCGGCTCTTAAGCGAGCCACATTTAAGTGCCTGCGCGACAACGTTGGACCCGGAGGCCGTCGGTACAGTCTGGAGAACCTCGGTTTTAGGGCTTGGTACGTTCCCATCAAAAGTGAGTTGTTATGAGGGGATGAGGGAAGAGGGTTTCCATCACTAATCGTTCGAAGGAGATACTATACAATTTGGCTCACGACTTCGCTCATTACTGCTCTCCCGCCGAACGACCTCCATCAAACCCCTCCCACGGAGGCACGCCTCGGCTCCTCGAAACCCCACTCAGCCTCGCGATTTCGTGACTCCCGCTCCATCCTCATGCCGAAGCGATTTTCCGACTCGTCCGCGTACACCCGACGTCTTTAATGTGCACGGCAAGTCGAGGCATCGACACATTCCCGATGATTCATCACCCAGGTACGAAAATGAGCCCACGGTTGAGGGGAAGATCTCTCACGACCTCGCCGGGGTGCAGATGCAAAGGTGGGCTGGGGAGAGGAGTGGTGGGCGGGGGAGAGGAGTGGTGGGCTGGGGAGAGGAGTGGTGGGCGGGGGAGAGGAGGGGGAGGGGAAGGTAGGGGAGAGTGTTGGGCGAAGTTTCGGGATGTGGGTGAGGGGGGGGGGGCGCCGGCAACATTCGCCCGGGCTCCTAGAATCGAGATGCGCGGCCCCGATGCCATTCCACGAGAAGGAATCGTGCACCTAAACGGAAGCAAACAACTTCGTGCAAGCACGCGACATCGTGATCAAGGCGTAATGCATGAGGCCGAGGGAAGTACGGATAGCAAGGCTTAATGCTCCGCCCACCCCACCCCCACACCCCCAATCCAACTCTCGAAGAGTCCCCTTCCTGGAATAACTTAAAGAGGAAACGATTTTAAATGGTAGGTTTCCCTCAAAACTATCCGGCGGGACTATGCGGGGGATGAAGGGGATGTAGGGGGGAGAGGCAGCAGCAGGAAGAGGAGGAAAGAGGGCGGGGGGGATGGCTTCCATTGAAGGGCTCCGCCGGTTTTTTGCTCCCACAATGGACGTGACAAAAACCTTCGCTCCGGTGCGTGGGAATGTTCGTACGTAAGCTCCCCCACCTTCCCCATCGAGCTCTCCCGCAGAGAAAATCTCTCCTTTCGCTAACTCAAATAAAGAGAAAACATCTATTATCGAGAGCACGAAGGAAGAACTCCCCGTGTCTTGAACCAGGGTCGGAAAGCGCCTTATGCGACGACGACGAGGAGGCAAAAAGAGGAGTGGATCTCCAAGGAAACCGTATCTGGTGAGTGGGGAAGGGGGAGAAGAGGAGGCGGTGTGGAAAAGTAGGGAGGGGGGTGTTTGAAAGGAGAAGGTAGGGGGCGGCGGGTGAGAAAGGAAGAAATGTGAGGCCGCCCCAACCCCCCTTGGAGGGTTTTATTCGCCTCTTGCGCTAATCGCCACTCACTCAGATGGCGGAAAACAAATGAAAAACCTGATTCCGGGCGATAGGGAGCGATGGAAGGGGGAGGGGGGCGTGAAATGCTTGCGTGCTTGAGGTGAAGCGTTCCGAGTCCACTTGGGAAGGATTCGATTCAACGCGATTCAAATCGCTGACGAGAGAAATTCAAAACCTCACTCCTTGCAAAATATTTGCGATGAGGTTTCGAATGGATGATCATAGGCACTCAAGTCATCTTTCATGGAATCTGTTGTGTCGGGAGCATCTCCGCGGATGATGCCCTGGGAACGGGCGATAAAGAATCGACAGTCGAGCAACTTTGAAATTCAATAGAGTGAGAGAGCCTAAAGTCGTCGACTTTCCTTACTGCACGACGCAACCCCGATGAAAACCGCAACGCTGACAGCAATGGACGCTTCACTCGAAGCGTTCAATAGCGAAGCGAAAAACTCCGCCAGGAGTGGGCGAACTCATCGTTCACCACATAGACGCAAAGAAGAACTTTATCAATATATATCTTCAGGTGGATTTAATAGTAAGAAAATAATTCATTAAAAAATAATGCCTTCAGACTTTCCTTATTAACATGAACCCAAAGTGAGGGAATTATCAACGTCTCAACTCGCTATTGAAAGGTTTCGTCCTTGAAGAAGTGCTACGTATAAAACCATCAACAGGGAGTACTTATTTTTTTTGCTGGGAAAACTACTTTCATTTCCCAATTATATAAATTGGAAGTTTTACAGCCATGGGGAATTGCTTCTTTCAACCTAAATGATTCCTTACTTCCGGGCATGGGGAATCTTGCACAAAAAAATTTGTCCATTCGTCGGAGATGTTAAGAAATAATTATCCCAGAAAAAAATGCATGCATACGAACAAGACCGCTGATTTGAAAATATCCAATGCTACTTGCTACTCATTACCAACAAAGGAGGAACTTGGGACAGGATGAGAAGCGTTCCCGAGCGAGAGAAATTTCCGGCTACAACAAACGACTGAAAGAGCTCATTGACACGTCAAGTACGTAATTAAGAACCAGACATAAAACATGAGTAATGTAAAGATTCCATGTTTTCCTCTGCAATTAGTTTGTATCTTACATATTAGTACATATCAATATGAAAAATCAAGAGGAGTGAGTAAATATACATATGTGAAAGAGGAAATCCCTTCCTGGAAACATGAAAATTCTAACATTTGCTCCCTTTCGATCGCGATTCCGTCACCGAGAAAGCAGAAGCAGATGAATTCCGCAGGTAGCACGAGAGACACCTTTCCATGCTATATCGGTAAGTTCGGGAGCTACACAGCAGCCTGCGATAGAACTCACACCAAAACCTCCTCCCGACGAGGGTTGACTAATGTAAGTAAGGCCACGGAAGGGAAACAACAAACGCCTCTCCGTGTTGAGCGCACGGGTGAAATCAGAATGAAGCCTCTGTCGCCCGGTCCTTCCATAACGCCCATTCCCGGGGACTTGAAGTCGATTGAAATAACATTACCCGGCGTCGCCTGAAAGGAAATTATAATTCGTGTTTTAACGCACCGGTAGAAACCCGGTTCGACCCTTTCGGTGGAAACATGTGGCACCGCGGGTGAATAGAATGTGAGCCCCGTGAGAGTGAAGATTGATCTTTTTCCGACCCTTGGACTAGACATGCTGGGACAGACTACCTTCGCATCATTCTTCGCCCTTCCTCCCCCTAATGGAAGACGTTTCACGACCGGAGAGAAGCCGAAAAATTCTTTTCGGAAATTCCCCACTTCAATTAAGCGGGGGAGAACTTTAAAACGAAGCCCCATCCCAGGACCCCAGACCACTCCCCAAGGCATTTCCTTCGTCAACGCTGACCGGTTGGATGCTCGCTACAGAAAGGCTGGAGAAGGGGGGGAATTGAGCGAAATTACCGAGAGTGGGAAGGGGATTCCTTGAAGAAACATGGAGGACGGGGTGCCGCGAGGGGAAAGGGATGGAGGGTTGGGGGTTGGGGGGAAGGGCAGTGCTTGTGTCTGAGGATGGTGTATTAAAGAGTGCAGTGGAGGCTGGGGGAGGAAGGGGGGACCTCGCTGCTTCGCCACGAATCCAAGAAGTGAAGAGGGAAAGGACCCTCCTCCCCCCCTCAAGGAATTCGAGCGCAAAAAAAAATTGCTGTAAGGATTCCCAAAGTTTAAAAAAAATTTGGAGAAAATATGCCTATGACAACGGGCTAATGAATCTCAAAACATTCCGATATGGGGAATGTCCGCTATCTAGAAAAACATAAAACGAGTCAGAGAAAATTAGCTTCGTTCTCCCACCACCCCTCACCTTGACCACGGACGCCCTCGACGAAGAAGCTGGGCTTGCACAAACTAAGAAGCGTAAGCCTTTGCAAGCGTAAAGGAAAAAAAAGCTCCGAGGATTACACTTTTCACGGAAGGGACGACTCGTCCACAAAAAGAAATCTTGCACCGCAACGCAATTGCAGAAGAGTGAATGCCGGTGCTAAGTCCATTTGCGCTCCTTTTTGCGGCAGTGGGAGCAGACAGGACGCAAAATTCACACCGAAAATGGCAGCAGAGTAAATAAGCGCCAGCAATTGCGCTGGGATCATCTTTCAGCGACCAAGCTTTTCCCTCTCCAATCCTTACAGACAAATTTGCTCAGTAACTCTTCTAGTGATCACTTTTTAACCTTCCTAGTTGTCCAAACCACTGACGAAAGGAGGACGGGAAGCCAATAATATCCATACAATCTGGAAGCATCTTAAAATGGTAATGAATAATCTTTTTTGGTGTGTTATAAAAAAGGAAATATTATGTCACTTCAAAATATTATAAAATATAGAAATATACCAATTAAAATAATTTGAGGGCATGAATAAAATCAGTTGCAATTGAATATATCTCAAGTTCATTCCAATATTACTCGTTTGTAGCAGTTCGTGATTTCTCCACTGCTAATTGTGTTCGGTGTACTACGACCGTCACTCTCGCTTATCAGGAATCCATTCATCTTCCCTGGATATACCAACTGATTTCATTTTAATACGCCTTGATATATTATCGCACTCTTGCATTAAAACTCATTACTTAATCACTGCTCAAACATTATTTTCCCTTCATATTGACGGCCGCATTTGACTGCAATCACAAGTTAGAATGTGGCAACGCTGCGCTGACAACATTTTGTTAGAACTAAGGGTCTTCCCCGTTCCTGTTGCATTGAGGCGTCAACCGCATGAATGAGGGCAATAAGAGGGTGTAAATGGTCGGGACAATGTGAGCCCTTCGAAATGCTAGGCCAACGTGAGATACATGAGAATAAGAGACTCTTAGTGGATGCGCGACGCCTCCCACAACTACTTGTTTCGGGCTTCTTCCAGCACAGGCCCCTTTCCGTACAACAGTCAGGGCCGATCTCACTAGGCAAAATCTACAACGTCTCAAGATGATGCGCTCCATGAATTTTTCCTTTAGATTTCCAGTTTCCCTTGACTAAAAACTCCCGGAGGTATATCTGACCCGATGCAACCTTCTCATCATTGTTTCACGACTATTCCCATACAACAGCACATTTTCAGCGCTCCGATCATGTTTGCATATGCCACCATCCTCCCCCAAGTGTGACGCCCACAGTGATGTTTACACCGCGCACTTGTCTGGACGAAGCGTCTAGACTCACTCCCTGTATTGCGCGAAGCAACACGGTGACCCGACCATTTTGGGGGATCGGGTACCAACAAAGAATTGTGCCCACCATGGCCGCTAACCCCCATCCCCCAACCGTCCCCAGCCCAGCGAGAAATCCGCCCTTCCTTCGGGGCATTGCAGCGGAAACTTACCCTCAGACCAGCCAGCCCCCTTCCACTCGCGCCCCCTCCTTCGACGCCACTCTCGCCGGCCCCGCACACACGCATAGCCCCAGACCGTGTCGACCAACTGCTCTCTTGCCTGCAGCAGTGGCAACGCAGGCTCCGAGATGAACCTCAGGGCGGGACGGACACCTGGCGTGTCGGACATGGCCGCCCTCTCCCGAGCATTCCTCCCGATTTCTCCTCGCCCCCCTCCGGCTAGTAGAAGTTAGTATACCCACAGGCATACGCTGACGCCCACACCGAATGGAGCCCGGACGAGGGAGTATGGCACACACGGCCTACAAGACGAGAGCCACCGAACGAGGATCCCCGCTGGAAGTTTTCCAAGGCAGTCGGCCCCCTTTCCAAGCCTGTGATGAGGGACTGGAAGTTGAAACTCTTTGAATCATTAATTCGACCAAGTCCGTTCTATCCAGATAACCTCCGAATGGAATTCGCATAGTCCTTCAGGTCCTGGAAAACACCTATATTTAGGCGAATTTTTCCGCCTCCTTTATAATCACACTCTTTGCATCTTTGCTTTCACCTGATGAAAGAGTGCAGCAGCCGTCGTGCATCAAAGGCGATGGACATTTGAGATATCACTACTTTGCATCCACTGATAAAGAAGTGTTACCTTTTGCATCCTTTCCCCTTATTCGGTCTTGCTAAAAGCCCTAAGTACAAAGTTCTCCCTATTCGATCGCGATTTCTACACATTAATATCGATTTCAATCCGATTCATTAGCGACTACGATGGGTTAGTAGGAATTGATTTAGGAAATACCATTTGGGTGTAATTTGCGTGAAAAGATTGAAATTCAATCTTTCCCTTGGATCACCTATACCTTCTGACAACATGACGGGGAGAAATAAAATTCATCCTTTCCGAAAAATTTGAGGGAATTCCTCCACTACCAATCCTTCTGGTTGATAAAAGAGGCAAAATCTGAATGGTAGGTAGGGACATCGATAGTGATGGGTGTCAATCTCTGCTTGCCGTGTGATACGTGTGGTTACCCGTTAAGGAAGAAAATAAACCCCATAGACCAAAATGGAAATTAGACGGTAAATAAATCTCTCACTTGGAACTTATATGGACAACAAAATGGGTATTTGAGCGAGCCTGCATACTGAAAGCTAATAATAAAAAAGTAAGGGAGATACGATTATATCGATATCATTAACGGTCAATTATAAGTACCCATCTATGTGAATACATGCCCCCTTCCCAAATGTTATTGTTCTATGTGTCGCTTGGGTGAAGAACGAATTCTTACGCTCACACTTGATCTAAGTTTTGGGGTTATGTAAGCTTCGATATCACCATGTTTTAGTCCATTCTAAGCAATCGAAAAAAAACCTGACACACAGACTTGAAGCCTGCAGAAATTGGTCAGAATAATGGCGTCAAAATTATCCTGAATATATTTTTATAGGCACTTCATTATCAAGAACTTCAATGAACCTCTCCGTGAAGATCAAATACTGTTGCTAATAATAATAATTTTCATTGTTCTGTGATAAGCCACCTAAGAAGAAATTGCTTTACACAATATTCAGCCTAAAGCTTCATCATAACGAAAACCTAGCACGACTAATAATCTGCCAAATATGCCCTTTGCCATCGTTAATCGAAAACCCCGACGGGGGCCACAAGAACAGTGAATTAAGCTGAAGGTTATCAGAGGTTGTATGTGGAATTCAATTTCTCGTCTTCTAGTTTTTTGTGCATGTTTAATAGCGTTCCACATGAAAACTTACTCGGGGGAAAATATTTATCTTATAATTATGGATAATATTGGATAAGTAAGTAATAAACGAAACTCACCATTTTTCTAAGCGTCTCCTAAATTTAAAGGAATTGGTATGTTCAAGAGCGAGTTATTTTATATAATGCATTACAATATTTTGCTATCGACGAGACAATTCGTGTTTTATAGTAATTGTGTGAAAGTTACTGTGAGAGTGATAATGAATATGCAAGAACTGCTGCCAATGTTTTCGCCAGTGTGGTCCACAAAAGCAAGTTTAGAGAATAATATCATCCACTACGTGTGATAATATCATCCACGGAGGAAGAGAAGCCTAGGAATAATAATAATGGAGGAATTCGACAAGGTCATAACATCTCCTGCCAAGACTTGCGATTGTTTAGGCTGTGGAGGTAATGTGCACAAGAGGTTAATGAAACTTCTGACGCCTATTTGTTTCATGGAGGGATGATGGTATGTGTTTTCCAATGGAAAACATTGGAACAGGTTTAATAGTTTTCTAATATCAACTGCCGAGTTATACCTGTATAATGTTCCATACAAAAAATAATTTAAAAAGATAAAAAAAAATTTAAGGATAGCTTAATCAATCAATACCGTCTCGCTTAAGCACGGTTTATTCACCCTCTACATCGTTGGAGGAGCGGCTTAATGTACCGTGTATCTAGCGTATGCTCGCTAGTCGAAATAAGATAACAAACTCGATAGGAAAAAATAAAATCCTTAAAAAAACATCGTGGTCGTGGTAGGCTACAAGCTTTTATTTGCGATAAACGCTTACTGGAGCAGAAACGCGTCGTCGACAACGCCCTTAATAGATTAAATAGCCTACGAAGAACGATGAAAACTTGACCAGAGCATAGTTAACACAAACGAACGTATATGATAAATATATTGCAGCCTACAGGTACTGAAATAAAACTAATTTATCGCTGCTTCCAAATATGAAAAAGCGATCGAGATAATGTAGTATACCAAAGGCTGGTCTTAAAAACATAATGCATTCCTAATCCGCGTTTTTTCTACGGTTTGAAAACTTCACCAGAGATTCCCAGTCTTCCAGGTTTCACGGTTGAGTGCTAACGTTGGAGCGGAAGCAGCACCAATAAGTAGAAAAAAACGATTCCTCGTGAATTAACCAAGAAGAATACTATTTCCCAACCGATTCGAGTCTGCCATACATGGGATTAAGGAATTGTGGAAAACTCAATTTAGTAGGTGGCATCGAGAAGTGAAGTGTATGTATAGAATGGTTTCCGGCGTCACACTTTGTGGAAGCGATTCATTTCAGAAAATAAATACTTGGTTATGCCACATATATGTTGTACATGTGGAATAACCAAGTATTTATTTTTTGAAGTGTATGTAATTTTAATGAAATTTCCTCTATCTGTAACGCTGAGCGTACTTTATCAAATGAAGATGATAAAATAGGGTCTTCTCATGTTGGTTTTCATAGTAATTGACATTCAAAACCCCACTATATTACACATGCTCTTTTTACAGAGTAGGACTAACGCCAGAAGGATGAGGGGTTCTTTTGGTGTTAGCCATCCTCCATAAGTTAGGATGCTAGAGAAATACAAACCTTTCTCACAAAAAAATAATATCATGTACGCAATCATATAAGGGTTGCAACAGTTTGAACATAACAGAATAAAACCACATTTTTCAAATGATATTAATAAATTGCGGAAATCTCACAGTTTCAAAAATTAACGCTTCAGAACTAACCTATAATAAGTTCTGAAGCTCGTTCGAAATATTAATAAGAATCTCTAAGAGTGCTTAAAAACCGCATATATCCGCATCATATCCGTTCATGGGTTACGCACGAATGGGTGTTACATTAATGTTATCACTCTTCATTAGCACATGATCTGAGGCTATTAAAAAACTTACGCAGGCACAATCCAACCTCTTTAATCAACCAAGTAAGCTCTAGTGAAAAGTCAAATCGCATCGCGTGCAGCCTATGAATCCGGATTTTGAAACTTCCATTTGATATTTTCAATCTAATGAGGCATCAAGATATACTACCTGATCGATGAAAAAATTAAGAGCTTCGTATTTACACTGATCAAGAAAATATTTTAAACGGAGCATGCCATATTCGTGAAAAACAGAAAAGGAGGTATAAAACCATATTATAGCAAGGCAAACGTTCTAGAGCGACAGATTGGCTTAATTGAGCCTTTATACGAAATTTACACCCGCCATTTCCAAAATTAGGTCCGCAAATATCTTTGAACGTTCACTTTAAAAATACCCAATGGTATCATGCTGTCGTAAAATGTGAGATCAATATTTCACGCAGGATATGGTAGTAAAATAATTTGTAGCACCATTTTTCCGAATCTCATGAAGCCCAACATAATGCTTTCCCACGATCAAATACGCGACATTTGCGCATTCCATGAATAACAATTTTTTTTACGCTGCTCCGCAAGCCATTCTTCGGCTCAGTAGATCTCGAAGCATATGACGCAGCTGAAGCAAGCGGCGGGAAGAGGGCCATCCGGAGAAAGTTTGGGAAATGAAAAATCGAATTACGGCGGAAATCAAAGGGTCAATTGACTGCTGGCACTACGTAATGACAACGGCAATCTGCGCACTCGACGGCGAAATTGGGGGAAAACATTAAAGAGCCGCAGAAAAACTTCATTCCGCCCTCGGTTATATTTATGTCTTGCGACAAAGCGGAACGTTGAACCAAAATCCTTTAAGAATTTTATGTTTTACTCAATATGGGCATTTTTATTCCGAACGATGGCTTTCTTCTGTAGTTTTCATAACTATCAACAGTCATGACGCCAATATTTTAAACTTTTTTTAAAGCTGGTTAAATATCTCAGATCTTGGTTTTTTTCCTTTTCTTAGGTATTGCCCACTATTTTTTCCAGTGCACTGGCATCATTTTTCAAACACTTCCACCGACCTATGGGTAACATGCGGCTACTTCACAATAGTACATAATCAATACAAAATACTATATGATTCCGGATTTGATGCCACTTTAAATTTTACCCTTTCTCCCCGTGATTCCATATTGACGGGAGGAGTAAATTTCACATCATTTCAATCATTCAAGTAAATTATTTCCCAGTAAAATATCACTAATTAAATTAAAAAAAAAGAGTTAAGGCATTCTTAAACGTTAAGGGAATTGAATGATGGCAAGACCCAAAATCCAGAAATATTCTTCTTAAAGAAACCTCGCCTTAAAATCAGGTTTGGGTAATATTTACCATTCTCATAAGGGGAACATCTTGCGATTCGTGTTATAAGAACACTGAAAAATCCAGGGGGAGGAGCATTCGAGTGGGGCCAGAAACAACTGAAGTTAAAATCAATAATTGAAAAAAAAAATCAGGGGCCAGTTGAAGTACTGATCGAAGAAAACGCGCCGCTGAGTCTCGTATCATTTGACTGCGTATTGACAACTCTGAAATTTGGCGATCTATTCCTTTACAACCCTTTGATTGCAAAGAAGAAAATAAATGTAAATTAACTTATTCTTTGCACGGTTCGGCTAGTATTCAAACGAATGTCTTTCACTTGGCCAACCTTAGATTCACCGTGCATGCGACATTCCTTAATTTACTCTTTTTTTTCTTTTAGCCTATCACTAAATAGTGATACTGTATTACTTAAGGTTAATTTTGTCTTAAAGCGTAGCCCATTACTGACAACAACTTCCGTAATACTCGCCTGAAACGAATACATAAACTCCTGGATTCAACTCAAAATGAGTAAAAAGAAAGTTTGATACGAGAAAAAAAGTTCAATACCATATACAAGCTCATCATCCTATTAATTACGAGACACCCGGTACTTTCTATCGATATTTTCAAAGAAGCAAGAATGAAATCGACTTTTCACATTTAAGTTACCGGAATAAAATATTGGGTAAATCAACAACTGGCAATGGCTCACGATTACCATCCAATGCAACCGGGTTGCGGTAATACGCGTCGCCACATGACCCGAGGAGACGGATAAGGAGTGGAGGGACTGGGGTGTGTACAGGACGGGCGGGAAGGCATCAGCTAATCCTGACAAGGCACTCGATGACGAAACGGGCAAGAGCGCACACGGGCATAGCGAAAGTGTCGTTGCACCGTAATCGTGCAAAGGAGAAACACCGTTCTTTTCCCACGACCACCTTTTCTCACGAATTGAACGATCATCTTATGCGCCAACCGATTACTCATGCGTGCTGACCTCGCTGGGTCAGGCGGCTCCGCAGTGTAAACAACAAATGCGCCGTGGTGAAAAAGTCGTAAGAATGATGGAATTTTGATTTCGACGCTGTTTTCATTACGAATGTAAAAATGAGGAGGTGCGGTAAAGGGCGGGGGATGGAGGCCTTTGTAGAATATGATTAGGCGGCTAAAGAGTAGATGAGTGTGGTTTCAACGATGGAATGGGAGCGGGATCGAAATTAGATGGGAACGAACACGTATTTACCTGGAATATATTGATTACGTCGCGCGAAGAACAGAGAGAGAACGCGAGACACACAAACACACACGCACACATGATATAGACGAATGAGGAGGGTCTAGAGCGGCGAGAGAATGGGAAAGGTGAAATTCAAAAGAAGGCAGAATGGGTGGATGCTAAAAATACGAGACGGAGGGAGGGATGTGCGGAAGCAGCTGCTATTCTTTGGATAAGGAGGATTTTCGTCTGTTTCTCGATCGCTCCGTCGGAAAGCATCTCTTCTGCTTCATTGGAGCACAGATGTTCGAGGATCTTACTCTCGATTGGCTTAGTCAACTCCCCGCTCCGCTCTATATTCTATAACTGTGCGACATCGGTTCCGCATTAGTTTTCGCAGGGAATTCATCCTCAATCTAAAACATTATACGGGTGTTTTCGTGCTCCGATCACCGATCTTAACTTCTCTAACTTTGCTACTTAAGGGATATCAAACACCTCCGATTTTCCTCGAGCGTGCAAACATCTACTAGAATCAACCAAATATTTCATTCCAGGAGGTAATTTTAACATTAAAAGATGAACATTAAATAATGTATTCATTGCCATTTGCGAAGCAGCGATTATGACGGAAATAGTGAAGATATTTCGTTATAAAACTTTAAGTTTGAAGCAATTGCTTTTTTAAGCGATTGCTTTTTTAAGCAATCAAAAGGGTTTAGCATTAAATTAAGTCACGCCTTTACATACCAAATATTAGAATAATTGGTGCTAATAAAATAATAAACTATATCAGATGACCTTAGCACATGGTCGATAAACTCTTTGATTACATCCGTGATATTTTTTATGGTTTTAGAAGTAACAGGTTTGAGTCAATGACAGCGGTAAATTTTTGTTTAAGAAGCCGATGGAGAACGATTATTAAGAGTCAGTAGAAACAATACTTCATTTCCTTCTGCCAATAAGTGTAACTGAAAAGCGGCGAAGACAAAAAAAAACTGGTGAGAAAATCTTTTATATATATATATATATATATATATATGTATATATATATTTATATATATATGTGTGTATATATATATATATATGTATATATATATATGTATATATGTATATATATATATATATGTATGTGTGTATATATGAAAATAAGCCACTAATAATAAATATAAAATCCAAACAGATTATCTCATTGCCTTCACTTTCCTCCAAATATCAGCGATAGCATTTTCTGGGACATACTATATTCACGCCCAGACAGCTTGAATCGCCTACAGGCTACGCAAAAGTGCGTGGAATACGCACCAATACAAAATGAAGAAAAACTACTACCTGCTCGCCAATGTCATCGCATACATCTCGTTAACAGTTCTCAACACATTACCTTCCACCGTACGCCTGTACACGAGAAAAAAGGTAGAAATGGATAGCGATAAAAACTGACAACATCCTCAAACTCGTGTGAAGAGAATGAGCCAGATGTCCTGGGCGCAGTCTGATATCGGAGCGCGTCCGAGGCAATTAAAAACTTTCTTCATCACGCCATCATCACCCTAGTTGGCTATGGCGAAGGTCATTGAACTTGCCCCAGACGCAAGAATGGCCGGTTATGCATCCAAAAAATGAACTAAGGATGTGCGAGAAAAGGGTTTTTTGGACCATTCCCCAAGCTGAATTTTTCACAAATGGGGACGAGGTCTCATATCGGGTGGCGCGCTATTGGTCGAGGTGACCTAAGGCCCAAGTTTCAGCTAGCTAACAGACTAATTACTGAGGCGCCACTACCTAGACTTCCATTTTCCTGCCTATATAATTTTTTCTAGGCACCAATTCCCGATTTTTTCCCAATTTTCTTGAATAAATTTCCTTTTTTCCCCAGTTTTTATCCTAAACTGCTTGGAATCTGATTACGTCACTTTTGAGAATCGCCCACATTTATTTGCTGCGCGTGCCCCTGATATCGCCCGAGTGGTTCTCGGACAAAAATTTAACTTTTCCCCATGCTCTCAACCGTGCGATCGCATATGCCATAATACGAACTGGACAAAACTAGGCGGGGGGCATCGATTTAATCGGAGATTTGCTTACTGTGCATCTATTACAATCCCAATCTTTTTTTTTAAAAAGAGAGTCGTATCTCAACCCGATTTTTTAAAACAATTTCCCAATTTTCCCGTCCCGAGAAACCACCGTGCACTTGTGCGTACAGCATCGCACTCATCACTGATAACGGGGCAGACATTACAAAATATACGTTAAGTATTGAAGGCCTATCAAAATAAGTAAAGGTTTTCCGAAAGTTCACGATAGCAATTAACTTAGACAGCTCGTTCCGTCTTTATAACTACATCATAAGGAGAAAATTATCATTTATTATTGAAAAAGTTATGATAAAAATCGGGTCAGTATATAATCAGATAATAATAATATAAATTTAAAGAAAAAATAGAAAAAAGGAAACTATGACGATACAGTTTTAGGGGGAGAACTGGACGATCTATTGTCTTATGGCGCGCGAACAGAAACATCTTGATCCTAATAAGTGTATCACAGTACAAAAAATCAAAGTCATCGCATATAGGGAGCCCGACTAGTTCAACTAGAAAGACGTTTGCCGGCTGACCAGATACTGAGCGTTTAAATACCGCCGCGGGCACAAACATCTCATTTTCGGGTGGCAACTTTCCTTGGAAAATGTCCTCAGCATTAAGCGGTGTTACTAGACTGAACCAACGCCATATGACCCAGGGGAAAATTTATTCTGCAAGAAATTTTAATTTACGGATTTTTTTCCCGGATACTGACTACCTGAAACGCCCAAAGTTACCTTTAGTGCACTCCATGGAGTACGGGTTTTATATTACTGACATTAAATAAAAAACTATATTTTTTACGGAGGTCGTTCCGCCAACGTGTCACAGAGCTTAATGATATGCCGTTGAGGGACTGCACAGTGGCAGGCCATGCTTTTCCCAAGGGGAACGATGTAATGGTGATTACCATCGTCTTCCCATCCCAATCCCCTTGAGCCCGTGAGACACTCCTCAATGGCTTGCGTTAAGTTTCACGGGAGGGGTGAGCATCATTCATAGGACCTGCTACAGCGCCGCGCGCCGCCACGTCGCCAGGGCAAGTATACCAAAAATCACTGACGAAGAAACTCGGATCGCACAGACCTCGTCACGGGGTAACTCAAATCGGCAAGGTAAATGGCGAGCACTCGGGCTTTAAACAGGGATGGGATGATACTATTCAGAACTACAATTCTAAAGATGCGTCACCACTGCCCATCGGCGACTGACAGGTGTAGGTATGTTTACGACTGGCAGTTAATTGATGAGTTGCGAATTATTCGTAGCTCACGATCACACATCAACGGACATCGACCGACGATAAATATATTGATCTCGGGTGTGCACCAGTGGGGGTTAGGGGGACATTCGTCCTGGTGCTCTCCCGGGTTATCTTCTGGATGAATTCTTCTCGGGTCTCCCGCCGGGTCAAACTCTGCATTATCGCCGACATTTCGATGAACGACTCGTTTGTGGTCTTAAGGGCTCCCTGTATGCCCAGACCACCCAAATAGCTGAACTCTCGCGTCCAAACGATGTTACTGCTTCGGTGTGACGACAGTCCATCTCTTCGGAGAAAGTGAGAGGCGTTTAAAGCACAAGGGTAAGGATGACGAAAATTGCAATGACTGGTGCACCTCCCCAGTGTTAGTGAAAGTGAAGTAGAAGGATAGTGCTGATAGTGAGCGAGATTTGAAGCCTAAAGCTAGAGAAACCTAAAGTAAATTTAGGGAGCTCATTCGACCGACAATCGCCCCCATTGACGGAGCTGAAGGCTATGGAAAATTAATATACAAAATTAAAAAAAATAAGAGCTACGTTCATCCAATCCCGTATTAAGGGATGTTGACATTATAAATGATCAATTTCAGCCTTGCTACATCTCTTTACTTTTTAATTGGATTTTATGTGGATTACCTAAATAAATATTGAATCTTTGGACAATTCTGGAAAAGTTTCCCGATATAGTGGAAATACACAGCGGGCAGGTGCTGGGCAGCTGGCTTTTCGTCCATGTCTTGCGTCGGGGTATTGAATGGGTCAAACGGCCTTAGTAGAGCCAGCGAAATTTGTCATTCTCTGTAAGATATCCCATTCGGTCTGACAGATTCCACTTATCGGCTATAAACTCAGCTCTATGAATCAGCGACTGAAGCACCGCAAATCTATGCAAAGGATGGTGATGGCTCGGCTTGTTCAAGTAGGAGCCGGCATGATCTACCTTCCGGTACACGCCGTGACCCAGGCTTCCTTAGGAAGTTACGGAAAAAGGTTCCCGGACGTGATCTCTTCCGATCTTTTAAAAATTCTTTTGCTGATGATTACACTGCTTAAAGCCATCTTCATTCATTTTCACGGCCAAACTCGAGAAATGAGCCACGTTGAGCCGTTTCACGACGTGCTAAAATTGTCAACCGGAGAGCAAAGATGAATGAACTCCTGATGAACTCACGCATTTCCGTGCCCACATTTAGTGTCCACGGGTGAATCTGCGGCCGAACGAGCACGAACCATGAGTTCCAGCGGGGAAGGGAGAGTGAGGGAGAGAAAGAGAGGTGAGGCCGGCCGCATTCGCGCCCTCCGGAGGGGCCGAGCGGCGCAGCCGCTCCGGATGGTGAGAGCGAAAGGGAAGAGGATAGAGCGGCGGAGGTGGAGGAGAGTATTCGGGTGAAAGTAGAAAGTAATATGTAGTAGACTCTGGAGCAAACGGAAAGCCTGCCTTTCACTCCGTCAGGGGCCTAAAATCAATACCACAGCGGCTTGGTACGGCGTGGGAAAAACTGGGTCCACAGCCTACGGAACAAGCGGTGTTGCAATAGAAAGGGAGTCTTTTCTAACGTGCCGCTCCCCTCTCCCTCCAACCCTCCCCTCCTCAGGTCCCACCCAACCCCTCCGGTACCCCACTCCCCCTTGTGAGCCTTGCCCCCGACTCCGCGTCCCCCCTTCTCTGCCCCAGTCCGCGCCCCCCCCTCCGCCCCTCGCACTGCATCCCCGCCACGGGAGAGCATAGACCTCCCCTCCACCCGGGCAAAGAGTGAGCCCACCCCCCGCTCTCCTCCCTACATCCCCCCCTTCAACCCCCATTCCCGCTGCAGGGACGCCCGACTAAAACGACCGCGTATGAACAAAAAACCGCGTCCTTTGCATTTTCACTGCTAATCCGCGCCGAACAAATCGCGCGCCCTTCTTTTCGCATCGAGCGAAAATAACGCTACCAAATCTAAGACTTGGGGAATTTCACTTGCAGCTAAGTTGCAGATGCGTGCTAAATGCAAGGCGGGTGCATCTCATAGCAAATATTTAAACCAAAGTTGAAGATGAAAGACCAGGTAGGGGGAGGGGCACGGTTGGGGCTCTCAATTCCGCATCGGGAGTACCACTGAAAACCTTCCGGCACATGAGGAGTTGAGGGATGCAGACGGGACCTGGCTCCTGACCCCAGAATGTAATGGGCGAGAAATTTTTTTAAATTCACCAACTTTATTACAAAGAAAAAAATCTAATACCCTTTACGGGAAAATGAAGGAGCAGTACAGATGGATGGGGAGGCACAAGCAGTCGGGTGATTTAAAGATAATTTAATCGCGAACATCATTTGGGCTCACTGTTTATTGACCCATCGACCCTTCCTTTGGGCTTCGAACGTGGTCTGTCGCGGGACGAGTGCATTAAAACCTATATCCTTTGAACTACACGCGCTCCTTCAGATTAAACGTTAAAACCGACCCAATCTGCAGAATAATTTAACGGTAAAACTGGGGTGGGGTGACACTCCAAGCGGCTATGTTTTAAACGCTAGTTACCGGTGTGTCGTGTGGACGGGGAGTGGGCAATGGGAAGAAAGACGTGCGGTAGGAGGCTTGGGGGGGGTCTAACCGGGAGAGAGTGGTGGGTGTGAGAAGACGAGGGAGCTTCCTCCCTTCTTCCTCCCCGCGAAAGCGAGAGCACGAGAGAGGCCGCCAAGGGTGAGGGGGACCAAGATTGAAAGATCCGGCAACGTCGCTTCCACGCACTATTGATTTCGGCTTGGCCTGGAATCGGAGAGAGTTAGTTCGCCGGCTAGGGCGGCACGTTTAAGCAGCCCTTTTTCTGATTTCACTCCCCCCGTGTGATGCGAAAAGGCGCCCGGCAAAATGGGAGATCGCAAAACTTGGCCACCTTTCTTTTTTTCACCTCTCTCCCCCGCGCTGTCTTCCCCTCACGCTCCCGCCCTCGCTTCTATCCGTCGCTAGATGTCGCACGCGCGCGGGGTGGGCCGATCCCCACACAACACTGCCGCCGCTGCTACACCCCTCCCCGGTTCGCGCACCTCGCCCTGCCACGCCTCAACGGCACGGCGCAGCTGGGAGAGGGAGCAGGGAGGAGGAAGAGGTGCGGGATGGGGTAGGACGCGTGGGGAGGCGGCCTGAGGTCCTGGAGGGGCGGGGTTGAGGCGGTGGCGGGAGCCTACTGCGCCGGCTCGGCAACCCCTTGCTGCACCTCCCCGAGACACATCCCCCGTGGCACGGGAGGTTGGGAAGGGGCGAGAGGGGGCGGAGAGGGTGTGGGGCGAGGACTGGAGGTTACGCAACGTTACGTGGGGGTCGAAGGCCGGGTGCAATGGGTTGGGGAAGCCCCAGGCATTCCGGGGGGGGCACATCGAGGGGGGGGGAGGGCAGAGGGGAGCGGATAGCGAGAGTATGCCAGTTACAAATAATTCGAGTGGACCCAAAAATAGATTAGCAGTGAAAGTTGTCTCCGCGTAAAAGGGTAAAAGGTTTCCGATAACAGCTGAGTACAGGGTCTTGATGAAAGCAAAAGTCGAATGCGTCAATTCATACATGTGCGTGCTGCACACACTGTTTCCTGCATTCGTGCCCTTGGTGCCTTTCATTAAGAGTAGACTAATGCCGACGCTGGGTTTCCCTCCATCCTTTCCTGTTCATCCCTAATTGCGCAAATGGCCTCTGCTGTCGGTCCCCTCCCTTAGAACTACTCTAACGAATTACGAAAATTTGATTTGTCTGAGGTCAAATAAAAATAAGTCATTTGCGACCAGAAATTTTATGAGTGCGTAGTATAATGTCTACAGTGAAGGCATTCAAAACTGCCCACTAAACTTTTTTTCAATCCCAAAAGCGCCTAAATCAAAGCGCCAGGGTATGCTGAGAGCGTTCTTCATTTTAATTACAATGAAAAATAAATTCATCTGATTTGAAATCATTTATTAATAGAAATAAATAAATGAAATAAATACATAAATGAAATGTTCCCGGCAAGATCAACTTTGTACAGAGTCGAAAACTATATACGATTACAACTCCAAAAATGCGACAGGCCGTAGGTCTCTTAAATAAAATGACCCTACGATCAAGGCCAAGGCTGCAATGGAAGTGAGTGGTAGATATTGACTGGCATGGATCTTATCTTAATCTCAGGGAGTTTGTTTAGAGACTGCAGCAGCAGTTAGCACGCACCGTGATTCCCACCCTAACTGGGATTCTTGATATTACAAATCAATCAGCATATCAATGAATGAAATTCTTTGGCTACGATGAGTTTCACGTTCGATTCTAATTTCATTTAATAATAACTAGGGTATAACACCAACGCAAACATTTCAATGAGTGTTGAAATTAAAATGGCTCGATTTATTAAGGAAAGAAAGTATCTATTGTAAAATGGGAGTTAGAACCATGATACAAAGGTGGCTTTAAGCAACTCCAAATCTCAACATCTCTTGAAGTAGTGCATCATGTGATCTAGAAAATTAAGTAAATATTAAATTCGGCGACAAGGTTCGATTTCCTTCGCTAATATTTCGTTTCGGGGAAGAGCCACCCAAGAGCGTTAAGGCCTTTTGTAGTAGATTTGATTTTTAGTGAAATCAGAATCAGGCAATCGATAACAATTTTAATTTGAGTGATTTATTTGCGGTGAATCCGGCAAGAGCCTTAGCTCAGGAAGAAATAACTCCGCGCCGTATTGAAATTGGATGGTCAGGAAAATAATGACTTACGAGAAAGATGAGTTGGCTCATGAAGTTTTCTGGACTTAACATCATGTCTCTCATAAATACTTGAAAAAGACGAGTATTTGCTGAGGAAGAAAAATTTCTCACTGGATAAACAAGGCAAACTGAACAAAAACCTGAAGAAAATTAGATTTTGGAAAATGAAATTCCCTAACATAAGTAATACCAGATTTGTAAAACGTAGTGGCTTCTAAACTTGATAAAATGTAATAAAAGATTAAATGGGACAGTTGCCAATGACCAATATTTATCATTAACAGCGATCAGTAGAAAAATTAGGGTTATATGACATTTAGGGAATTTCTTGATGGATAACACGACTGGTGTTCATTGGAATAATTTTCACCTCAGTACCAGTAGGCATGCTGGAGAAAATTATGAGTCAACCCCTGGCATACGGAATTCATTTTCCATCTCCTCCTACATCCTAATAAGTCCTCTCTCGCTCTCACTCGTGAAAAAAGCACGAAATTAATACGTGGCAAATAAAAATGTTTCACATCAAAAAAAGATACATCGAATATTCCCCACGCTAAGACCACTGCTGCGACTACTTTTATTAATCGTCGATTTAGACGCTAACCTTCCCAAAAATCAACTTCAAATCCTATTTTAAAATGTCTTTTAAATGCTTTTGGTAATATCTTTCTAGTATTTTACCCAAAACAGTTACGATCCGGAGCTCTTTTCTACGGTTACATTTACGAAACTGGAGTTCACAATCAAGCTAGCTCTACTTTAGATTCCCTACTCCTGTCCTTTCAACACGCAAGCAGCATATATCCCTTCCGGTCATGTTTTTACACCAAATGAACTAAGCTCCAGACAACTGTTCCCACCATCTCGAAGCTCAATGAAGCATTGCTGAAGGCGAATGAGAGCCTACCCATGAGTGTGATTATTCCAAAATACCACTGCCGGTATCGCTGTTGACTTATTTTGTGGCCTGAGAAGATGATGAATGAGTTTATATTGGAAAGCAGCACACGAGGACCACCTGATAAGGATAAATAAGTTGGTTCAGCCGCGAACACGGTTCCCGGAATCCCAATAAAGTAATACGCCGAATATTTCTTTTTGCCACGGGGAGCCACCGCAATCTACACGAATTCTGAAGCCATTAGGCCATACTGAGCCGGGGAGAAAGTTAGAAAACATCTGATTTGAAATGCATCTCGGGAAGGCGACCCAAGATTCGACGGCTCGGAAGGTGAAGGAGAGGAGGAGGGCCGTTGCTGGTGGGACGTGGCGGCCGGGGGAGGGAGGTGTGTGGGGTGGAGGGGCGGGGGCGGAGAAGCGGCCGAGGTAGGCCCAGGAGGATAAGAAGCGGAGGAGGCCGACGCTCCATGACCGGCACTGCCCTAGGAAGATGCGTGATGAAACAATGGATTCCGGCCGCGGCGAGTGGGGGTTAGGGGGAGGGGGCGGAGGAAGAAAAGGCAGGCGCAGCTTTTGGGAGAGCAGGCTTGGTTTGTGTGGGAGCGTGAGCCCCAGGGAGGGAGCCCGGGGTTTGGGGAGGTCACGACAAGAGCGGGAGGCGGGCGAGCGGGGGAGTGGTGGGGTGGCCGGGGAGGCCGTGGACTAGGAGGGACGGCTACGAGCGGAGAGGAATAGCGGATGTGAGCGGACGTGCAGGTTGTGATGGGGGGGTCCTAATGTACATGCGTCAACAAGATGGATGATCATTGTATCGTGAGCGAAATTAGTCCCTTCTCCCGAGCACAACTAACGATTTTGAAGTTCCGTTGTGAAGATCCCTCTTAATTTTTCCACTCTTCGGCAAATGGCAGAGAAGCGGCAGCGATTTCGCCGGGCATTATCTTTCAGAACGGGACATAATGTCGCACTGCCATGCAGCCCCTTCTCCACAAGGCAGCATTCCATTTGGGCCATGTCCCAAAGGCGAGCACGCACATAGAGAAAACCAACCACACGACTGCCCATTCACACTTTCAATTTGTAAAAAAAGGGAAGTAACGAGACCGATGCCACTCAATAATAACGCCGCCCACCGCCGACGCTAGCCTGGGAGTTGGGAGGATCAAAGAATTTTTCTGGCAGAAAGGATATATGAGCTCCTTAACAGTTATTGTTTTGGGAGAAAGGTTATGGGATCGAATAATATCCACAAATTGTATTCAAACGGTTCAAATCTCAAAGAAAGGAGAACGGAAGATTTCGTATAAACTCTCCTCCTTGGGGGAAACCAAAGGGTAAAGGTCGATAATCAAGTCAAGATATTATTGCCGACTAAGGTGCTTAATTTCCGCTAGTGATAGCTTTATAATCAACGAAAGAAATCCACCAATAAAGTTTAATCACCGAAAATATATAATTTTGGTTACATCAAACTGAAAGTAGCACAGTTCAAATACAGCTGTTGAGAACAAAGTTAAGTCATATCAGTTGAATTTTGAAAAATTAGTTTATTCTAATATGGAACAATTTCACCACATCAAGCCTGAAACTGGAGATACAGGAGACATAAATAATTAACTGGGGATCACATAAACACATCATCATTAACTCCGGACAATTGATACATAATTAACCTAAAGTCCTTTCGTTTTCAGTATATTGAGGCCAAAATCGTTTTAAGCATACATCTAAACACTATTTAAATAATAGGGTTACATGAAATATAGCTATGCACATACCGAATAAATTTAATTTCATTATTAAGATGCATAGTACAGCTCCACGTAAGTTAAAACTAATGTTTGTCCTCCCCAGAGCATGCAAAGCCTTAGCTCAGAGAACCTCTTGCTATAGTCGGCCATCCACGCTCTAGGCGCGAGCTGGATGGGAGGTGGTGTTACCAAAGCTACGAATAAGGAAAATATCCGATTCCTGCAACAAGATCCACGAAAATATTTGGTGATGTATAATTACGAAAAAGACTTCATTAAGTTCCCTGGCTGCCCAAGCCATATAAAACTTTTTGAAGGAGTGCCCCAATGCAAGTTATCATACGACATAGCGAAATGACTAAATACAAGAACGTAATGAGTTCGTTCGCGTTACTGAGTAGGCTGATATGGAGGGATTGTCAGGAAAATCACGAAATAATGCGTAGGTATATATGAGGTATTCACGCACTCTTAGACGCCGGCTGGCTGCCTCCGCGATGGGTGCGGAAAAGGGGAGGGAATGAAGAAGCGGTTGGTTGGGAGAGGACGGAGGCGAGTCGTGAGGTCTCCGGGAAACGGAAGATTGGGAGGGAAGGTGCAAATCGAGAAACTCGGGGAAATCCGTAATTCCCCGATTGGAAGACGGACGGAATGAGTTTAAAGGAGTGCCGGAAGCGGCGAGGAGCTTGGGTTGGTGGGAGTGGGGGTGAGGGAGCCGGAGGGAGGGTAGCTGCGGGTGGGGTGTGCGGAGGTTGGAGTTGGGATCTTCTGGGCTCCTTATCAATGAGGAAAAGAGAGAGAAAGACGCCAGCAGGCATCAGGACAGCTCCGGCCCCATCACTCAAGCTGTTTGGACTGGAACATTTCGTCATCCAATATCCATCCCTCTTCCCTCGAGTTTTATTTTTACGTGGATCACATGGCTGGCATGCAAAATGAGCCGATGCTACTGCAAGAATAATATAAATTGCTGATGAACTTCCCAGACGACTTTCCTAACGGACAAAGCTATCGACGGTTTAGAGCTAGTGGAATCGAAGTGAATTCTATTTATTCCCAGAAAACCTGAGCTTTTGGTCATGATGAAAAAGAATAAGAATTTTCGCGCAAATAAAAAATTTCTTCTAATGATTCCCTGCGATGAAATCATATGACGCCATTCAAGTGTTTCATGATGCAATAAACATCTTATGGTGAACATTAAAACGGCTTATTTGTCATTTTTTAGTAAACATTAAATCGGAATAAAGCTGCCTGCATATAATTTCACTAAGTAATTGTAAAATATAGGGAGCGGGATGGATCTTTGGAAATTGGACGCCAGGTTAATTATGAGTAATTCATCTTTTGTAAAAATACTCGCTAACCTGATTAGCTCACGTGCATACCGAACCAAACTCGGTGGGATTGAACCTGTAATTTAAAGACCAAGAAAAAATGATATTCTCCTGGATCCCCTAGCGTAATTTAAAGCTTCCTGCCAATTAAGAGGAACTGAAAATCTAATTACTAAGAGTGCGAAAAAATCTATACGCATAATAAAATGCTCACTTCAGAAAAAACTCATGAAACTCATGATAACCCACAACCTCTTCCAGGTCGCTCAAGGAAACGATGGGCTCTCTGAGGGTTTGTATTTACCTAAGAGGCAGACCGAAAATTAAGGGAAACAAATAGTTTGAGAGTAATTACTACCTGGGAATTCCATGTTCATTACGTAGAAGATGGATAACTACACACAATCCAGCAGGCACACGGAACTTTTACTTACTTTGATGAAACATACGAGGGTCATCCGGAAAGTAGTACCCGTTCGTGAAATAAAGACACAAAAGTAAATATTAACAAACATAAAAAATTTTATTTGAAAGAGGATACTTTAAACTACTTCTCAACATAATCTCCAAGCAAATTAAGGCATTTGTCATAACGTGTGACAAGTTTCTGTATTCCTGCTGCATAGTCCTTCGCCGCCAGCTCATTGAGATACGCGAGGGACCCATCTTGCACAAATTTTTGCATAATGCAGATGGTGTTTAACAATTTCATGAACAATTGTTCGAGAAACATTGGGAAAATGCTCACAGATGTCATCAATTGTGACGCGCCGATCGTTCCTCACGAATTCGTCAACTGAGCTCACCAGTTGGTCTGTAATGACAGACGGTCTCTCCGAACGCTCATCGTCGTGTGTGTTCCCCCTCCCCATGTTGAAGTTGCGACACCACCGCCGAACAGACGACTCGTCCATTACATTGTCTCCATACACCTCCTTTAATTGGCGATGAATATCACATGGGCGAACGTTTCTTGCATTGAGGAATTTAATCACTGCCCTCACTTCACAACTGGCGGCGTTCTCAATTTTTTTAAACATTGTAAACAATCACAGAAACAACACAGGCAATGCTAGCGTCACGCAACTTGGCTCAAAGAAGGCAGACAAGCCACTGAAGCTATCTGACCTCGTCCAGCGGCTACTCGCGTCGTCAGCACTTCATGCGGCACGAACGGGTACTACTTTTCGGATGACCCTCGTATAATAAGAAAAAATAACATATCTCGCACGAAGGGTAGAATTAATCAGAAATTACGGTCAACAATAAAAAAATTGGGATTTAATAATTTTATGCGTACAATGCATCAATATTGAATAAATGCATCAATGAGTATGTTTATGCATGAATAATTACATGTTAACCTCACAGATATCAGCTTGTCACAAACAAATTTCACGAAGGCCAAAGACAAAATGAAAATAATCGAATAATGCAAACTACATATATTTACACAAAGATTTTGAATTGGCCAGAGGCGAGCATTTAAAGATTTAATATTATCAAAATAGAAAGAAACTAATTTCCAAGATATTAATATTTCCCTGGTTGGAATGTAATAAGAATATCATTTATTCCAACGAATTATGAGGCAAGGCAATTAAAATCGAATTATATTATGATTTAATTAATTCTCAGGAGTGTAATATTATTCAAGCATGATACAAATTAAGGGGAAACTCAAAACTGGTATTCGTGTCATTTGCATTCATAATCCAAGTAACGCTGAAAAATGTGATAGCGTCCTCATAGGAACAGTTCCACGAATGCACTGGCGAAACGCTTGGAAATGAGTTTTGCACTCTGGTCACAACCCCCTTTTTTATGAAATAAAGAACCCACCTGGAAGTTCGTCCATGCACTCTAGTCAATGGCGTCGCCATTCTCGCAAAATAAGGAGGCAGAATGAAAAGCCAAAAGAAGAGACAACATGAACGTCGAGGAACACGGGCTAAACTGGTGGATGAAAACTTACCGCTTAGTCAGAAAGCGCGAAGTGACGGAGAATACTTGACATGGGTCCAATGAATTTCTCCGCCTTTGAGGTGAGGCGCAAGGATGAAGCACTCAAGTGTAAAAATATCCATGGAACTAATGTAGTAAGCATTTCGAGGAAAGCACGGACGCTTCCCTTTAGCAATAAAAGTTAAAGGTATCACCCATTGCTTTGGAACGGTTGGTGAAACATTTACCTGCGTGAATCAACCCACGTTAAGAAGTTCAATTTCACTTCATGCGGCAAATCAATCTCAGCAAATTCTAATCAGCAAATTTTAATTAAGCAATAAACATTGTTATGAAGTGCGTTGAAATGATTTCATATCGTCACAGTGGAATTGTAAACGAAGCCATTCTTCTCAGTATTTTAGAAAAAGGAAACTAAAAGCTAAGTGGTCATGCAACTTCAAAGACGAGTGAAGTACCTACATGGTGATGTCCCGATATTTTTCTGATACATGCCTTCATTTTCAAATAATTCATTTTTGGATAATGCGATTCAGTCTGGTGTAACCAAGAACTGTTCTTTGTATACATAAATGATGCGCACATCATTCCTTCACTAAGTTTAAAGAATATGCGTAATCACTGTAAGTTAATGAAATGCGACGGAGTCCATTAACGAAGAAAACCGAAATGTAAATTTAGAAGAGACCGACAAGTGGAATACATTCAGAATTCCAAGTCCCAATCCTTTTTAACGTGGGCGCTGACTTTTCAGAATAAACTTTTTTTTTCACTTCGAGGTCAACGGTTGAGAGTGGATAGAAGGACGCGAGAGAAGTGGTTTGAGGTGCGCAAATATCAGTGCCGAAACTTAAGATCACCCAATACGAGCAGGGGACAGCGAAGAACGGTCAAGTGGATGTGCACGCGACTACAGACACACAACTCCTCAGATGGATTAAGCATTAATTAAGAGAGCGATTGCGGCGGAAGGCGTCCCCATATTCTTCGGCCCCGGAGGGTCGGCTCTCGGGAGGAATGGGGAGGGGAAGGAAAGAGAGCGAGGGGTTGGGGGGGGGGGTCTCTGTGGCTGTGGAGGGAGGCGCCGAGGTTCCCACAAGGCCGCCAAGGCAAACGGGTAGTAATCTCCCCTCCCCCCAACCCCGTCCCTCGACGCCGCCGGCCGACTCCGTCACTGGACGAAAACTAATGCGGTCTCTTCGGGCCACGACCAGCCATCTTCGAGATGTGCCTCACAAATTCTTATGCGAGCTACCGGTCTTGAGATTGGAGACCACGATAGGGATCGTGGACGAGAAAGAGAAGGCTGGTTAGTCGGTGTACGCCTGAGGATGTGGGGGTGGGAGAGGGTGGCGGAAATGGTGGGCTGAGCCAGGGTAAGTCTTGTCTAATCGCCGGGGCGGAGAGGAGGAAAAAGAATGGTCAACTATTGAGGTAAGGAAAGTGGAGTCGGGTTAGAGGGGTTGAAGGGGGGGGTAGGAACGGCATGGCATTTGCTTATCTCGGTCCATTACCCCAAATCCATTGCGCCTTTCTCGGGCGATTTTTCGCGGGCTGGGGGAGAGATCACCCCACATTGATAGATTGATGAGAATCGAGGGCGAGCGAGCGCTCATTCAATATGCATGAAACAGCCAGTGAAATTTTCACGACGGAAGGGAATCGGACTACGTCCGCTCGAGTATAAATAAGAAGCTTTTTATCTGGTGAGGAAGTCTGGATTGAAATGACAAACGTGCGACATGATTGGGACGTATGAAAGCCATCACACTCAAATTACGCACGATTTTGACGCTTCACTGTAGTAATTTACGGAACAATTTTATTGTTAAATTATGAGAGTTAAAATAGTAATAGAGTCACATTCTTTCTTCAGTATTTTTGGCAAGGTATGAGGAGAGCTTAAGTAGAATCTTCAATAGTGACGTATGTCCGAGAAACCCCTACTGTAAATATAGACGCAAATAAAAAATTACGATTTTGACAAACTGGGAATACAGCTGTTTGGAAGAGCAAAACCAGATTTTCCAGTGCGTTCATTTTTCACATTCCTATGGGCAATTTTGCACGGGGGGTGGGGGGGGCATTTATAATCAGAAATGCTGCCGAACGAGTGCGATGAAAAATTAATATTTTTTACATCATTCACAGTAGGTTGTAATTGCATCTCAAGCCTTATGCAAATACGGAGCTCATTTCAAGTTATTTTCAAAGCACTTGATTAAGGAGCCATTCAGTGTTTATCCGAATAATGAATGTTTTCACGAGAAGAAAACATGTTAAAATGTGTTTAATTTTACTCTTTCCATTAATTCCAATGTGCGTGAATGAGGTTAAGCACAGCAGCCACAAAAGGCAGCCAGAACGTTTGTACCTGAGTTCACAAAAAACAGCTGGCATCCCGCTACCGCGGTCTATAGTCTAATTACGTGGAATAATTTTCCAGGATGCACATTACTCGGAACAAGTGAACATGCATTTATATAATATTTTAAGAGAATTATATTCAATACACGTCAACCTCGGGAAACTCGCAAATATATTTAAATCTTCACTTAGGTTTCCAGGAAAAGCATAACGATGAGAAAAATTCACATATAAATTTTATTGTGCACTACGCAACGCCCTTGAACACTTGAAAAATAAGTACTTCGGCAGTTTTCCCCATATGTCACCACTTAATTTCCACAATTAAAAAATATGATACATTGATTTTTAGAGTAATGGATTTAAACTGTCATTCCTAGAGGATTGAATTTCCGCATTGACCGAAGGGGAACGCAAATATAATTTAGTCGTAAAGGACAGATTTTTAACAATGCCAATCAAAACCATGATGTGATGCATATTAAATGATGGCGAAGACCATCCAGTCGAAAAAGGCGATATATTTTTCCTTTTTTTTGACATAAACTGGAAAATCCAAGAATAAAAGGATTTCAGATTTCAAAGAGAATAAGTTGAGTACGTAAAACTTTTCAGCGATATTTCTAAATGTTGCTTTCGAACTCAATAACTATTTCACCCACATTGACTAAAAGCATCGGCTTATGGATGGATATTGCATGCGGAAAAAAACCCACGGACTAGCATTCGAGAGGAAAATATCTCTTTTCACAGATTCGAACAATATGCCGCGTGGGTGATTATTGTTATTTATCGGACGCATCCCATGGCTGAGAGCAGAGGGGAAACCAATTTTTATTTCAAATGATGCTTGCTCACGATACAACGACCCAGTTTCTCACTTTCCAGAAAAAAGCCAGCCAACAAGACAATCAAGAGCCAGGGATTCGGGAGCGTCGGTGTGGTCCCGTCTACTTCCCATACCTCGTTCCGCCTATCGTACTTGTGAGGGCGTCAGTACGAGCTCGCCTATCATCTCTGCACAACACCGCTCTACGCTTAGCTGAGCGAGACAGGTAGACAAAGCGGGCTGGAGGAGAGGCCGGTGGGGTAGTACGGCGCTCTTCCCGATTGCCCAATTTGTGATAATTGGACGACTTCGCGTAACAGGTAAAGATACATTGCAAAAAAGAAAATCACGTGCGATATCACCATCAGGCCTGCTCACATACGATAATAGCATTTGAATAAGATCACGGAATATCATATGCGTATGCAGAAATAAATGTTTTGGGCAACTTTTAGCACGACAAGGAAAAAAAACATGATGGAAATGATTTTAGTTTTAATTCGAACTATTCCACTTGCTCAAAATTAGTACTTCCGAGAGCGCTTTTGTGAGACGATCAACGTGATACAATACCGATTGAAAAAGATCGATTCGCTAAAATATCTGAGTAAGTTGCTGGAAATATTCCAAAATGCTACAACAAGCGTCGAAGAAAAAAATTCTGAAACCATGCGGGCTTCTAATGCGAAAATCGGAGCGCGGAGAACGGACAATTAGCTACAAACAGTGTGCATGTCCCGTCAAAATTCAATCCTAGTGGATGGGATGTTATGTGGGGGGGGGGGCACTCGCCGTGCAATACAAAGATTGGGTGTTTCCGTTCTACCACGGTAATACTTAGGTGAATTTCGTAAACGTTGCTCATTACTGTTAATCAGATATTTATGCATCGACGAAAACAAACTTTTCGTGCCTTCGAACGACAGCAATCAACAAAAAAACTATCGCTTCATAATATTGTTGAAATATTAAATTCAATTCTTCTTCAGTGCGAAGATTGGCCTTTTTTCTATACCATTCTAGTATTCTAGGGCTATTCTAGCATTCTAGTGCTCTTCTCTCCCGCACCCGAAAGTAGTTGGTCTATGAATTTCACCAATCATAAAAAGTTTGAAATAGTGAATGTAAAACTGCAACGCGAAGCTTCTCAATATCAACTTTGTATTAATATAAATTACTTTAATTGGCCCAAATGTTGACTTCACAGTAAAAGAGAGTAGCCAGCCGGTTACAAAAAATGCGTAAAAATATGATAGCTTTGCTCCAAAATTCAACGCTCAATAAGAAAACACAACATTGAATTTATAAGCTGTACCCACGTCTGAGGTCATCTTGCACATAAAATCAACCAAAGAAAAATATTACATGACATAAATAAACATATCCGGGGCGGAGTTCATGCTAGCGAATTACTGGCTTCCCAGTTAAGTCTTACATTTCAAATGGCGCGGCTAAACACAGCGATTTCAAGAGCAATATCAAAGTGCACATTAGGTCAGGAGTATTTACAGTAACTTCTCGGTTATACAAAAAGATAGAGCCAGCCAAATATTCTTACAAGTAAGGCAGTGACCCCATATTTAGTTACCGGTATGAGAGGAGGAACGATTTTCGCAAACATTATAATCATCTAGGAAACAAAGCACACTTACTTTGCACAATGATCTGCAACAAATAAATAGCCGACTTAGGAGCACACTCGAGTAACTCCAAGTTATACTGTGGATGTTGAATTCAGCTTGAATAAAAAATTAAATAGTAAATGGAAACAGCAATAACAAGATTTTGTGCAAGAGTTACTCCAGGATCCTGGTGAATGACCAATTTCATTACGTCAAATTTCACCACATCACGTCTGAATCTTCCCAATTTAGACTTAACTAGTTCTCAAGGTCGTTCAAGAATAACATAGGTACCATACAATGAGTCCCAGTAATACTATCTAATAGCATTTTCTGTTCACTTACCATCTCCCTAATCAACCCGAAGCTTTATAAGATAGGTAAGGGGCATGTTTCTTCCCCTGTGCCGCCTACGTTTTCATAGCAATGGAGTACTCAAAAATTACGCTTTCTTGAAAGTAATGGGTGATCTAATTCACAGGGAATCGAATCTGGGTCCTCAGGCCAGCAGCCTAATCCTCGTAACACTAGATGACATATTCCTCTGCTTAGGAATATAAATCCATTCAATATACGACAGTATTTAATCACACTTCATTCCAT
The DNA here is from genome assembly GCF_022747635.1 of Hetaerina americana. Lineage (NCBI taxonomy): Eukaryota > Metazoa > Arthropoda > Insecta > Odonata > Calopterygidae > Hetaerina > Hetaerina americana. The sequence goes on from NW_027286292.1 coordinate 26,190,521, forward strand.
TAGGGAGAGCGATGGGCAGAAAACCTTTCGGCGACCAATTCTTATGCTGCGAACTTATGCTGGCGACAACTGACCGAAACGGGGTCCATAAAGGAACTCCATACGAGGACAACTTCCCCCTTGCAAATCTTACGGTTGGTATCAGCAAAATCCAAACAGAAAATAACGAGTCCCCAAATGAAAATTTCCCGGGAAAAATATCACACACCGAGAGCACTTTGTCGGTACATTTAAAATGAAACGGGCGGGGAGTGGTGCTGGAGACCAACGATAGCAATATGTACCGCCCCCTCACCCCCACCCTGCCTTCTCGAAGGCCGGGAAAAGGAAGGAGAGATACCCGCCCTCCTAAGCCGCTGAGTCTCGAGAATATTCCCTCCCGGGTGCAGGGGATAAGAAGAAAATAAAAGTAGGAAAACTTTCACTGTTCACACAAAATAGGCTGAATATCGAGAGACAAATTATTACCAGTGAAGACCATGGAAGGACTCTAGGAATATAAGGTAATTAGGTAAGGCAAAAGTATAAGAGAGATATTCATTAAATAGTGAGAATTTTTTTTTATTTGAATTATTTATTTCGGAAAAATTTGACTTAATATTATATTATTACCTTAATTTATAGTGTATGAGTGGTAAAAGCTTCATTGATTTGATTGCGGTATTACGTCAGTAGCAGTCGTTGAAAGTTGAAACATGTTCACTTTGCCTACGCCTGGTACTTATAGTGATAAACTGTTTTCCAAAAGGAGTTTCTCTGGATTGAGGAACAGGAAAATGTCACATGGTGGTTGGTATGAACTAAAAGGAGAATTATGAACACAATTCACATTGATTTTCGCGAGATAATCCCGACTTCACGGAAACCACAGGACAGAAACACGTCCATGAGCAAATTTAGTGTTGCCAAAGCGTGGGTGCCACCAAATGAAATTTTTCATATTCTTGATGGCGCGGTAAACGTTATTCACCCATCTTCCCTCACGATGGCGAGATTTTATTTTTACTTCTGCAAGAGCTATGCACCTTCCTTGGATATTGATTGCCTCCTCTCGACATTTTTATTCATATTCTGGGTTACAGAGTAGAACCGAGGAAGCATAATCCTCCTGTAGCATTACATAGTCCTCGGAAGCCGAATTCGTAAGGTGAAAGCAATTATTAATTACCACGCCGCGGGTTACCTCCATTGTTACTATGGGTGAACTCCACATCTAAAATTGCAACGGCTGCAGCTGAAGAAATACTCTTTGTCAAATAAATTATATTTGTACCAGATATAAAGTAGAAACGAAGATAACAACTGAATTTTTTAACACGAAAAATGAAATTAGAATAAAAATAAAATGATCAATCTTTATCGAACGGTATTCAATTATCGGTTTGAACGTAATTAATGTGGTGTTGATTGATGTGAAAAAACATCCTAACAGAGGGTATTCTTCCACTGAAGATGGAGTTGATTTTGCTGTACAGGAAAATATGCGAAAAAGGAAGTGCTTTCGACGCAGGTTCCTTTCCCTTTAAGGTTTAGAGTGATAATATTTTGTTTAATTCGGACGAGATTTAAGTATTTAAAACAAATAATGAATATTTTCCTTTCATCAAAACGGAAAGATAAAATACCGGCATGTTTATATAATAGAGTCAACATTTCTTCGCCGAAAGAAAATTTTACACAACAACGGGAACTATCTTACTAATGAGTTCTCAACCAAAGTTAATATCATTTAATAAACGGTACACTTCAGAGATATTTGTTAGCATAACTACTCCGAAAAGTTAAGCACATGGTTTTATGAATATCCAGAAAAAAAACCCGACAAGTGACTGTTAAGAGATGAAGGAATTTAATTAAATAAATTAATTCAGAAATATTAAAATGATTACTTCACATAAGTCACTAAAATTCAACCACGAATTCCATGACATTTCCAGAGTCATTCAGAAATTTCCTTTCTTTCACATCCAGACAGAAAACACTCGCAAATACTTTTGCTCTCACTAAGTTTTCTTTTAACTATAGATCGTAGTAACAGAAATAACAGAGCTTAGGAAGACATTTAAGGTTTTCCGATGTTTCCTTCAGAGTGTTTTCTGACATTGAAACATTGACAATAACGTGGAGCATGAAATATCTAACATAATTTCATCTCCACCAAAGAATACCTTCGTCCAAGCAAGCAAAAGACAAACGTCAAAATATATAAAATTATATTAGCAATAATAAATTTAGAATTTAATTGACAAAGTTCCATTCACAAAGGGTTTGCATTATACGAGGGTCATCCGGAAAGTAGTACCCGTTCGTGCCGCATGACGTGCTGACGACGCGAGTAGCCGCTGGACGAGGTCAGATAGCTTCAGTGGCTTGTCTGCCTTCTCTGAGCCAAGTTGCGTGACGCTAGCATTGCCTGTGTTGTTTCTGTGATTGTTTACAATGTTTAAAAAAATTGAGAACGCCGCCAGTTGTGAAGTGAGGGCAGTGATTAAATTCCTCAATGCAAGAAACGTTCGCCCATGTGATATTCATCGCCAATTAAAGGAGGTGTATGGAGACAATGTAATGGACGAGTCGTCTGTTCGGCGGTGGTGTCGCAACTTCAACATGGGGAGGGGGAACACACACGACGATGAGCGTTCGGGGAGACCGTCTGTCATTACAGACCAACTGGTGAGCTCAGTTGACGAATTCGTGAGGAACGATCGGCGCGTCACAATTGATGACATCTGTGAGCATTTTCCCAATGTTTCTCGAACAATTGTTCATGAAGTTGTTAAACACCATCTGCATTATGCAAAAATTTGTGCAAGATGGGTCCCTCGCGTATCTCAATGAGCTGGCGGCGAAGGACTATGCAGCAGGAATACAGAAACTTGTCACACGTTATGACAAATGCCTTAATTTGCTTGGAGATTATGTTGAGAAGTAGTTTAAAGTATCCTCTTTCAAATAAAATTTTTTATGTTTGTTAATATTTACTTTTGTGTCTTTATTTCACGAACGGGTACTACTTTCCGGATGACCCTCGTATAACATCGCTTTCCACCGTGACAACGTACTTGGACCATTCTTTGCCATCATCCCAAAAAAAACCGATTTTTAAGTTTTCTTCGTCCTCTTTGGAGAAAAAAAAAACAATTTGTATATACTCCATGAAAAAATGTTCCGCATCTATCCCTGACTTTTCCGTAATATATATCTATATCCCGGACGCCTCGATTTCACTGACTTTTCCGGCATTTTCCAGTTTTCCCTACCGCGTGTCACCGTGTATTTTTTTAATTAAATACCGCTAAGCAAAAATAGCTTACGGCATCTCACTGGACATGGAACTAACTATTTCGCATGCAAATCCGCACCACCGTAGGCATTGTGGATAAAAAGCAGCGAACTATTTTCAACCACTCAACGGCGTCTCGTGAGGAGTGCCCTAGAGGAGCGGAGGCGATTTTCGAAAGGAATGGAAGACGAGTCCCCTTCAATCACGCCCTTACGACCCACTTGGTCGGTGTGGGTGCGTGAGAGAGTGAGGGAGCACCGATACAAGGCGAATGTAAGCGCGGGAGGAAATCGAAAGCAAATGCGAGATTGAATATATAGGCCACGTTGATTCGCTTCCCGAAAAACTCTCATCCGACTGGGGTGCTGCGAAGGGAAGAGCTTAGATTAAAGCCAGAGACAGAGGCGGCCGAGGAGATGAGGGAAATGGCTATTTATAATCCGCGGAGGAGCGGGAACAACGTCGCCTCTTTCCGGCAGCTGTTGCTACTCGAGCAACAGCTCCCGGAAATCAATGGTTAAAAAGTCGTTCCCGAGACTGCGGGTTCGAGTGCGTGGGGCGAATAAGACAAGAGATAGAGGGTTTGAAAACTCGAAGCGAGAGGACACGTGAATGGGCCAATCGAACCCCCCTCTCCCCACAGCCTATGTGGGTCAAAAGCCAACTCCGATGGGCAGCGCCAAGAGAAGACGTTCCTTCCAGCGAGAAAAGTGCACATTCCCGAAGTCGAACGGAATTATCAGCCTGTGTCCCGGGCCAAAGAAAGGAAGCAGTGACTCCCATAACTTCTATACGGACGAGAAAAAAAGGAGGCCATCCGCGGTACTTAACACGTCAAGCGGCTAAGGGCTATGGCAGGGTGACATTTGGAAGGCATTTGATGTCACGGATACACGATTATATGCTAAGAAACAAGTCTTTCGAGAGATTTGGCACAACAAAGAGATTACTACTCTCAACATAGAGCACAGGTACAAATGAAATGATTTATCAAAATCAATTCACCAGGAACTATCTTAGTTTTTCTATAAAATATGTTACTCATGGAATGCGCACATTTTTCAAAATGTCTTTTGCCTGCATGATGAATACGCCATTGACCACAGGTGGCAATTGAAAAATTAACGAAATGCAAATTTGTCCCCAAATGTCTAGGATCGAAGCCGCGACTTTAGAGCATGCTCGCACACTGTCTCTCTTTCGAGGAGAACGACCAGATCAGCATTTTTCATTCATATTCACCCCTTCTTTGAACGTACACACAAATTTTGTGCACACACCCGTGGCAGGGCAAACTAAAGAAAGATTAAGCAAATTTAGACGATTTATGGAAGGTTTTGACAAATCCTCAGCCCGCCGCAGTACACGGAGAAACAGTAGAACTACCGAACTCAACAAAAAACATCCTTTCCCTTCTCATGAGAAGAACAATACCCAAAGAGAAAATACCACACTCAGCATTGGAATAAGGGAAATATTTTTCACCGCAGGAGAAGGCCTCAGTGGATTTTGGAGCGGCGGAACGGATTCTGGAAGACCCATTACATCACGGCGAGAACACGGAATATGTTACACTGGATAATAGGGGCATCGAAAGCGGTGAAAATGAACCATACTACTAATAAATGTTCGTACTATCATAGGTCTGCATTCGAAATTGCCTCACAGGTCCGCAAATGAACCTGGTACATATTAATTCGCCAGGCCGCCCGAGTTGGGCGTCGAGAATTTCTTCTCTCGTCGCCATATCTGACCGACGGAAGCGACTTCAACAGAGGTGAAGGTGCCGTTGACGAAGTGACCGTAATATATAGGGAGGGATAATATCGTTCCGTAGCTCTTGTATATTCGTGGGAATTGGCAAGGAATGTGTGTCCCTTATGACGAGACGCTCGGCCAAGGGGAAGTGTAGATGATACGATGGCGATAAATCCAAAGGTTCGCGTTCGGAATGCGGGAATGAATCAAGGCCATGCATGAAATAAAAACACGATAACTATCCTCTCTTGTCTTTTTGTCTCCCCCTTTCTTAGTTACCACATGGAAAAGAACATAGAAGGTTAGCATTTATAATGAACGTGAGAACGAAATGCTTCCCAAGATTTAACGCCTTGTAGACCATGAGAGAACAATGTGTACCTCACCCATTGCATATTATCACTCTTGATTCAGGAGTGAGCAAAGATCTCGATTTCTCAAACTGGTTTCGCCAAGTGAAACATAACACTTGCTCGCGGTTAATTTGCGGCTTCCAGTAAAGTGGCAATGGTATAATGAAATTTGAAAAGATCAGGTGAACCCACTTTCTACTGAATGCTTCCGATACCGAATTCTCTCTCCTCTAGAATATTGACTTTATCTGCGCAAATATATAAACCAACAATAAACAAAGAAGATCGCTTTCGGCATAATATCTGAAGTCGAACATGTGAAGAAGTATATATATTTTCCTGTTTCCTGAATGATGCCCATACCACAAATCTCATCCTTAGAAAAAAATACGTACAATATATTTCCTAGAAAAGAAATTACATCAAGTTCAACTGAATAAAAGAAAAATTAACATAATATATGGTGAAAAGTAGAACAAGCTAATTGATAGCATGCTATGAGAATAGTTTCTACGCCAATAGTGAAAGACCAGACACGACATCTTGCAACGGACATGGAGCAGAACAAGAGCGGGGCAGCCAGGCCAACTGATCTGATAAGGCCGCGCATGCACCACATTTTACCCAGCGTTTCCTCAAGCCTTATCAAGCACATAAAAGGAGGGGACGTTAGCCTTTGAACTTATCCGGTCACCGAAGTGGTTATTTATGGTTCAGCTTCCAATACTTAACATGACTGTAGGTCAAACATCACCTCACCCTCCGAGGGTAGAATATTTATTGTTGGAAATCGACTAATCTGACACTTGATAGACCACGGTCGAATAACGCCCAGGCTAAGTTGTCTCCGCTGGCAAAAATCGATCCCATCATGCCCTACCCTTACCTTACGCGTTAGTGGTAGGCGACGTCGCTCTTAGGAACGGAGCGTACTCGAGGTTTGAGACCCAGCAACACCGGCAGCCTCACCACGACACGCAGCCAACGGCATTCATTTGGAACTTATCGTCCAATGGACAAGTACACAAGTACATAAGTGTTGCCACATTTCTTCGTTATTATAGATCTGCAACTCGAACTATCAACTATGACGTGAGTAATTTGACAACATTGCATACATTTTCATTGGATACGTTTATATGCCTAATTGTAAGTTGTATTACAGACACGCAGATTTTCAACTAAGGTTAAACTGATTGAATGAGACTCGCACTACTGATCATTGGATCGAATCAGGTTATGCGCTCCCAAACCAACATCCGTTCCCTTATGGCAAACCGGACCGACCGCCTGAATAGTAGAACGACGTTCAATCCTCGTCCACATAAAATAACAACTCGAATCCACTCAACCACCCTAGAAATCTCTCTCCCTCTTTCCCGTAACCTACGCGTGATGGGCAGAGTGACGAAATGGTAGCAAGGAATACTGCATGGGAAATAATTGAGCTAGCGTCGGCGCACTTCGAATTTCGATTCTTTTAGTTGTAAATATCTGATGTGAAAATATAACTAAAATTCAAATAAGTCATGGTTAAATTATGGCTTACTTAGCTGATTGATAAGAGTTACCACATGGTAGGTGACTGACAATTAAGGCCATTGAGTTAATTAGTGATGGCTGAGAAATCTAGTAGGGGTGGGATTTCATGGGGCGGGTGACGGGGGGTGAAGAGAAGTTATGCTTTTAAATGAGCAGGCACCAAGAGGATTACAGTTTAAACATCCAATGATCAAGTCTCTAGGTTTGAAGTATCCTCCACGGCTTTCACGCAAAACTTAAGCAGTCATCCACCACTACAGAAAAATCTATCACCAGCCGGATTGGCTAGATTTAAGCTAACAGATCTTTGCTGCCGAGTAACAGCGATGAAAATCATTTATAGATGATCTCAGTGGTTGACTTTTACTTAATATACATAAAAAGGATCGGCAAGGCTTTTTGATAGTGAGGGTAGCATATTTCGCCGCGTATTAGAAAAAGAAATATTAAGCTCGAGGAATATTTTGGAATGTGACGGCCGTTCTCAGGGGGCCTGAATGCTCGACTTGTTTACTTCGTTCACTGATTTCATCTAACTTAACTCCACAGTTGCAACATGTTGTCATTGTGCCCCTGCGAAAATTGCTACAAAAGTACAGTCAATAGTAAGGTCGACACATTATACATGCACCCATATAAAATACAGGACAACCGAAAACCACAGAAATCGATTCAAATAAATGAAACATATAACAGTGATTTCCTCCAAAATTAACTGCTAACTAAATGAAGAGTGTAGGAAAAGAAACTTTGCACTTCCACATAAGGATTTAATACTTTACAGGACCATGCTCTCGATGCTGCGCAGCATCGAAAACGTGGTCGTGTGAGGTATTAAATTTAATGTGGAAGTGCAAAGTTTCTTTTTCTACCCTCATCATGAAGAAATTCCACAAAGTTAAGCCTGAAACTGTTATGTTTCCAAGCAAAACGTTCAAATATTACCAGTACATACCGTTGAAAATGGTATAAATCATTAATTTTTCAAGGTAATTGCAGGCAGTAAACTCATTACTCTCTACTTCAATTTTCAAAAACCACTTTTCAACCCGATGGTTGGTTCGATAGACAAGGGTAGAACTCAACCAATGCTAATTACACCGGCGCATGAAAGTCACGCATCAGGGCAATGAAGTTTGTTCCTTCCCTTGTGTTGCCTATGGTCGGCTAGGAACATCTAGCACCCGAAAAACCACACAGCTTGTGTGAAGCAGAGGAGTCACACTGCACCAAATCCGGGCCCTCCTGGTCAATAGCTCAGCGCTATACTCACTAGATTACCACGTCCCTACTTTCATTTCACTTCAGCAAAAAAAGACAATATTACCTTGAGATGGGAGAAGGGGAAATTGTACATTCTCGAGTGAACATTCCTTTCCCTGGAAGCAGCGGAATTTCTTGTCCACGCATGCACTTCCGACGGACAGTCCTATTTTCGATTAGCTCGGTTCTGGTGTGTGATTATGATCCTGAGACGGGCTGAATGGATGAGCAAGGGTGGATTTAGAGAAGAATATGGCATACTTATAATTCGGCTTCCAACAACGCCAACGAATCCGCTGGACGCTAGGCTCCGACTCAGCCCGAAAAAGTAGTCCACGCGGGAATCGATTACAATGCAGGTTTGCTCCTGCCTAGAAGGGGCGTGGTTCCTCGTGAATCGGAGAGATAGAGCCACCACGTGAACAGTCTGAGTGGGGGAATGGCCATGAGGGGTTTCCGGGGGTTGACTCTAGCACGCAACGCCCCCATGATGCACCACGACTCGTTCTGAGGCTCACATCGCGACACAAAAATGAAAATATTCAATGGAGGGCGAACCGATTAATTAAAAATTTTCGGAGGTAAAAATGACAAAAAATCTCATTTATTCATGATTAAACTGGGGTGGCGAAACGTCTGAAGGGAGAAAAATTACGGCTATGAAGGAACTAAATATCTTTAATGAATGTATTATGATATTTTTTCAATCTAGAGCCTGCGGGTTTACATTTGAGGCGCTAAACATTTAAAATCTTGATTGATTTATAGCTAGAAAATAATAGATTTTGGACCTCCTATTCCCCAGGAAAGCTTAACAATAAACGAATCTCATAACTCTGCATTCTTAATCCCGTTTAATTCCCATTTCATTTCTCACCCCTTCCACTCCCTTTACCTCTGCATCCTACTCTATGCCCCTTAATGTCTGACAGGGCAATCATACATACGTTGACTCTCAAAGTTGGACGTAGGATGATTTTATACCTGGGCAGTACATGAAGGCGACACAGCTCGAAGATATCAACGAAAGACACTTAAAACAAATGGTGAAAATGGTTTTACGGTCCCTCGATGCCAGAAAAGGATGTATCAATCGTCCGACCGCCAGTGCATTTAAACACTACTTACGTTAAATTACATGATGCTTTTTCTCTTTATTGGCCCCAACGAGAAAGATTCTCCCTCTTACCTTGACCAACACCTCATTTATGCAATCAGATGGTGATCCGAAAACAAATTTTTTAGCCTACCGAGGTAGTACAAGATTCAAAACTTGATTTGGCCATATGATCTGGAACATACCCCCGACCGATTAACGATATTAAGTTATGAATCTATAAAATAAGGCACTATAAAAGCGGCCGGTCAAAGAATGCTCTCCGCAAAACAGACTGCATATGTTTTTGTGAATAAATTTTCCAATAATCGGTCACATGGAAGGACCGTAGTTTCACTATTGTGGAGAGTTACAGCACTGGTTTAAAATTAAAGGATAGCACGATATTAACACACTATTTTAATACTTCTACGACTGGCTATTAGCAATATTAATCAAAACATACAGGAATAGGTTCTTGCAAGTTATTTAACGAAACAAAGAAAGTAAAAATATATTAAGTAGATCAGTGAGATTAAAACAGAAATGAATTTGAATTGGACAAACTTAATATGATTGCATACATTGAAACTGTAGTGAACGAAATTAATGTTGAGAAATAAATTTCACCGCTTCCTTCCACACCGTAATTAAAAGGTACTTAAAGGACCGCAGGTCTAAATATGATGGTAAAAGGATCATTGGGGGCAGATATAATATAAAAGTCGTCTTTCCTTCAGAAAGCAAATAACTTTCATTAAGAAGACGAAGATTTGCTGAGTTCGCAAATACAATCAATGAATCCTTGGGAGTTTTTTTTAGCTACAAAGTGCACTTTTTTAATCCAATCTCATCTTATATCGAAGAATTTTTATAATATTTACAAAAACGATCATTTCGCAAAATATTAATTCGCTTCTGCCTCAAATTCCTTCTAGACTAACTACTGCTTTCTAATCATTTTGGTAATAGAAACCACACTGGTGCTCTAAAAATTTGAGAACCGTCATGCTGCTGGTGATTAGCTTTTCGATGAATAATGAGACGCTCTACGAAATTCTCTTCAGTAAACACGACTAAGAATAAACGAAAAGGCTCACAAAAATGCAAGCCAAATAATACAGGATGGAAATTGTATTTTATCATTAATTACATATTTATAATATATTTTTCCCTGGGGTTTACCGAATTGATGGTGGGCTATTAAAAATAAACTGAAAATATTAAACCAAATTAATGTCTACTTCGTTTTCTTGGCATTGGGCATCGTCGCGACTAATTTAGAGGTTATTAATTAAGTGCCATTGAATCTCTTTCATGCACAACACAATTAGGAACCGAGATAAACTTGGTAAGATTCTTTCGGATAAAAAGTAAAACAAAGTTACGCATTTCGGCACCGCGTATCCAATCATAATCCTAGTCTCCGCATTTTAAAATTCTACATGAAGAATCACGCGAAACGAGTTTCCTGATAGAATAGCCGCTCTTGCCACACATACCTGGATTTCCTTCCATCATTGTTTTTGTATGCTGCCCAAAATACGGACAATTAATATAATTACAGAGAATGCGACCCATAAGACGTTTATCAAATAAACATCTGCATCGAAAGAATTACTTCATTTCCTTGATATCGAAGACTTTAAACAATACCAGTGTGTAGATAAAAACTTCGTAAGTGAAAGAAAGTACACGTATCTTAGGAAACATATCACAGGTTAAGTTAGCCTCTTTACATGTGAACAACCTCGACCAAATAGCAAAATGATGGCATTCTTACTTTTAAGACGTACTCCTTCACCCGAATGCCGTGTTTATCCAGGTTGAATGAGTCAACACCCATTGCCATTGGTGCCAATGCTAAAAAACTCGGGATTGGCGTTGTAGATACTCGAGGATGGGGTGAAGCCGTTCACCTCTCCACACTACCAATCTTATTTCCCAAAATCTACTCTGCCTGCTTCTCATTGCCAAATATCGATCTGCCCAATATAAAAGGGCGTTTGATGTGACCAGAAGTAATTTCATAATTCAGAAAGATTCACAACAACATTTTTCCATGGTGCAATGAAACGTCAACAATCATCTTATTCGCTGTTCTTTACCAGCCTGTGGAAATTTTAGTGTAGTATTTCAGCTGAATCTGCGTTTCATTAAAATTGCCTTTCACTTGGAAGACTCTTATGATAAATTATACCAATGAGAGATTCTAAACCAAAGCACTGAGCACGAGGGATGCCACAATAACCAACTGGCTAGCGAAGCTAGCACACGTGTGATTTTCTGGTAAATTCTTGTGAATGAGGCTAACACGGAACGTTCCTTGATTTAAATCAAAAAGTAAAAATCATCGGCTTAGTTAAATAATATCCAGTACATATGTACGCAATAGGGCGGAAAAATCACTGCCGAGCTCACGCTAACAACATAAACGACTCCAGATTTTTCTTGTGCCCCTCCATTCACGACAGGCATGTGTTTTATTCAAGCGTCGGAGTTGACATCAAAATCTATTTTGCCTGAGCATCACAACGGACCGCCAAAGAAAACGGAGCCCGCGAAAGCTTCTGCGTTCTCAAAACACTTTCTAATTCCTATTATTCCCCAGCGACCGAGAGGAGCGCGATGGAAACCATTTCAAGGATTCGGATCTACTAAACATATCCCAGCGATCCACACACATGTTGGCCTCACCTTTGCGTTCCTGCCACGGGGTTCGACAATGAGGGGCCCGATCACTGCCATAAGGTGGGCCACACCAAGGGTGCGGGTTCGGGACGTGAGACACGGGCCTCCGGACTGATATAGCATGGGATTTCGAGGCGGAGAGAAACAGATGTTGCGTCACATGTGAAGTGAATCACACGCGAGCGACCGCAAAGGCGGTCCTTTCGGCCGGATTGAGATTGGGGAAGCAAGAAGAGGCAGGCACTATTCACACGGGAGCACGGTTTCTCTCATTGGTTCGGACGCTATAGCGGTTTATCGAGATGGAAAGGAGAGAGAGGGTCGTCGTTAGTTGAGGAGTAACGGGAACAGCTGACAATGGTGAGGTGAGGAAGGGTAGTGAAAGTATTAGCATCAATCTGCTCGACCTTGTAGAGGTCCAAAAACAAACGCGTGTCCTATGTAACATCCCCTGAAACACTCGCCGTGAGACCAATTACACGAGAACACATTCGAGACGACCACAATCGTTTACCATCACAACCTTGTACTCCTCTCACTCGTACAATTATATTTAACACCAACATAAAGGCAATAAACACTTTTATTGTCCGACGCCAGCATTGACTATTCCATTTTTTGCCTGTCGGACGACATCATTAAGGATCGAGTACTCTGGGACAGTAAGGGCTGATTGGTTTCTTTGATAAACTTACATTTTATCTAATACACTTAACCAAGAGTAATGAGAATGGCTAAATGTGAAATTAATGTGTTGTGACGAAATTATGGGCGAATATATGCAAAGTTGCGAATAATATTTGAAAAATTATTTAATTTTCGTTCTTTTTTTTAATTCCCGCCTTATAACGATGGCGTCTCGTATCAACCACGGACGGCACTTACGCAACGCGTAGCAGCATTTCATTCTTCAATCGTCCCACTTCCCTGCTGCCAAATTTGGTGGAACTACAACACGGGAGTCCAAGGAAATATTAAGCACATATGCTGAGTGATTTCACAATATCCAACTCTTTAGACAGAATGAAGACACATTCCAAAAGAGAATGGAAAATACAACCGATAGATGTTTGTTTGGCGAGGACTTAGTATTAAAATATTTAGCTGTAATTGTGATATTTCTTATGCATTTCCACACACATCAATCGATCCTCAAGGCTAAGGGAAGGATTAAGTTCCCAAGTACCATCCCATTGACCTCCTCTGTTTCAGGAACACTGGTGAAATTGAGTGAGCAAGATGAGCTTTACGCAAGTACGTACACCGAGTTCAAAAGATATAGTGAATAGCAATAAGAGTGAATACTTAAGGAATGAAAACAACACAGATATTAAAAGATTACTAAAATGGAAAAGAAGATAGTGACATATTTATTGCTTGACATTTTTCATTTAGAAATCAATAAATTCAATTTTATACACTAACCAGAATTAAAACCGATATTTAACCTGACACATGCCCACACCGTAAGTCAAATACATGGCTTGATATTCTTCGCAATTCTATTGTAGATAGATTTCATTTGACGTACGACGTACTACCAAGAGGGTTGAATTTCGATTTAAACCGAATTTTCCTGTTGACGAGGTTTTCTTGAAAATAATATAATGAAACATTTGAATCATGGCCGTACCAACACCAAAATATGAACGAGCACAGCTATTTAATTAAAAATGGAGTAAATCATTAACGGATTGTAAACATTGTAAGCACGACGTGTCTAAAAAAATGTACATCTTCGATTAAAACCCGCGCTATCGAAAAAATATATTCGTGGGGAGGACCAAATTGAAGTCAGAAACAGAAAATACTGCGGCAAAACTTTCTATTTTCCAACGTAATGCAATGAGACACGCAATTACTACCAAGTTTAAGACTGAAGAGTTGGTACAGTGATCAGGGACTATGCTATGAACTAGCAACCAAATACTCTTCTTCTTCGTGAGGTATTCTGCCTAAAGGAAGAAGATGATCGGGTCGCGACTTGAATTACTTAAAAAACTATCACAATACTCCTTTATTTAGATATAATATTTTTTCCATCCGATAAATATTTTAAAAACAACTCGACCAAAATATAAACATAAAATAAAAAAGCGAAATTTAACCCATTCATAGTGTACTACTATCACACACCTGGGAAGGAGTATTCTGGTGCAAAGGCTAAATTAGGCCGAATATGTATCTTCTTGAAACTGTGTTAAAATGGCCCCATTTATTGGATTGTAGGAACCAAACCTCAAACCAAAACAAAATTTAATGAATCCTAGAACATCCGAGTAAAGCGTACGAAACGTATCTTTTGTACACTAAAGAACATCTCTTAGCGCGGCCATCTTTGTTACAAACCTTCCCAGTTTTGGCCATCACCATTAATGGAGGGCTTGCTTGCTCTTATTCAAATTAAGAGGGAAAAGACGGGCAGAATCGAGAAAATATTACGTTGATGAAAGAAGACACTTTACTTTTCCACAATGAATTTTTTTAAATTACGACCTAGGTTTCCTGACCTGAAGATGTTACGCTGTAACGAAACCTAGGTCGCAATAAAAAAAATTCCATAGGGAAAAGTAAATTGTCTTCTTCCATCATGGAGGATTTACACCACGTTACGCCTGAAACTGTGTCATTTATATGTCAAAATATTAGGTCTCGACTCCACTGGGAAAATTTAAGTAACCTTTCCGCGTGGCAATGGGTGCACAAAAATGACCCCTCTGCAACATCAAGTGTGGCCCGCACTTGTTGACCATTCCCATGTTAAATCCCTTCCTCGGCACGCGCCTCACCCGTAAATTCACTCTCGCCCCCCCCCCCGCCCCCCACACCCGGACTCTCCTCGTCCAACCGCTCCGAACAGGGATAAGTTGATTCAGGTGACAGGCATCTGCGCTCATTCCTTCCACTAAATATTCTCCGTTCGATTTCACTCCGTTTTCGAAACTTTTAACGACTCGGTCGCCCAAAGCGTGATGTCCATGACAACGGTAAAAATGAGAAAGGGAGACCAACTACGGGCAAGAGGAATGCGACGAGAGGACATGACGGGGAACGCAGCTGGAGGGGGAGGAGGGGGATGTAAATTGGGTGGGGGTGCGGGAGGGCCAGTGCGGTCGGCTGCTCCTCCGACGAAGATGAGCGGGGGGGATTGGTGGGGGAGGGTGGTGAGAGGGGCAGGGAAAGTGTCCGGAGACGGAGAGAGGGGCGACTAAGGGGAGGTCTGGGTGAGACGGGACAGGCTGAGAAGGGAAGGCCACCACTGGCGTCGTCGATACGGCGAAACATTCGATATCTTATTGCAACATGCTCATTTAGGACGCAGGGACAGTCGACCGTTTTCAATCGGTTCAATTTATATCTATTCACAGGGAAACAAAATCCTCAAATCAGGCAGAGAATCTTCACATGTTAAAGTAAGTTTAACTAAAATTATGTCCATGACGATTTTGAAATTACAATGACACACGTTGGGTAGTTATATCGTCACCCCTTCGTTATCATCCATCGCTCATTCGAAAATACAATAATTTACGTGGCCTTTCAATATCATATCAATGAGATTAGGTGGTGGCAAATGTAAGACGGTGGCGGTGCACCAACAAATATTTAAGAAGCTACCGTGAGAGTTACGTTTAATTTTTCAATATAAAAATTTTAATAGAAAAAATAAACTTAACACTCGCTACGCCAACGTTAGCCTACATTTATAGCGACAATTTATTAATTTATAAACAAAAATATCATTACATTCATCATTTCCAACGGATAACATTTTTTTTGCCGAGTGGACTCTTCCCTTGACTTCTTGTGCATAACTATTAACGCAAGATGGTAAGAGAAATATTTGATTGTCTACAGAAACGTTTATGATTCCGCGACATCAAACGCATTCTACCGTATCGGGTGATGACTAAAATATCCATAATTTATGTTAAGTCCTTTTTGTGCTACTTATACTGTACCTCACCTTATTGACTTGAGAATTTATAATCGCTGGGATTTCTCGGGCAAAAATAAACGATTCCTTCCAGAGGAGACTTTAAATTTTTTACTGCACACATCCAGGACAGGACTGGTCTCATAAACGATATTATAAAAATTTTCAATTGGCGATAAAGATTGATTTTCATTGACCAGTCACGTCGAAGATCGGTAGGCTACGCAACTTACCAACATTGCATAGCTTGGAAATTGATACTGTGAAGCCCTTTCCAATTTTTCAACGGGACAATTAACTTACGACAATGGTAATTACGATTTTATGCTATGCGACGGCCTGAAAATTAAACGAATTACATGTAAAAAATCATAGGTCAGTACATGAAGAATCTACGTATTGGGCTATGGACTTTCGACTTGTGCCCAAAGGACGCTCACTCCACATCATGTTATATAACTCTGAATACCAATGCATCACCAGTGAGAGAAAATGAGGTTGATCAGACGGCAATTGAAATTATGACGAGACACTTGTTAATTTTCCACGCCATATATATTTCGTCAAGGTGAGTACCCGTACCCTCGGCACCCTTGCGATCTCTAATAATGTTAAATCAAGGTATCGTAATTCCAATTTTCGCAGGTGATTTATATTGAATAGTTTTCGTAATCTTAAATTTATAACCGACAATTCTATCGTTCCTGGCACGCATTTCTACTTGTGGTAGTCCTGTGGCTTTTACAGTCTCTTAAATATTGAAGGACATCAGGTCAGGGGCGATCAAGGACATTCATTATGTACCCAGGAGTTATTTACAAGGATAATCTAGGAGGCATGGAGAAGTGTGGATGGTTTCCGAGCGTGCCGCCTCCGACCGAGCCGCGGATACCGTCCGCTCTGTCCAGCACCGGCTGCAAATTGGCGATCGGATAGAGAGAGGCCGGAACGAGCCGGACCTCCGGCGCGACCTCCCTTCCCTTCCCGCCCTCCGCGGTTCCCATGGCGACTAGGCAAGCGAGGGCGAAAGTGAGTGAAACTGTATGAGGGGCAGGGCGGAGAGCGGGGAGGCCTTACGCTACGTAGTATGCATTCTCGGAAATGCTCGTAAGCCAAAAGGGAGTGCGTTAAAAATAAAGGAAGATCGATCTTCGGGGAAGGGGCGAGGTGGTAGGCGGAGGTGGGGGGAGAGGGTGTGGGGGCGGGGGGGAGGGGAAGATTTTCGGATCACTCTGACAAGGGAGAGAGGAGGTGGGTGGTGGGTGGGGGGGAAGGGGGTCGCGCAAATCGATGCGCCGAGAACGTGCACGCCGCAGCGCGCAGCCGCCGGCGCTTGAGGAAGATGAGAGGGAGGGGGGGCGCTTACCGCGGCGGGACTTTTCAATTGCGGGTGAAGGCACCGCCGAGGACGTGGGACCCCTCCTGTAAGCCCGCGTGCACCCCCCCCCCCGCAATCACCCGAGAACCCTCCCCGTGCTCATCCATCTGGCGCACTTTCGCATCCGAAAATAAAATGTACGAAATTGTCCAGGCATCTACTTATGTCTGCAGGCAGCGACTGGCACGCTGGAAATTGTGGAAAGATAAGGTAGACAATATTGGCATCCAGCGGGGTGGCAGCCACTTGGGCTGGGTCAGTTTTATGTCGCTCCGAGTGAATGGTTTTCCACAGTTTGAAAATATTATACTACTCCTATTGCTAATATCACAAATAAATGGGCAAGTAACAGCATGGAGTCACACGTGATACCGTCAGCAACTATTCCTGCATTAATGGACAACATATTTATGCTACGCCGAATGAGACATGTAGGATTTATGCTAAAAAAGCAATATTTTCACGAAAATTACCATGAATGAATGATATAAGGCAGTAAATACAATATCTTCGGCTTATGAGGACACACGAAACCCACTTAAGCATGCACGTAGTAAAAATATATTATTTTAGAATTTTGAAGGATAAATGAGAGAAATATTTTTATGCTATCACATAAGTCCATTGAAACTTTTTACGCGAGAATGATTGTAGGAAGCTAAACACGTATCCCACACACAGATCAGTGAATAAGTCAACAATTATTTGCGACATAATAACGTTTACCGCTTATTAAATTCCTATGACTTCAACCCAATTATGGCAATCGAACTGTAAGAGCTGCCCACTACGTGACGAGAAACCAAGAGTTACTCCAAGGAGAACGGAAACATTGCAATTACAAAACAACAGAGCAGACATGTGCGTGACGAAAGTACGTAGCGGAGTATAGAACAAAATAACTTAGACATCCGTTATCAATCAAGACATATGGCCCTTGAAACATATGCAGGGATTTCAAAAATGGCATTCTGTGGAGCAACACGACAAAGGAAACTTCAAATAAGGAATTAAGGAATGATTCATATCGCCAAGGGTCGATCTAGTCGGAACCAGTCAAATTTTTATTTTCTAATCCGATACTTCTAGGGCCGATGTCACAACCACGAGGCAATCGAGTGAATGGGCCAAAGAGTTCTTCTCTTTCCTCCTCCCTTAGGCCATGGCCACAGAAATGTTTTTATTTGTATTATCACTTTGATAGCCCCGATGATGCTGAATAGGGAGAAACCAAGAAAAATGGGCATGGACAATAACGGGTGAGCTCACAAGCTTATCAACAAAACACGCGGCTAAAAATACTTGAGTTGAGTCCCATCACGCCAAATAAACTTCGGCTTTCAAAAGCTGAGAGGGCCCCACGGAGTTAGAAGCACGGCCTCCATAGCGCGTGCTTCCAACTCTTCCTCCTCTCCTAATTTTGCGAAAGGCGATAACCTGGCTGGATACATTATTTTGCAACCAAGGACACGCCCGATCCTATTTCCCCCGACCCATGAGACATTTCGACATTTGAGTTCATCAGAAGAAACAGCCCGTGACAGCAGTGATTACATGCGGAGACGGCCAGTGAATTTTACCCTATCCTCTTCGCATTCGTGATTCATCGCCATCGCTCAACATTCATTATTGCATCAGCTCCGAACGACGACTCTTCTAAACAACAGTACCTACACACTATTTTTCAAGAACATTGAACGTTCCCCAACGAGCTTCGCTGAAGTTCTGCGAAAACAAAGTAATTTCAAAGGAAAAAAAAATATTAAAAATAACGGATAGCATGACATTTATGGGACACTACCTTTTCATCACCCCTGAGAATGAAATCAAGAGTAAGTTAGTTTTCAGTGAAAGGAGAAGTTGCATAATTTTAAACAGTATCTAGTATAAAATTGCTTCGTAAATTTATAACTCGGCAAGTTGGAAATCAGACAAGTGCACTTGCGAGTGGGCTATATTCCTTTGATGCTGCAAAATGGAAACTGCACACACTAGGGTGTAACTAATGCAATAGAGCAATACAGACTTTCCACGAGTGAAAAAGAAATTTTTCTAGCGTAAACGATGAACATCTGGATGCTCTGACACAATGAAAATGGAACTCGACTTTCGCAATTCCCGTGGGTACGACACTCCCAAATGAGAGAATAACTTCCCAGTGTTTTTTTTCCTTCTTTCCATTTGCTCAATGATGCGGCGGGGTCAGAGAAAAGGGAAATATTTTTCCTCGTCACTCCCTGCGTAAATACCCCAAGAATGGAACTAGCGGTAACAAAGGCACCCGGCTTCATGCACCTCTCTGGGTGGGAAAATAGCGACAAACCATCCCAAGGAAACAATTATTGCTCATTTACATCAAAACTCAACGTCTTCGGAAAAGAAATAAAAGTCGAACATTGGCCTCGGAGAGGAGGATGCAAGCGAACAATGGCCTTACCATCGTTTAAACCGATCGACAGTCCGGGAAAACTACTCAATCGATTGAAATTCCACCCCCACTTCCACTCAATCCCATTTCCTTGCGGAAAAGGAAAAAGATAATTGTGTTTGAATTCCGGTCTGAGAACGACAACGGCTCTAGGCAGCCATGGGTAAAGCTCCGACTCGAGGCCCGTTTCTTCCTATAAATGCTATCCTTTCGACGTGATTAACGGTATTCACCAACATGGGAAATGAAGAATGGCCGGAGCTCCACTCGGGACGGGTAACGAGAAAGGGGGGGGGGAGATGACTGCCGACGGTCATAGGGTAGGCGGAAGAGAAGATCTCGTCGCACATTCCGCGGAAGAGAGGGAGGGAGGAGGGTTACTGGTGTGTGGAAGGAGGGCAAACCAGAACTAACTCACGCACCGAGGAGTCCGTCTCTTGGGAAGAGGAGGTGGCGGAGGGACAAGGAGGAGGAATAAAGACGTATTTCCGCGCTCCCACGCCCCCTCACCAACCATCTCTGAGACGAAAGGAGTCTGGAGGAGAGAGGACGGGTGAGATGGGCGGGCAGAAATAAGTGAGACGCTAGGCGCGGTGCCATTGCTATTCCCCAGCACGCTCCCTTGAACCTCGGCGTCAACAATGAAAGGTATTTCTCAACGTGCGCGCCCGACACTGCACATTTCCCTTCCACCCGCAAACCACCCTCCCAAAGTCCGAATGAGTAACAATCGGTGAAGTCACGGGCGTGCGACGAGTGCACATTGCGTCAACCACGAGGCGAGGAGGGGGGTGGGGGGAGGGAGAGAGAGGAATAAAATAATAAACAGTCGTCGCCGGCAACCGCAGGAACCGAGATCCAAGCGGCCGCAATTCATCTCCTGCGTTATCAAAGTACACCCCACGCGAATGGCAGGCGACAGGCACGACGGGCGAGTCATCCCATGCTTTCGAAAGCCGTGGAAGCCATCATGATCGAAGGAGCGTGTGTGCGTGAAACGATAGCAGTGCTGTCGGACTCGAGGAAATGGGCAACGGGTAATCTAAACGACTTCTCCTTTCGTGAACACGAAAGAGTAGTTCAACAAAGGGTCAGGCACTTTCACCACATGGAAACCATTAATAATTTTTATGGAAAGAAGCGATCCACGACATGTACTTCCTCAGTGACCAAAGTACAAGGATGGTTTTCAATCGCATGCAGGTGATGAACTGAGCAATGGACACAAAACCGCCACAGAGAAGGAAAAGCGCATACCAAATGCAACATTTACACATGCATTCATGACAAGATATCCACAGAACAGATAATTAGGTAAATATCCAGAAAATTATTAACAACCGGGTGAGACATCCTTGGCTAAGTTTGTCATCGTTTAAATCGAATTTAGGACCTCAAAATTTAATAAGGGGTGTATCTTGGACAAATCCACCACAGGTCGTCCTTTGAAAGAATCCCATTCATCTGGGTTACATTTAACTGTGAGTAATTACGTAGTATTGTCGTAGTTGTTCGGCAGTTAATATTCTATTACTTCCATACAATTTATCATTTCATAGCTATACACCGAAACCTTGAGGATGATGACGAGAGAAGTCACTCCGATGTATTTAAAGACATCAGATGGAATCAATTTTTATAACATAGTGGAAGAGCAAATTAATGGTACCAAGAAAAATTTCAGGGATTGAAATTCAAATTACGGAAGAATCGCATGAAAATGATCGGTCAAAATGGATGCAACTCAAAATGCGAATGAAATTTACCTTTCCAACGGAAGAAATGCAGGCTAGAACTTCTTACATGATTGTGATGGGGATTCACCGTTAACCTGGGCTCAGCTTGAATCACTACTCAGGATGCTGTAGAAACAAGCTGGACAAGTTTTAAAACGGGACCTAAGCCGCAAGAAGCTGCGAATCATTACCATCCCTCTAATTGAAACGCTACGTTTCTGGTTCACCAGACAGTAATGGGTCCCAGAGAAAGGACGCAGCTCAAACTAATCCTGGCATTCAATACATGAACAAAGGCCTAATCGCTTTCACTGAATATCTACCAATGAAAGCACAAATAATTCAGATGAATATGCGCATACATCGATCCAAGGGAAATCGGGATGGTGCGGCGGCTAACGTACTGGCTTCCCACCTAGAGTGCCCGGGTTCGAATCCCGGCGGTAGATACTTTTAAAGTGGTTCACGATCCCTAGGTACTTAAGGTACTTTGTGGAGAGCACTTTGAGTGAATACGCCGTCCGTCGGATGGGACGTTTAAACTGCGGACCCCTTGGCGCCTTTCGTTAAGAGTAGACTAATGCCGCCGCCGGGTTTCTCTCCACTCTTCATCCTCTCCTGTCCATTACTAATGGCACAAATGACCTCACCTGTCAGTCGCCTTCCCTAAAAACTACTACTATCGATCCAAATACTCAAAAGCAACGTGATTGTGCCACCAAAACCCCAAGGCCACGAAAAAATGTGGGTTCACCATTAAACCATTATGCAAATTTGCAGCATAATGAAGAAAGGAAGATTAAAAACATAGAATAACAATATTATTCCGGATAGAAATCACTATGCATTTATTCAAAATTTCACGCCAAAAGATATCAATTCACAAACTCGAACGCCTATGAAAACCTTAAAAACCAAAACAATATATATGACATACGAGCCCAAGGTTAACTGATAATTAATGCTTTGAATCACATACTTCCAGGTTTCCCGAAAGCATTCTCTTATTTTTTTTGTGATTTTTAAAGCAAAAAAAACTCGTATGTGTGCCTCCACGCGTGGCGGAAAGGTATATGATTATTATATTCCTAATGAGAGCCCACTGATTTGCACTCGAAGGGCACTGCCGCTCAAACCCAAGTTTCTCGATTCATCACGAGGCGGAGGATTTTCATGAGATGTTATCGCCTCACCATAGTTATTGCTGTGAAGACATTTCATGGGGAATCACACTTATCACGTGCAAGTTTGCGTTAGTGTTTCATTAAAATTCATTACAATTTTCATTGTATAATGGGAAATTCACCGAGTACCTCCGTGTTTATTTTAATACAGCGACAGGCTAAGATTCTAAAAATGTTGTGAACTGTATTTACCACTACAGGCAAGATATAATCTTAGGAGTAATTTCAAAATCGCGTGGCGGTTGTAATCCCAATTCTTATATGCATTAAACCAAGGTCTTCCACACAAAAAATATACAGCAGTGTTCATAAACAAATATACATGATGATAATATTCAAGCATGGGGATCAATTGTCACTTCTGTTCCCAGAGACTTCCTTTGATCTGATGTTTACTTCGTGCTTTAGTGTTTTCCCACATCGCAGCATTTCAGTTGGCCAGGCGCGTGTCATTGAGTCCTCGATGTATTTGATGGCTTCAGGCGTAACTTCATGGAATCTGTTCATATTGGAAATGAAAAATTAGTGACTTTGTGATTCCACTGAACGCTCAAAGTCATCTTCAGGATGACTGAATGTCCTGATTCACCTGAAGATGACTTTGAAATTCGACACCCGGGTCGTATCGAAATAAATTTTCCGTGGAATCACTGTTACTATTTTTTCATTTCCATTGAGCCCTAATATTTTTTTTAGCTTATAATGCATTAATGCCATGTGTGCCCAATATCCCAAGAGACTTCTAGTTCTGAAAGTCTAGCACGTGAAAAACTGCACTAATGGTTTTTGAATATTAGGGTGCTATTTTAGGTTCAGATTTACTCTCTGAAAGACTCTCGGGGTCCGAATATTAACGGAACAACATTTTTACGGATGTGGGTCAGAATGTTCATGTATTGCTGATATTACTCCGAATTACAATGGTTTTCGCCTGGCCTCCTCCCATACCAATCCCTCCAAAATATATCTCTCTCCTCTCTGACTTCGTTCCCTTGCCCACCAAAACATCAAGAAAAACGGATCCGATGCATGGTTATCACTTCAATGGCGCTACTTATTCACATATCTTGTATCCCACAGGCAATATCCCAAGTAATCATGGATTTTATTTAGGCTTCCGCGACGTCTATCTGATGAACTTTCCATGCAGGGAACCTACACGACGGTAATTCCCCCGGAAACAGCATGGAGCTATCGATTTTTTATTGTTAAACAATAATGAGCATTGACGAGTAACAAAAAGATCACAGACTTGGGAATCATAGCCGAAAACAGACGATTTGGGGAGCGTTGGATATTCGGTACAAAGGCTTTATTTGTAAGTTTACATGGGAATGCGATCCAGGAGAGGGGTTTTCAGATCTCAAGGAAGGACTACCAGGGGGCACGACAATCACACGAAAAACCCAAAGGCAGATGAAGAGGAATACTCGAATACCTTTTGATTCAATCGACCCAATTACTCAATAGTTTAAAGAAGGATCGCTTGCACTCAAAAAGACGACAAAACATAATATCATGCGTGGATTTCCTAATATCAATCTTTTTAACTTCATGATATAAATACATCAGAAAGGTTAGTGCAACTATCTTTAAACAAAGTGCTGCGATACACGAAAAATATGCTCCCGAATTCTGATTTATTTTGACTTCGAAACGAAAAATTACTATTTTACTGATCAGTACACCAGTTAAGAAGAGTCTTAAAATGGCATGTACTCGTATTAGAAGATCTGCCAATTTTTGTGTCATCACACATAACTAGCAGAGCAATCATGGCGGATGTGACAAGTGGTTACGAATATAATAGCAGTGCCACTTCCTCAATATCTCTATTTCTGGTGCCATTATACCCAGAAAAATTAATTCATTTAAAAATCAGTCCACTTCGAATTAAGTATTGTACACACTGAAATGAACTTCAATCTTTAAGCAGACCGACACAAACGACAAATAACTTTCAAATTAGAGCTTTGCTATATTGTTTAATATTTTTGTTTTATTTTGGCACACATAAAGGGCCTCAAAAAAATTCGTACAAAACAGGAGGAATTATCATTCCTTACTTTTTGCCACATCGAGGATGGCAAAACAAGTGTTACGTACTCCAGTAAACTCAAATACTATTAGATACGCCTGAGAATATTTGGTAACCTAAAAACGATGAATCCGAAAGCGATACGAAACACCGAACGTACCCTGTTTCCATACATTACGGGATCAGGAATATATGTATATAGAGATACAGGTATGACGCAATGATTTACATTTGGACACACCAAAGACGATCCCCTTTTTTCCCAGGCCATTCATATTTATACCGCATCGGAATTTCACGCAAAAACTAATTGGTACAAAATAACGCCAGTCATTTGAAAACTGTGAAACGTTTCTAGGGCTTCACAACCATTCCGTTCCATTCGCACACTCGAGCCCCTAAAAAAAACCGCCGGCGCGAGCACGGACACCGCGGAAAGATTTTCAACAGGGGAAGGATGGGGGGGGGGAGTTTGAATAGGAGGTCGCGAATCAATCAAAAACCGGAGGAATGTTCTCCCCTTCTCACTCGTACGTCAATTGGGTCGGGGTTTGCGTGGGACGCTTCTGCCACAGTAATAGGACGCGAGAGAGGACAGGCGCGGAGGGGGGAGGTTGAGGGGAATGACTGGGGGTGGAACGGGTGTGGTGCAGCGGGTGGGAGAGGGGGGCGAGGGAACGAAGGCGAAAGTGACAATGGGATGATGGCACGCCCTCCTCCCGTGATTTAAATACACCCTTTTTCCCACAACCCAAAACAGCCGCCGTTAGTCCTTGCATTGTTCCTCCACCGAAACTCCACACCCCTCCCCGCAAACTCTCACACAGGCACCATGGTGCCGTTCCGATCCTTGTGGTTGTCGGCGTATGTGCAACTGGGACACGTACGGCCGGTCCCTTGAAACTGCCATCGCATCCTCAGTTTCCACATACTTAAGAGAACAACGCATTAGTAAGAATCGACAAACGCTGGGGCACACTGAGTAACCTCCATGGGTGGGAGGCAGGTATCCCCACGCTCCTCCGCGTTCAGGGGGGAAGGGCGACCTACGCGAGAAACTGGGACGGATCACCGCCACCTCAATAATATCCCACTCCGCCATTATATTTTGACACGGTAATTACGGATATATAAGGTTTGAGTCGTTGGTTTAATTCTTGTTTTCAACGAAGTTCGTGTAGTTCCTGGGAGGACTCGAACGAAGGCGACGGTGCGGCGGACAATTAGTTTACTTCGCACATGGTAATAAAAGAGGCGGGAAGAGCTCAGGAAAAGCTATACAGCTAAACAGATGCCTGTTAACTCGAAGATAATACTGCCAGACAATTTTACAAAAGGCTAATGCTTGGCGAAATAGTCATTAGCACGGATGAGTGAATTACAACCCTGGAAAATAAATCACTTCGAATTCCATCTGGAAGCTATTTCATTTTCTCCGACGGAATGTCTTCTTAAACGTAAGTCACGTTTATTCACGCCAGCAATGTCGGTGAAAGATATTAACTGGTCTATATTTTCAATTGAAATGAATGACGGATGTATGAAATTGAAACACATTAACAAAACTCCAATACAATTTCCAATCGACATAGAATGTTACCTAGTCAAATGAACCTATCAAATTAGAAAGAAACACATCAGTATATGTTTATTCCCCAAGATTTTTCCTAATGTTTTTCAAATATAATTTGCACAAAAATAAAACCACTTTCATGACGAATATGCAGGGAATGTAGAATTATAGATAACAGTGTGGATGGCAATGTGGTAGTACACACATTTCTGGCTTCCAATAAATACTTTTCCGAAAACTGCTAACTCGATTCGAATTTTTTCGATCCCTCATTCCACTCGAACAAATTAATCCCAACGTGATAGTGAATTTCACTCGGAAAGTGAACATTTGCAAACATCTGCGAAGAGACCACGTTGGAATGTGTCTGAACCACTCGCGTGAATTCCGAACGCCATTAAAACTACCAGTACATTGATTTCACTCAACACTCGATCGGATTCATTATCCATCCTGTTCAATAGTGCAACTTTAATTAAATAGCAAACACAATAATCAGTTTATTTCAGTCTTTTATTGGCTGCTTCAAAAAAACAAATAAATTGGAAAATCAAATTAAATACTACGTCTCCACCATCAATTTTTCAATTTAATCAATTATTACTAAATTTAGCCACGAGGTAAAATATAATAAAGAAATAATTTGCTCAAAAACCTACACGGACTAATGAACAACCTGAATAAAAGAAAAAGATTTTCCTTTCATTAAGGTTTTCATGATTTTCCGCCAACCTGATACGGGTTGATGATATCACTCTCAGCGTGCAGCCATTTCACAGGAACACAAAAATTATACTGATGTCAACTGCAAAGTGAAAGAATGATTTCCAATTCGTTCCGAAGATGCTCGCGTTGACTTCGTTGCAACCAGCCCACAACATACCGTAATATCGGCACCGCATAAGGCCTTCTTTCACGAGTGCATCCTTCTCCACTGCAGAATTTCTTTCGATTTATTAAAACGACAAGGCTTACTCTTACATAAAAGCATACCACATGAGCACGACACATGAGAAAGCCTATAAGTTCGGTGGCACGGCAACGACGTAAAACGAAACACGGAGCCTCCAATGGAAGGCCATGCGGACGTAATTCTACGAAGGCAATCCTATGGAGTGGATAGAATGGAAGTGATGTGGGTGTCGAGCGGGGAAGAGGCCCGAAGACGGCCGGGGGTCAAAGACCGAGGGAAGCGTGAGGGAGGGCCCGTCACGGCTCGGGCAAAAGATCCCCTTAACAGACACGATTGCCAAGGCTTCTTGCAACAAGATGGATACTGCACATATACTGGCGGGGTGGTGATTAGCATGCTTCCGAGTCGGTACGGGAGAAAACATTGTTGGATCGATGAAACGAAACGGCGAGTTCGAATACGGAATCCTAATCCATGACTTAATTTTGGTTTAGAAAACTTTTATCAGGCCATGAGTCGCTATTATTTTACATTTAAATATAATTTATGGCACTCGTTCACCGAAATGTTTCGCTTCACCCTTGGAACAATTAGATATTAACAATAGAGTTACTCGTCTTAAGCAATTAGCATTAGTTTTCACACCCAATTATTTGAAAAATATGTATGAGGGGAAATATTTATGGAAAGAAGAAATTTAATAAATAATTGACAGTAAAAGGTTAAAACTTAACCTTTTGTCATATTTAATTGACCCTAAACCAATCAGTTTTTAATTATACGCCCATGTGCCGTAAATAAGTCTGTAAATTGTAAAACAGAACGTAGCCAACATTTTTTTAGTTCTAGTTTCAAAACGATTACTTAAAAAGATTTAGCTCTGCTTTCTCCCTTCGAATATGCCGAATACTAATAAGTACAAGGCGAAAAACACAGAATCAACACGCGGAATAAGAACAAAACTCACGAGACTGTAGTGCCAAATCAAGTGAAACCGGACGCCATTAACTTTCGGAATAATAAATTCCTTCAAAACATAAATCCTTAAAACATAACGTAGTTTTCACTCTTTTAGACTCTTTTTAATTCCAATGAGAAAATTCAATTTTTCAAGATATACTTTCCACAGCTCAAACCAACATCTTTTATCGATTTTTACTGCGAAGGGAAAAGAAAACATTCCGAAAAGAATAAAAATTTTAAATGGATTAGAGGCATTCCCTTCAGGAAACATGAAGCGACGGCGACGCCCAGGATAGACCTCCAGTTTCCACTTCGGCGAAGAAACAAGGAAGCACGTGCGTCGTTCGACTTGGGAGCAAATTTCTTGTAGGCCCTCTGAGAGGAATTCACGTGCGCGCTTCAGGGGAGCCTTTAATTTCAAAGGGGGCCGATTGCAGGCACCATCTTAAAGAGAGAGGGAGAGCGGGAGAGGGGTGGGATGGGGGGCAAGGGTGAAGATGAGGACGAGGAATGGGTGAGAGGGGCGGGGACTGAGATAGGGCGGAAGGGACTGACTGGCAGGGCGTACAAACCAAACCCATTTACCACATGGACACATTTTTCTTCGCCGGGAGAAAAGGCTTCACCTACGATCACCGATTAATTAACACACTATTTTTTCTTTTTGGGATACTAGCTAATGGAGATATTAACATTTTTCATTATGAAAATTAAATATATTTAATTATACCCTTTTCAGAGTAAGCTGGCCTGCGGCGAACCAAAGTGATTTTTAATGGCATCATTTACGTGTGACAGAATGGATTTTGATTGATATATCGTGTAATGGAAAGAAACTAACGGGGTTTCCAATGGTGAAAACATTAAATGTATCTATATGAAGGAATGATGCTTCGTTACCTGCAGCCGGCACTGGGAGGAAAGGGTTTCGTCATTAAACCATCCTACATAAGTGAGTGTGTAGTTTTGTTTTGGCGTCAACGATAGTTTTCAGTCATTCAGCCAATCGATACGCATCAATGTGTTAGTTTAAGGCATACATTAGGACTCAATATGTGCGTCACAGTTAGTGACGCTAGTTATCAGATGAGCCGACCCTTAAATCTGAGGAATCACATAATAACAATTTGACCATGTCGAATACTAAACCATCGTTTATCACTTTTTTAGCTATAGGTTGTCCGTAGGGTACGATTCGACTCATTTTCACGTATCAGAGCAACGATTTTCATAATGTTTTCCACAAGTAATTTCAGCGACTGTATAAAGATTTGAAGACTAAAATGTCAAGAAACGCAGAGCAAGACCATCACTCTAACTAAAATTTTCCTTCTTTAAAGTTTTAAAAATTCATTATGACAAATAGATCGATAACATTTACTTTTCTGGAA
Organism: Hetaerina americana; assembly: GCF_022747635.1. Taxonomy (NCBI): domain Eukaryota; kingdom Metazoa; phylum Arthropoda; class Insecta; order Odonata; family Calopterygidae; genus Hetaerina; species Hetaerina americana. The sequence continues at coordinate 26,220,048 of NW_027286292.1, forward strand.
ACATCGATAGATAAAATGTGGACTGATTTGTAAAGTATTATTGAGATACGCACTCCCCTACGTGTACATCATAACTACTTTCCCTTGATATAAGGAGATAGGAGATAATACAATTCGCAAGCTTTTTGCAACTCTCAAGCTATTTCGCAATTCGAAATCTTCCTAAGGCTCAGGTCAATGTAATGAGACTGCAAAGAGAGACCTAAATAGTAGCTTCAGTAATTCAGCTCAGTGAATGGGAAAAGATCGGGAGTTGCTCAACTCATTAATTTATCAACCTAATTGACGAGCATTTTTATTATCAATTACTTGTGTGCAAAATTTACGATTTTAAGGGTGAAAATAACGTATTATAATCATTAGGGGTGAACATTTCATCAACGACGTCGTTGATTGAATTTTATTATACCGTATTTAACTTCACAAAGCGGGACAGCCATATGCCTTGAATATATTTCAGTTACCCCTCATTAGAGGTTTCAACCTGAAACTAAATAAAAGGTGTGTCTATATTTATAGGTTTGCGTGGGTGTGTTATTTTGCATGTGGTTTTGTTCCCTTTTGGTTTACCGGTGGTGACCTAACACCCCCAACCACACGTCCTTGCGGCGGCTTGCGGAGTAGATGCAACTAAGGCCCTAACACTGTGTCACAAGACCGGCCCTTAGTCAAGTTTCCTTTGTCAGCTGTTTTTAATTTCAAGAGGTTTGGTAGAACAGTGATTGAAGTTTTGAATATCTTTATAAGAGTTGGCCACTTATCCCCGAATATATCTGCGGATTTTATGGCTAATTTAGTCATCAAGATATCGGAAGAATGAATTCATACGCTACGGAACAAATGGAATTCACACTCAGTATTTTACAACCGGCACCTTCATTGGACAATGCAGATCATATTAAACGGGTTATAGAATCGACATAATTTAAAATTTACGAGTTTTGCCAAGTTTGGGAGTGTATGGTGAACATTTAATCTTGATATATTCTTCCACCATACCTACACGACTGGATATATTACCACTTATTCAATTAAAAATAAAAACCAAATCTGAGTGGAGGAAAAATTCTTGACTATAATTCATGTTACAAATTCCAAATTTAGTCAAAATATTAAGTAATAACAGGAAAATAACCAACGAGCCAATTTCGGTTGCGTGAAAACATCCGTAGCGTACATGCAAGCTTTGAGATGCGCAGCACCCAGGCTTGCGCGAGCATATTCATATCCGCCAAAGATACAAATCAAACTAAAAAAAATACTGGCGAAATAGCTGTGAATTATTCCGCTTAGAATGAGCAAAGAGGGGAGTCTTAGGCGTGGCCCGGCCATTAACAGCCACCGTGAAAACATCTGCAAGAAATCGGGCGTTGACCAAGTGCGAGAGACCCCGTTAGGTTTTGCCATGCTAATAAAATGGACAGCACGAAAACGAAGTGAAAGTTTTTGAGTAAACAATAAGATGCATTCACTACAATTCTGCCATTTCATTGTTATTTTTTCCTTGGACGTGTACATTCGACCTGGGACGGACGCCGCGCGGAGAGAGAGCGAGGAAACCACGTTGATGCCTCGAGGAGCTCGAAGATGGTGAAAGTTGGGCCCCTTATTCGGGTTGAGGGCAGGGGGCGAGGCGCGGGGGCGCCACCCGAGCCGCCAACACGCCCACGCAACGAATGCCGTGGGAGGAGGAGAGCGCTGGCCGCTCATTCGGTCCAACACGGGTGCTATCCCGGGCAATGGAAATCCGGCCCACTTAGCCTATCCCCGTCGGCCGAGTGCTTCACTCGCCTACGTGGTTGTGGACATGGCACGGGTTTCAAGCGTCGTGTATATTAGGGAAGACCGGGAATCAAACACCGAGCTGGAGGAACGTTCAGACTCCCGAAAAGCAATCGGTAAGTAACCCGGGGTTCGAAACTCGCGGAGGTCAAATGAACGTTTCTTTGAGATCTGAAGTAGAGGTATGATAGAGAGGAGATAAAAGGCTAAATCCGGCTGTCTTGGAAGCATTCAAGTTGTATAACAATGCAACAATTTCAGAGTGTAATAATCATTCACCTTGACCGGTATCCCGCACAAGGCGAATGATTTTTACACTCTGAATTGTTTCATTGTAAAATGCATTCAGCGTATGAATCAGTAAAAAGTTACTGTCGCGGCATCTCCTGCAGTTTCTTGGGATTCATGACGTCAATTTAACAAAAGTGCGCTCATCGAAGTTCCAATATGCTATGATATTTTTAATGATGGTCTACGCCCATACGTTATAGCAACAAAAGAAGCACCATAAGGTGGAGTTCAAATACGTCCTCTCATCGGAGGGAGCAGTTAAAACTTCGCTCGTTTAAGTCCCGAAAGGAGTCAGAATTAAGTTGGGTGAATTAATAACACGACGAGGTGGTTTGGTGGGGAAGAATGGTGGCACTCCAACACCAGGACCCGAAGTCGGCCTTTCAAACAAGGTGGAGGGCAGCGGGGGGAATCCAACTCACCGGGCCACCATACCACTCTTTCCCTCCCCCCTTAGGTACGACGACGGAATGGAGGGATTGTGTGTGTATGTGTGTGACGCAGCACCACGAGCACTCGAGCAAGGCGTCGCGTACGCGCAGGAGGAGGAAATGAACGGGGAAGAGGGGCCAAGAGGGCGGGGAGGGGCGGGAGAGAGAGGAGGAACGAGTTAGGAAGCGGAGGAGGGGGGTTGTGAGTCGGGAAGAGGGGACGGAAGCGGGAGGAGAGGTTATGGAAGCAGGTGGAATCAGAAGAGGGGAGAGCCAGAAAAAACGCAATAATTATGTCCGCTGCGTAAATTCCCCTCCAATTTAAGCGCTTGAGTCCTACTCATCCACCTCCCCCGTGGCTAACTAAATTTTTAACCAATTCTTTGCGTAATATATTTCTCTTGCTGAGCGAACGTCGAAAACGATGTTATCCCTGAATCTTTCGCTCCGCATTTTCGCAATGAAAAGAGCGCACAGGAGGGGGGTTTACGAGTCGGAAGAGGAGGAGCGGAGTAGTCCCAGATCTTTTACTTTCAAGAGGCCGGATTGTTTAGTCGAAAATCTCCTGTGGGCCACAGGAGGATTTCATTTCTCTTTATATTTGATGGCAAACTGTGCTAGGAATTGGTCGCAAAATCATATGAGAATATTTTTCATTTGAGGATTTCAGAGTCCGATTGCGATCCATCTGAATGTAATTTACAGTTAGAGATAGGTAGAGAAAATTACCTTAACCGAAATGCTTCAAATCGACAATAAAAAGAGCAACAGAAATGCATGTAAATCTTACCCTGACAGTCTTCAAAATGGCATTCGGCACAGGGTGTGATTCCACAAGCTATTTACAGTATCTACTCGGTGATTCATGGTATTCCGTATCATTTTATTCACGGGAGTTCAAAACATTGTAAGTCTTTCAAAGAGAAATAAAATTTATTGAAACTCTGAGGAATCAAATATAAGAGTTACAAACCACGAGAGGTGGCTAAATGTAATTGACAGAAGATTAAGAAAAGGCATGTAGTACACAATGGTTTACGGACGTTAAGTTTGGCGGGAAGATCGACCCGGCCGCTTGGAAGCAAGAAGCAGGAAGACGCAGTCGGGCGCACACAAATCCTGTTAAAAAAAAGAATAAATGTAAAAGACAATGGGTAACGCCGCGGAGACGTGACGCGACTGGCGGGTCGGTGAAATCCTGAGTTGGAAAGGCAAGATAGGAGGGGAGAGGGGGAAGAGGAGGCATGGGGACCCACCTCGCCGAAGGACCCGATTATGCAGCGGGGATTCACGGGGCGCCAGACTCGCGAACTCCTTCCCCGCGAGAGAGCATCGAAATCTGGGGAGAATGGGTGCGAAATGAGTGCGGAGGCGACGGGGAGGAAATCGAGAGTGAGGGTGGGGCGAGGGGGTGGTCGTGGGACGAGGAGGAGGAAAGGGGCAGGGCCTCCTCCCGTCTTTCCCTATTTACGCTCGTCGCTCCTCCTCCCCGAGAAAGACCATCTTAGGATAAGACGGTCCGTTACTCGAGCCATGGCTCTCAGTCGCTCCCCCTCCCCGCCCAGCACCGTGACGCCGAGGCCACCCCCCCCCCCCCCCCGACACAGTGCCTGATGCCCCGCTTTGGAGTTTGCCGGGAGCGGAGAGGGAGGAAGGGGGTGGGCGAAGGTGGGGCACGGAGGTGATGGTGGGAGGGGGGGTTGAGTTGGCTCGGAAAAAGTTATATGCAACCTCCCGCATCATCCAACGGACGGCGACGGACGCATTACTCAAGTAAATGACGGGGAACCGTCGCCGGGATGCAGGGACAAACTAAAGGAGGTGGGGGTCTGCTCGGTTCTTGCAATGCCTTCCGGCGAGGGGCCGTCATCCGCCCGGGTTCGGATACTCTCAATGACGGAAGAGAGAGCGAGAGGGATTGATAGAGAGAGAGAGAATCGGCTCGTCGTTCATTTTGCCGTCTGGGAATGGAGGAGGTGCAAAAGGCGACCTCATCCACCTTTGCCCTGAGGACGCCGAACGTCAACCCTGGCTCCTCACAACGCGGGTGGGTAGTAATCGGGTTTCCTGATAAAAGAGATATGCCTCCTGATAACCTTCTGCAGACTAGCGCGGAAATGGTTAGTCACCCTATGACGCATTCTGTCCCATTGGAATATGCCACTCGACATTCTCTGCAATAGACTTAGAGATATTCTATATTATCTAGCCTTTTAATTTTTTATGCTTGTCGTTGAATAGAACCGGGACTCTTTATTTTGCTTACGCATGTTTTGGTGGGTCAGGAGGAGTGGGAGGGCATTGAAAAACAAATAGCCATAACAGCAGGAAAGGATTAGCATCCTCCATATTTTTTACTTATTTAGGTTTGGAGGGGCATGAATAAGCTAGAATGAGGGGAGAGTGGATGATTTTATCTTTCAAAAGAAAAAGAAATTGATAAGATAAAAATTATCCATTGCAAAATTTACGCATTACGGAAGCAATATTAAACTTGACCATTTCAATAACTCGTATGGAATAATTACTCACAAAAGTCCTAATTAATCTGAGAATTGTGGACGGATAAGTTTAAAATAATTATTACGAGTAATGGAAACGATTATATTTTTGATTCTTTAGCGATATAACATTCAGAATTCATTTGTAAAATATTTTCAGTTGGAAATGGGGAAGAACCACCAAACATGGGTATACATACACTGACATTTATTTTCAAATTTCTAGGTTGTACGTGATTGTCTTCAATATAATGTCTGTAATGTAGGGTTAGGTGGAAGAAGGGACTATTAGTCTCAACCTCGCCCAATTAAGTCAATAAATAAATAAATACATATTCATTAATAGTTTCTCAGCAAATTACTGCAATTGCGATGCAATACGTGTTTCGTATACAGGTGTCGAAAATGGGTTCACTAGGCATTTTAAAATATTGGCCGTCTCCTTTAAGTTTCAAATTACCTACACTGCTGCAATTAAATAACTGTAAGTCACTGACACACGACTACCCACGAAATGTATACATTAATAACATAATTATACGACCTAAAAAAGTCTTCATCAAGTTGTAATTTTACCCTGAAAATAGCAAGTAATTAATTTCATCGATGCATTATAAATATTGAATCCAAAATTTAAGCATCAAATTTTATCAATTATATTAGAATAAAAAATGGAGATATATATACAGAATCAATATATGTAGAGGAGACACTAATATAAATTCTTAATTCAAATAATTAAGTCCTAATATCGCGCATCCACTTTTGTGCAATAAATAAAATTTAAAAAAATATTAGTACATTTCAAAAGAAACAAATCTACAATCGCCATTAATTAGTACAAATGGATACGGTAATTATTTTGAAATGTTTTTGAGTAGGTACTGTTACAAAATATTTTAACACAAATACAGCCAGGTAAATAATGCATGAACACTACTGTGGTGAATCCAAGGTGACGTAATCTGACATCATTATCCTTCTCTTGAAAATATTAAAGCCAGAAACCTAAGCTTATCCATTATCGTGGGCGCTTTTTCCCCGAATCACTTGCAAGCGAGGGAGATAGGTAGGTATTCCCAGCAACGATCTCAATTCTAAGGAAGTTAAAACAGAAACGGATTTCCACGGTAAAGTTAACTTCAATTCCCATTATTAACGTGGCTGATGAGGCACACACCATTAAAGTTATGGCACAACCTTCAGTTAATATTATTTCACACGTTTTAATGCAAATATATTTGAAAAATAAGGCTCTGCAACTACGTATGAATCTTGAGGTAGCGAAAAAACAAACGTGTTCAAATATTTCGTGTAGAGGCATCACAAAATACGCCTTGAGTTGACGCTTCCACTTCCCCTGCGTTAAGGGCCGACAATGAAAGGTCATTTGTCCAAATCAGGGCGAAGAGAAATATATCTGAATGCGAATCGGGAATTATGGCAGTCGAGGTGGCACTTAGGGAAAGTGATCGTTCCTAGACGTGCACCTTTGACAGCAGACGTTACTATGCGCAAGAGTAAAGCCATTGAATGGCATATTGTACGGGGAGAAACTAAGAGATAGACAAATGGCAAATTTAAGTGGCAGAAAGAATGGTGGGCGGAGATGTTATGGGTGAGGGAGTGAAACGGGAATTTCTTTGCAGTAATCGACCGCTTACAGGATGTAAACAAAAGCGGCTTCAGCAGAAAGATCAAGACATGAATCGAACAGTACCGGAAATTTACAGGCAAGAGTGGCATATGTCGTGATAACGGAATCGGGGCAAGCGCCTGTCGCATCGAAACGAAACCACAGAGGAAATGGTGTACCGCAGTCGGCTCATTTTTTCTACGTAATTTATCTGATGATTGCAGGAAAAATGTTGTTGTTCCTAGATCCAAGGCGAGATGCAACATATTATCTCGGAAGCGTGGGGTTCGCAAAAATAGTTTTCTCACCGTGTTAAAGCCATGGGTTCTCTTACCAAGCACGATAAAATATTGGGCAATAGGGATCCCTAATAATCGACTCATGTCACTCTCTTTAATTGACAATTTCCATTTCTTCTCATGAATAATAATCTACATATTTCTTTTTCTCTAGTTCTTGTGGAAATCTTGAAACTCGAAGTTGGGGACTATTCAATATGAGGATTTGTTGATTTTTTCAATGTAAACGATCCAAAAATCAGAGATTATAAAGCCGCCCATCTATTCAGAACTCCCGATCAAAAAGATGGAGTCGATTAAGACTCCTTTCAAAGGATTTAATAGAATTCTCCGACTATGAGTCACAGCAGAGTAATTTATGTGCTGGGAAAACTCAGACAGTAGGTAATTGTGGCATCGAATTGCAGAGTCGCGAGAAAAATATTCAATCATGGACGTAAGCGCAAATCTAATTACATTTTAACCGTCGTAAATACGGCCGTTTTTCATGGTTAAAAAGCCAAACTACAAAACCAAGCCGTGCCGTGTTTATCCAGGGGAAGAGGGAGCGTTTCCGAAAAATTCTCACAAGATTATTTCCTTCCCCCGCCCCCCTGTCTATAAGAACTCCCGTCGTCCAGTGAATATCCAAGCATTTTTCGGTCTTGCCTTAGTGTGATGTCAGTCGACGTATCTCCCATATCACACAATCCTGTAGCGAATCTTAAACCATACAAAAACATCCTAATGCAGCAAAGTGCTCTTTACGGTACCTCAAAACTCATCAAGACGTACTTAGGTTACTACGGCACGGAGATCCAGACGTGCGAGTCACATCCCTGGGCTAGCATGCATATAAATATCCCCCACGTTCGTTACCTCATCGACGCTAAATTCGCCCCAGACCGAAAAAAAGAAACGCCGGCCAGTCTACGTCACACAGCACAGATCTAATCATCGCCAGACGCCACCGCGTGCCTCCCGAATAGACGATGGAAGAGCCGTGCGGTAGACCACTGGGATTGTGACTGGTTCCGACGTGACACATGGCGGAGAGGAAGAAACCCCGCGGGGGGGGGACGAGGATTGCATCACGAGTGGCCGGCCCCACCCCACCTCCTTCGCTGCAAGACCCGACGGGGGAACGGGGGGGAAAGGTGGGACGGGCGGCGGAGAGAGAGAGAGAGAAGGGTTTTTTCGCACTCTCTCGGGGAGAGGCATTGCAGCGGGTGAAGCGGCTAAGCGAACAGACCTCCCCCAACCCCTGACCCACTTCCCCTTCCCCCCGTATACACACGATGATCCTACCCTCCCCCCCCACTCCGCCTATGGCCAGGGAGATCGGGAGAGAGGGTGGGTGGCGGGAGGGAGGTACGCCCCCTATCCCAAATGGAGCGATTTTTATGGGAAAATTATTGGTTCTTCGGTCGTGGGATGGGTGGTGGAACAAAAAGTATCCAGCTCCCACCTCAGAGAAACTCGCAATCCTTCCTTCGTCTGGGACGTCGGTTATAATTTTAGTTTTTCACTCACGGAGCGCCGAAGGTAGTAGCGCTCGCGACGCCGGTGGGGCGCCTCCCCCCCGTCCCCACAGGTCACCTGACCTTAATGGCCCCCTTCCCTATTTCGAAATATGATCACGATTTTTTTCACATAGCTTGTCAAAGTAGTCATTCCTATTACTTCTATCCCATAAAGCCTGCAACTATTGGAAAAATTGTCCCTCTAAGGTAGACGAATGTCTCCTGTAAGGGTGGCATAAAATGAAGTTGCAAACCATGTCTTGTGCGGGTTGGGGTGTTAAATCCATGGAATTAACGCCCTGATGACGAAATATATCGTTAACAAAGAAACTATGTATCTGGGGTCAAATTAACTCTCAATATTTACCTGACATTACCTCGTAAAAGCCATGGTATTACTATTTCTCTTATGCGAACTAATTTATTCTATTCAAAGCGATTGTCCTAGAAGTACTTCGACCACAACATTTTAACGCTTGTATGCACTAATTAATACCAGGCGCGGTAATTCTCAATGAGGTAGCATGAAATATGAGTCCATGTTCACGTCAGACAGGAAGCAACAGTATGCGCCATAAGGACCACAATGAAAATGGAAAAACAATCATAATATCGGCATTTTAACAATATGTTTTACAAACAAATTGAAGAAGAAGAAGGCTTCGAAACAGATTTGTCGTAAAAAAATCATAGCAAGACGCCAGAAGTTTATTATCTAACAGCGATAGAATATAGCCGAGTGATCCACCAGATGACCGATCTGATGCCGTAATACTCGTCACACGTAATAATTTGTCGAATGGCAAATTCCATTGTACGGCGAGAAAATAACGATGGCCGGAGGAGGAGACGGCAGGATGAGAAAAAAAAGCAATCCATATTGGAAGATGAAACCAAACGCTACCGTCATTGAAACTTGCTGCGATACTGCCATTTTGGAATCATAACAAAAAAATGCTTCCAAAACCTTTTTCCTAACCCCTCTATTGTGTCGCAGGACCATGATTCGCCAAGATCTCTTATTTCCCTCACAGTCTTGACGCCATGCGAAACATCCCTTCCTCCCCCGTCGTCATGCCTCCATTCTGGGTCACCAGGAAACGCCCTTTGTCTAAGCGTTCGAAAGCCAGGAGCTTCGAGTGAGCAGCTAAGATGGATAACGCCCTCTTTGAACCAACGAGCACGCCGAGGAACTTTTTCATAGACGGTTGATCGGCGGGAGGGACGAGGGACGGCGGGGGGAGCGTGTCACGGAGCAACACAGCATGAAGCGCAGTAGCACGAGAAAGTACGCCGGGGTCGTCACCGTGTACAAGGACGGCGCGAGGGCCGCCGAACACAGGTCGACCGGCTACCTTGTGTCGCAGACACGGGATGGCCTGACGGTGAAGCCTGATCCTGTCACCGGAAATGGCCGAAACTCGCGTGCCGACTACAAAACTGTTGCCGTGCGAAGGAAACTTTCGCGTTGGCGCCCTTGGGTACCAAAGCGAAAACTTGTCCTCCGAAAATTCGACAACGTTCTTTTCTTTTTTGTGTGCTTCTATTTTTTTGTTTGCCAGTGCTAGCTTCATATGCTAGTACATTGAAAAAATTAAAATCCTTCCACTCGCTGAACTTATCACAGCGAATGTCATCTCCATGTTAAATGAATGCCCCAAGAAAAGGAAATAAGTATTATCCACACTGGAATTATCCTAGTATTATCCACGCTGCAAGAACCAAACACAAAAGCAAACACAACATCAGTTACTCCGAGATAAAAACGCTTGGGGAGGTAAATTGCAGCTGACATAACACACAAATTGGTTCCTGCCTTAGCTCACGGTAGCATGAAAGGAATTCCATAAACAACTATCCAAGTTTAAAATGACAGTTTTTAAAAAGTTAATTAATCTCCGTTGATTCAACGAAATGATGCACTCTTTCGGTTTTTTCGCCCTTCGGGTTTTTTCTTTGTACCAAGCGTGGACCCTTGTGCACCTGATCCCTAAAAATGATCCCGAAGAAATCGCATGGGCAAGTGAGTTGGGACGTGGCAATGTGGTCGTGCCACCCGTCACCAGACAGCACACGGCTGGAACACGCCGGGAATGGCGAGAAATGACGGACTGGGTGCGTGGGAGAGCATTGGAATGCCACGCTGTCGCGGCCTTCGCATTCCATGTGGAATGCAAACCGGAGGACATGGAGTGAGAGAGATAGGGGAGGGGGAAACACCTCAGCTATAGAAATGCTATAAGCTTGGAGAAATGCTGAATGCAGCATTCCCGATCCAAACTTCTTAGGTCCCTGATCAATATCGGAGTTCGGGCAAACTCAATTAAATAGATTTCTAGGGAAAACATAAATAACAAACTCGCTACATTTTTCGGAGTGATGAACGCTTCCAAAAATATTCTCTTCTAACCGAACGATCCATCCATAAAAAGTTCTGTATCAAAAAATAGCACCTTGGGAAAAATCCAATGAAATGAACGGATGAAGAATTATTGGAGTGCGATGAAAACGGAAAAAAATCGAAGTTACCATTTGCAAAATGTCATACGAGATAAAATGAAAATTCATGATAGAAGAATTATAAAAGAATGCGCACTCGAGACGCGGCACGAAGTTACGACATTGTAAGTTTAAAAACTCGATAGAAATAAATAAAGCGCACATTAGTATTAAATTCCACCCCGAGTATAAGCAAATGGATAAATTATTATACCCAAAACATTACTGGCATTTTCATCCACTATACTACTTCCCTAACGGCTCTGGATAACGGTAATCAGGATATCAAATCGCTTAGTAATCATCTCTAACTTTTAAGCGCCAGAGAAAGCAGAAAGAGAGGACCATGCAGAGAACATGCCTATGCCTCCTACACCAGTTACTATGCCTCACATTATGGAACGATAACTCTGAATGTCCTGTAATGATCAGCATGTTTGCAGTCGCACGTTAGTGCAAAAATTCATATTAAATTATACAGAAAACATCAATTAAGACCAAATGAATATTTCCGAGAATTGAACTGAAATAAAAATTTAATTCTAGTTCTAAAAATTAAAAAAGTACATTTATCGAAAAACGTAGCTCTGAAGTGTTCAATATGTAAGGTTATTTTGACAAAAAGAAACAAAATTCAAGACCGTGGCATGACATAACTCCCATTATTATTATCCTGCGGAAAGCTTCACGACCTTAAGGAGAAGCAGGGCGCATTATCCACTACGTGTCTTCACAATACAATATAGACATCGATTGCATTTTTGCATTGCAATTTTTGCGGCCAACCAATCGAAAAATAATTTTTAAAAACCATTAAAGCGTGGACGACCGATTATTGTGCTATTCGCAACAAAATTCGTCTTGATAATAAGTTTACCCCTTGCGAGGACATAATTTAGGGGTTAACACAACCCACAATCCATTTTCTATGCTGTGAACGAGATATGGTTTGAGTTATAGTTCCCCCTTCCAAATGAAATAAATATCCAATACATCCATGCATATACGCAGTAAACATGCCACGAAACCTCCGGCTGCATAATGGTACGACAACAAGGAAAATAAGAAGCCAATACATAATTTTCAAGTCCCGCTGGGCTACCTATGTGTTTATTTCCGTAATAATAATCTCATTCGAAGAATTACGGACCTCAAAAGACCTTTGAAACATTTATTCGAAGAAAAAAATGGAAAAATAAATTTCGGCCGTGAAACACCATAAACTTATTCTTACTCTGAAAGAAAAACTTATTTCTATGAATACCATGCTCATTAAGGTATGGACCAACAGTTACTAGAAAAAATGAACGGTTTTTAGAAATTACATACTGATTGGGAGAGTCTTTATGCTCAATCACTAAGAAAAGCTCGGCTAGTACCATTTACTGGTACATTAATTATTTTTTCAGCCCTTTCTTCCATTATTTACTCAACGAAGAAAGTTGTATAGTACATTGAGATATCAAATAATAATAGTGAAAAAATAAACAAGGCTTTTTATGTTACAAAGAGAGAACCTAAATACATAAAATTCTTGCCCTTCCAATTCCTGAATTACATTACCTTAGATTGATTGAAAAATCGCGTATATTACGCCAAGAAGCAATTTACTCCACAAAGAAAATTGTATTTTAGGTTGACATTTTGAAAAATTTTCAAAAAAAGTACAACGCCCCTTCAAATACATTTCCCATGTCCCTACTATTTTCCAACTTTTCCAACAATGATGAATAGAACTCCCAAAATTATGGAAAATAAATATTTCTGTAGAAGCGCCCTAGGAAAAAAGCTACAATAATCTATTGTGTTCCCTAGTAAATATAATAATTAATCGTCGTACACTCACTAAGTAAACAAATACATGAAATCAGATGCTGCCAAACCGTACGAGCATTGCATTGGTGGACATTTACTGGGAGAATGCACGACTCTACATCTACATAAATAACCCTCGATCCACCAAAAATGTTTTTGGCAGAGGGTGCAAGCACAGGTGGGAGCGGTAGCGGATGAGGAGGAGGAAGGATATTCAGGAGTGTGGGACTCGACTATTTGTCGCCGGAGTTTCAAAATTTTACAAAATATCACCTAAGAAGAGAAACCATAAAACAGCGTGATGGTCTGGAGGGACCAGTTATTCCATAACTTGAAATAATCTTTAATGATACAGCCCAGAGCAAACTTTTACACAGTCAGCTTCTCTCATGGCGACAATGAATGCGTGCCATCACTCATTCAACTCGAGAATGAATGAGAGAGTGAATTGAGAAATCACAGCTGAACATAAGAAATGGGCTAGACCTATGCTCGAATGAATAAGAAACGCAGCTAATACCTCTCTACGCATGACAAGCCATTGTTCCCACCCGTGAATATCCAAAAAGTGCTGGATCCGATGGCCACCACAGCTGGTGGCGCAAACATCCTCTTCTCACGTGGGAGAGAGGGGAAGGAAGCCTGCCTAGCTTTCGGCCGGTCAAACCGGTTCCCCGACCACCACTTTTCCCTGCCCGCAGTACGAATCCGCTGGTGCCTCATCATCTGTGGACCACTTGAATGATGTTCCTATCTTATAACCTGGAATTTGTAACGGAAAGAGAATTGGGCCGAGGACCGTCATGTTTATTAAATATACAGCAGAAGGCTCTTCTATTTTAGGAAATAGTCGATCACTTTCTTTTTACCCGCTTGACGGACTCGCAAGTCTTCCCCAGGTCTCCGCTCCAATTCCAAGATCGAGACTGGATTCTGAGCGAACATCGGTTTCACGGCACGGCCATCGCACTGTGCGAAGGGGAGTCGATGCCGAAGGTACAGTCGACCAGACGGGAAGTTGAAAGGGAAACATTTTCATAAAAAAAACAACTGTCTTAAATCGCTGGCGTGTTAACGTCACGTTGAAGAGAGACACCTTCAGCAAGACATTTGAAAAAAGTCTTATTGGACAACTTAGAATGATTTGGTAAATTTGGTTTTCCAACAATTGGACACGTTGACTAATTGGTCCTCGAGAGTCATGAAATAATAAACATTGCATAATAAATTTTTTATCAAACTCCATTGCAGCGATTCAGCTCGCAATATTTAAAGTACACACGGGAAATCATTTGTCAAGGTTAATTTATGAGTACAAAAATATTTCCAATTCCAGTTCAGGTGCAAGTAAAGCTTCGAACCTAAGTCAGCCACCGGGCTAGAAAATTCAAATGACATCTACATCAGCATCTTAACGTTCTAGGCGTGAGGGCGTGTAAGGTCATCGTTAAAGTTTGGCCAGCAAACGGCTGACCACATTGTCTTAATCAGGAAGTTCCTGCCACTTAGAATTGAAATTGAATATTAGTGTGTGATATACGATATATCGTATATCTAACACCAGGACAGAATATGCATAAAAACCTTTGCAAGTTTGATGGTCGATTAACGTCACTCCGGAAGTTCAATTTGACGTAAGTCATGTTCCCTAAAAATATGTTCTTGGACTGTTTGAGGGAAAAATGGTTTCTTATCGATTGGTTCGGTAGGCATTTCACCTCAGTATTCTCGCTAACCAATGTAATGAGGCTATGAGATTATGCTTTCTGGGTCAACCTAAAACTCGAATGATGTATACGTCCATAAGAGATGACAACGTGCATGCAATCTTTTAAACGATGTATTTATTTTAAGTCCGAATGGAAATCCTTACTCTACTGTAACTCAAACAAACTAGTGAATTGAATATGTACTATCGTAAATGCATCTCTTCCAAACAGCAAATGTACAGTGACAATATCAGTTGACTGCAATATCAAATTGTATTCTACGAAGAATGTCGAAAATGGCGCGAGCGTGTGCAAAGCAAGGGTGAGGCACGGCGAGCGAAGGAATATAGATATATGAGGCAACGATGGCCCGATAACAAGTCCTATGCGATAGCTTATGCTTTCCACATGAAAACACTTTCAATTTCCTGGAGCTCAAGGTGGGACGAGGAAAATAGGAAATTCGAACAAAACTGGAATACAAAAATACAGCCGTCCACACGTTTCCATATATCTGAAATCATTTTTAGGGAATAGATTGAACTATTCTTCGAAAAATATCTTTGTTGTAGCATATTTCCGGCGGTGGTTCTCGAGGCTTTTTGAAGAGGCCTCTCAGAAGGGACTTACAATTCAGAAGAGGCTTCGAAGAGACCTCGTCAATTCACTACATTTATAAGGCCATTGACAGATCTAAGAGTTCTTTCTAAACCATTCCACACGGAAACACTAGCTCACTATCAATACCTTGAAGTGAAGTAATAGTATTCTACTCTATTAATACTCGAATATTATTCATAAAATATTATTAAGACAGCATTTTAGCATGAAATACTCTGTGAAAATCTTAGACGACAGAAAATACTAGATTATAATTAATGACAACCACGGTACGCAGATAAGTTCCAACCGTGTCCGATATACCTCCAGCACCTTTTAAGGCTTAATATTCTATCTTCAGCTCTCCTTACTTCTTGATCGGCTTGGAATAAATGTTCAATACACACTTTAAATACCGAATATTTCGATTGCATGAAAATTAATAATTATGATACAATGTTTACACGGGAAGACAAAGAAAATATCTGACTAAAGCCCTCCTGAGTATTTTGAAAACACCAAAAGATTACAGAATAATATGCTAAATAATTTTATTATATCTTTATCGATTACAAATATGGCTCTGGTCGTCTTTGAGAGACATTTATTGCCAAAATAAGTGAAAAGCCATACCTTTAGGTGCAATGGTAAATAATAAGTAACCACCTTGGTCAACAATCTTACAATAAATAATTATGCTTGCATAAAGTTATTATAACCTATAAATGGCCAATAAATTAATTTAATCACATACACTTAAGTAGAAAATCCTACAACACCATAGTGCATTATGCGAAGGTTTTTTAAAGCGACCGCTTTCAGAGTAACTCGGCCAAATGAAGTCTAGCAGTGAAACTGGCGTGAAGTAAAAGTCGCCAGCAATGCCAAATAGTGTAAATAAATACTAAAAGGTTACCCTGGCAACTGGTTTGAAGGAAACCTCTGCAACATAAGAACAAAATCAACCATATTTACCAAATATAAAACATTTTAAGAATTCCTTTCTTTAACATTATTGCATTTTAGGATATTCTCGAATAATTTCTGTGCTCACGGATGCCTCCCAACAAAGAGAACAAAGAAACAAATGGATTAAACAATCCATTACAAAAAGAAATGTAAAGCCAATTTTTTAATGAATACGAGAACATTATCGAGTATTCTTTTATACGCGCAGCCCTTGAGAGCAATAATGCTCGTGCGAAAATACAAGCGATGATTAATAATCTCTGAAAGAGCATCGCAAGCTGTCAAGTCCAGCTAGCTAAAGAGGCTATGGATAACGGGCGGCCTTTTCCTATAAATATTTCACAGCTTGAACGAGATTCGACGAAGGTAAATCCTACGATAAAATAAATCCTACGATGGCAACATTTCAATGGCTAAGGTAGCACTTTCTTACATAACATTAAACTCATCTCGCTCGAATTCTAAAATCCCATTAGGAAACTAATCAACCCCATCAGGAAATGACCTTCAGCAAATTGTGGCAACAAAAAAAATCTCCGCTATTTACGGCGATTATGACAGCTGACAAAATGCAATGAAGTTGATCAGACGAAAGTACGATATCGGGACGAAATTTCCTTGCTCAGCCCGGGGACTCGTCGAAAGCACGGAAGCCCATTTCAATAGCAAGGGAAAGAATGTGGAATTATCTCGAAAATCCCAAAAAAGAAATAAAAATCAGAAATACGGCACACGAGAGATCGATTGAAACTTATTTTGAGATCCATCAGAAACTTAAAGACTGAAACCCTACCACTCAATCAATTCTGAATTGTAGATGACTCTTTCAGTGTCAAATATTGTTATATTATAAGGCACTCTCAAAACAAAATAATTAATTAATACGAAATAATGGATGAAAACTTAAAACAGGAAAACTTTCAACTTCTGGCTGGACCAAAAATGCACAGTTCAATAATATTTTTTTTAAGTTTCACTGATTTATATGCTATGATACCTTTCTCTGACACATCTCTCACACCTCCCTCAATAGTATAGTCTTGTTGATGTTTGTATGTTTGTGTCCTTATATGCTGCTGTTATACGTGTCACTATAAATTGGCAATCCTGCTGTATGTGCACAATTTTTACTAAATAAATAAAATAAATAAATAAATAAATAAATAAAAAAGACCTCATGATGTCAACTATTCGACGAAACCGGTCGTTTTCAAAATAAAAATCAGTGGAACACACAAAGTTACTATTGTTCACTTATCATCATGAAGTTCCATCAAGGTGAGCCGAAAACCATGGAAATCATCTGATGAATGCATATTTTTCTCAAACATAAAATACCGACTTCTCATATCAGTGATCAAACAAATATAGAATCTAGCATCTCTCAATTATTTACCGCGAACGACGACTGATTTAGCATAAACAGGTGACATATATGCACGCGCGAGTAAAAGAAGACGGTATTTTCATATGCCGCATGCGTGCTGGGGGATGCCTCCGTCGCTCACCTGGATAACGCAGGGACGGAAATCAAGGGATCAGTTTTCGAATTTCAGTCCAGGCGATTCATCTTTCCACTTTGACTTTTATGTTAGCGACAGGGAAATTAAAATAGAAACGAAATACCAAGGGCCGAAATATTCCTTCAATACATCACGTCGTTTATATTTGATCGACAGAGATTTTTACGATTACCAAGACTTATTGCGTTTAGTACATCGCCGATATGGATCCACGTAACGGAGATCAACTCCCTAAACGATATATGTAGATAATATGTATTTATACCGATGAGGCTAAATACAGCGTTTACGTACATATCATCATTCGGATGTAACTCATGCGCGTAAAAATTTCACAATGCTATGCTCGAAATGTTACGCATGCACATTGCAATTTTTGGTTTATACACGAATTTTTTACCTTACATACCAAAATTCAATGTAATCGAAACTTAATTTTTTAAAAACTACAATAATACACCTTTGATGGAAAACGTAAAAATTTACGGAACGCTAAAATTAATCCAGAGGCAAAAAAATATCAGGGAACACCATGAGAGCGAGAATATAAACGGTGAAAATGTATCTCGGTATCATTCCGCTGAATATGAGTTTTCCAGGATAAAATATTGTGAAGCCATCCACGAGATAGACTGTGAACGCAAATGCGCCGCGTGGATTACTTCTCCATTTAACAAAAGGGGATTTGGTATACTCAAAGCATAAGAGCAACATATCCAGGCGTATTTATAAGTTTACAATTGGAAAATAAGTAATGGTTTGAGTAGTAAAAAATTGGAAAGTCCACCGAGCGTAGACGTTTAACTATAAGTTACCAGGGATAAGGAAACAATCAGCTTGATAATACCGTACACTATGAATACGGGAAAATTAAAAATATCATCTCAGGTTGATAATTTATGGCATCAATGAAATGGAAAAAAGTGTCGCGCAGAACTCCAGCGCTAGGGAAATTTGCATAATCGGTGGTCATCTAGGAGCCCGTTTTAGCCAACCACGGCGTACATAAGATTCATTTACTTCGACTTCGGGGCCACTGTGAAATGATAAGACATGCGACTCTCACTCAAGCAGCCGAAATGTTTCTAGGCGGCGCCAAAATGAATGAATGGATCAAGATGCCACAACGGGGGGAATTTGGGGTGGACGGACGAGAGGGCGCCACTGCTTAGGGCTTCCTATGCCTCAGCGCCTCTGAAGATGAGACCGACTCCAGGAAACCTTTTTATAACCCGTCCTGTTCATGATATAAACGGAAAAATTCCAAGTCTGATGCAATACGGGATGATGAGCTAGCCAGCGCACCTCCGTGCTCCGGAGAAGCCGCCTTGGCCGAGAGGAATGATTCATCGCGGGCGGGGGATGGGGGCGACGGGGATTCTTGGAATGCATATATCAGATGAAATGACTGACCATGACAGACGACGCACCTCCGCGAGAATTATTTCGACGCAGCGGATATACATATGGATCGCATGGACGGAGATTCGTCCAGTTATTGAGACGATTAGCCCAAGGGCACGAGAAAAAGAAAAGTTCACCATCCCCGAACTGCAACACTGCTCCAAGTATTGGAATATAGACTTCTTTTATCGAATGTCCTTTGAGCGGCTCCGAGGTCATCCAAAAATAGTAAACAACCGAGCGAGGCCTATTTCCCACAAAATGATTTCGGGGAAAGACATTTGATTGATACCCATTGGCTAAAGAAGCACGGAAGAAAATCTAGCAAAATAATGCGCTGAACACAAATGTTAATGAAAGACCAGGTTCCTATAAAGTGATCCCTCATACTCATCAGCCAAAATAAAAGATAATTGCCTTTACCATGGAGTGGATCCGTTAAAGAGTGCAAATAATGTGGGTTTCAACTAAGTCTTCGCTTATAATATAACATTATTCGGGTTATAAAAAGGGCTTCGGCAGTTAATTGAAGGTAATTTGTACCACCAAAAGATTTATTTATATTTGAACAGACAGATTTGATAACCAACGACTAAGGCTAAAACTAAGCCTAATGCCATTCAGATGTAAAAAATACTTTCGCATTACCACAATTAAAAATTTCTTTTGAAAATATCCCGGACACACTTGCTGGAAGAGAAACGAAATGCTCGCCAGTAGAGGAAGGATTTACTAAGCGTTAATGTTTGACGAAATCGGTTAACATTAAGTTCATTAGAATAAAATGAGCTAATTTTTGACGATAAAATATAATTGATTGACACTTTTCAACAAGTGTGTACAAGTGTGGGAACTGTGTCTGGACAAAAATTAGTGATGTCGTACGACAGCTCTAGATGGCACACGGCCCTCATAGGTATCAGGGACCCAGAGCACTAATTATACAAATTTCACCGTAAGTAAGTTGATCAATAAGGGAATAGAACGAAATGAATAATTTAATTAAAATAATAAACCTGCACAAAACGGTCAATAAATTATCCATGGAAAACAGCATTTTCCCACGATACATGCATTGTAAAATCTAACGAGAAGGAAATTTCGAGGGGCATTCAATTTCAATGCCTACGTAATTAAAGAAATAATTGACAGCTACAATTTAAACTTCTCCATAAAAACTTTAAATACTGTGTTACACATTGATTTTTACAGACTGGGGAAAATTAACAACGCACGGGAAACCGGAAACCATCTTTGAATAGGATCCACATTAAATTCAATTATATTTTTCTCAGAGTCGAATCGTTAATTACTACAATTGCAGAGTCATAACGAAAGCTATGAAATAAAAAATATCTGGTTGGAATCCGACAAAAGGACACACATGATAACACGTAATTAGGAACGAAATTCAAACCAATCAGAATTAAATCGTAACGAAGTTATTTGTTGAGTGGAAAATGGCAGGAGAAATAAAAAGTAACCGATAAATTACGTATTACCGTGAACTGAGAGGAAATTCGAAATTTATCCATCCGTTGGTCATGACTAATCCATAATGAATACTCTTGATGGGACACAACATCCACCCCTGACTTTGGATGCTCCAACAATGCCGAAGTTTTATTACCATGGAAAGTTTTCACAAAATCCCACAACGTCAAGTCACATGGCAATACATTAAAAAAAATACCCCGACTTGAGTCCACTTATAAACCTAAATAAATAATTTCAAAAGTTAGTGCAGCGAATTATATCAATAATCAAAGCAGTTTCTGTCAGTTTTAAATGAATGAAAAACGAGAGAACGCCACAATCATGGCAGCCCGGGACGGAGTAAGCTGCAGGGTGGCAATACGGAATGAAGCTTCGCGCAGACGCCGACCGTGAACGGGTCGACTGCTGAAACCTCAGCTAACGCAACAGCTTACTTACAATACACCCACGGGAGGAATGCTTCGTTTTAAATACCTCACCAACCGTGCCCCGCCCTTTCCAAAGACGCTCCAAATCGAAATTTCCTCCTCCAATGACATCCTCATGGACAAATGAATGTAATCGGAAAACAAACGGAAAGCTCGTAATGAAAAACCTGGAGCAAGAAAGCAAGGGTTACAAAAACAAACCCTCTCAATTATCGCAACCCTCAATTCTTCGTGTGGCGAGGACATTCTACTGAAAGATCCCAACCCTCTCATAACATCCACCCCACCCGGAGCAGCAGCAATTTATGGGACATGATAAGATGGTCATCATCATCCTCTCTGCCATATCCTTCTATGGTTCGACGACTTGCTTCTCGTTCGCCGGCCCGTCGACTTGGGAAAGACACATGGACCCACATAGTCCTAGGTCTCACGGAAATGAAACGGGAATGCGAGAGGCAAGCCCAGGGGGGTCTTGTAGGGAAGAGGTAGAGAGCAGTGGTTGGGGGAAATATCGCGAGAAATGGGGGAATGGGAGGGGGCAAAAGGAAGAATGGCGACGAGCAGGTGTGAGGGACGGGGCGACGCTTAAAAATGGAAAAAAAATCCGCGAGATTGAAGGACGCTAGGGAGGAGGGGGGCGGGGGGAGGATCGACGGACGGGACATATTTTAACGCTCGATGCTCAGCATTTGACGAGATAGTGTCACGAGTTTCCTTTTCCCCATAGCGCACCATGGCAACTGAAATTTTTTTCCATTAGATCACGATGAATAAGGAGGCTGAATGACGGACCGCTCACAGGAGCTTGTTAGCTTTAATCAAAATACAAAACTATGGGGATATCCACTGATGGCGTGATGGCCTCCCCACACCTCCACACGCCCCCGCTATGAATCCACTACAGTCAAGAGTGATTTTGGCGCACGACTGAAGAGGGACTATGAAAAGTATTGTTTTTTGATATTCCCCCGACATTTCAACATCCGGCCAAACATCTCATTCCTATGGTCACCAGACCATAATTAACGGGCATTAGGGGCTAACTACATCCATATAAATTCCGACAAAAAATACATTTCCCCAGAATATTCAATCCTGAAAAAAACATTCATTTCGTGCCTCCAATATAAACTAAATGCCATAATTACACAACTTTAGGATGTTCATTTGAATATTTAAAAACTCTCTTCTCAATAAAATTATAAGAGCCAATAATGATTGCATTCACCGAGAATTAACAAGCTTTGACGATTTCATTGCCTGCTGCCTATTGGTATGAGTGCTACCCTTGACTCGAGATCACTTCACCCATCGCATCACAGAATTCTGTCGACGAAACGCGCCGAAAAATGTCGACCATCATCTTTGTGTTGGCCGGTCCTGGGAGAATGAAATCAATTTTGAAACCTAGTCTCGATGATACAGGGCATTATAATTAAAATAAGCTTAAATAGTTAACCAATGGAAAAAAATAAGTGTGAATATTGTGGCATTTCTATCAAAGTTAAAACACTGCATACGAATGAAATATCTCCGAAAATGGGTAGGTAGCCGGAGCTGCGTAGAGAGATAAAATGCGAGATAACACATCGATTTATAAAAACCTGTCACGCCCTTGAAGTATATCTAAATATTCTCTTGCAACCAAAAACTTTGAGGTTGACCATATTATGCCCAACCACCGGAGGAATATACGTAATATGTTCATTAATTATCTCACATTAAAATTACAGCGATTAATATTTAGAAAGACTTGTTGTTTGAAAAGCGTTTGCGGTTATTCAAATTCTTCCAATGAAACAGATTCTTAACACAAACCTTTCTAAAAGAAACTCACTTCGTTAACTCAGCCAGTTGGAGATTTTTTAAGCGCAGATTAGTCATTTTTTACTTCTTATGATTTTTCTACTAGCAACTAATATTTAAATACTCAGCTTTTTCCATAGCTTACGTAAAACGCCAAGCTAAGAATTATATTGGGCGCAAAATCCCTCTAAATGTGCTTGGATTCCTGATCAAAGCCTCAAAAATGCTCAATATATATTATATAACAGCCAATTGTACGGTTTCTGGAAGAAAATCACGAAAACGTCACACTAAGGGATAGGAGAAAAGAAAAAGGAATAGTAAATAGCCCCTGCGCTTTCTCCAACCATGGTTAACAAATTAATTGTCAACACCGAATGTGCCCTGGAATACAATTTCGCATGATAATTAAGCCATTCGTTCGGTTGAATTTAAGAGCTAGATATGAATGAAGTATTTCGATTATCAGTTTTTCTTCACGAATTTTCGACTTCTACTAACTGTCTTCGCTGACGGCATATTTCTTGTTTCCATGACACTATTAAGCCAAATCATCCCTCACTACACTAGTCTTCCAATTTCCTTTGCTTCCCCCCCCCCCCCAGCATATTCGACAAGAACCCCGCCTATTTTTTGTCCCGTAGCAGCTAGCGTGCGGGCCTATCCCACAGCTGGCCTCCCCTGTAGGTTTCCCCTTCCAGCCTGGGTGTGCCAGAGCCTGTGCGGTATGTTTTTCTGGCGTCCAGGAGGCTGGCTCACTCGAGGATCCCAAGAGATTTCATGACATTTTATTTTCGACGTGAATACAATCCCGACAGCCTGCTTAAGGTTTTTTGATAGGCATATCGGGGAGTACTCATTTGGTGTCTTTAAGGAATTCCATGCACTAAAAGGCGTCGACATGCGGCCACGCGACCTTAAAATATAAGTGAAATTATATTCGGCACAAAAACTCTCTTGGGACCTCAAAAATGACGGAAAACCTTCACGGAGAGAATGTCGCAACCATGTGAGAGACGAAAAAAAAGAAATATATTGAAAGAACGAATATTATGAAGTGATAATCTAAATAGAGTATTTTCATCTAGTTTTAAGGACAAATTAATGAAAACAGACATCCCCACATGTTCGCTAAGCAATGATACCACGGCAGTGTTCTTATTTGAAGGAAGATAAGTATTATTCAGACTCGGAAAATGTTCTCATGGCCAACTACTTTCCATCGCGGAAAGCTTTCGTTCCTTCCTTCGATGCGACATGATATTAGAAGGCTAGCAAGCAGCCTTTGCGGAATTTCAGGCGACGTGTGAGATAAATAGACTGACGCGACAATGAGTAATTTTTAGTATAAGAGGCAGCGTATTCTCTACGGTGAAAGTAAATCAATAAGTACTTTCCATTCTAAAAACCTACAAAGGAATACGAGTAAATACCCTCCTGTGCTCCCAAATTATAAATATTTCAACAGTTAGTCCCTCCGTGTACTTAAAACCGCATAAGAAAAACAGGACGTTTAAATGGCGCCATATAGTATGCAATGAATATATATTTAATTATCAGTCATAAATATATAATTATAACTGAGAAATGATAGTAATGACTCTAACAATCAAAAAGTACGAAATTTATTTCTACTTTTCAATGGAAAGAAAATAAGTTATGTGAAAATAAAGTTAGTTCAAAACAATTTCATTCTAATTAGAAGCATCGTTCATAATACTGAAAAGTATGAAACATTTGAGGGACCGGCAGCTTTTTTTAGTATCCCAATTTTTACTTGCAAAGGGCAGACATAAGACACCACTTTTGTCGACTAGCATGTCACGAAGGAGTCAAGCGCAAATGGCACAGGTATCGCGTCAGTCTCAAGGTAAGGGATCGATACTCAAAAACCAGAACGCTGCGTGAGACTTCAACACGGCTCTTTCAAGAAAGAGCCAAAAACACGCGACCGAAAAAAGGTAATAAGCCCTCAAATGTATTTGAATGCAAGTAAATGAGAGAATGTTTAATTATTGCCATAAAATATGAACTGGGACATGCATACGACCTGCTATGGCCACTTTCACGATCAACTCCTAAAAGGAGATGAAGGCCGCGATATTATCCTCGGCTCCTAGAACACTGCCGCGTATTTCCAATAAATATATCAAAATACGCCTTCAACTCCTTCCATGGTAACCCCACCCACGCAAGATACCTGACATGGCGGAAGCGTAGGAAATTCAGCGCGTACAACTAACGACATCTCGCGACGCGAGTAAAAATAACTTATTCCAAGGATTCGAGGGTAAATTTCTGGAATTCATGATCGGAATTCTCAACACACAACCTAGCACCAGGCACATGCAACACCGAAAACACACACTTAAGAAATGGTTGTTACATACCGTCAGTACACAGGTGTGACTCGGTGATATGAAGTCGAGACCACGGCTTCCGTTTCCAGCAAAGCAGGTCTTGATGTTTAGCATAAACTTTCTTCTGATTGATTTTAGGGAATTAACACACAGAGCACTATACTGGCTCGGTTTACTTGAAACCTCGCCTTCAGAATTGTCACTTTCAGAAAACACGGCGAAGAGAACGTCGTCTTGTGCGGTGATACCCAAGTCGGAGGCGAGATCAGATCCTGGTTTTCCTACGTAAGCAGCTTGTACTAAGTTGTAATCCTTGCCATGTTCAATGGCGCATTTTATAGGAATCTCCGTGTATGAATAATAATTTTCGTCATCGTGGCAGACACGTACCAACTTGGAAATAAATGGAGAGGGATTGGAGCTATTCATCTGTGTGGTCAGAAAGTAGCTGAAGCCCTCCGAACTGAACCCATAAACGTAGTTGATGTGGTACCTCTCCCTTGCCAGCGAATTCACGAACATTCTGGTGCCAGTGGTCACGGCCGTCTCTGCAATCATAAACATTTTCTCCCTATCGAGGCTCCGGCTGGACACGGCTGGTACTTCTGAGCGATAGGGAGAATTTCCAGTGAATGTTACGCCGACGTACATCACTTGAGACACCGGAGGATTCGGAGGACCTGGAGCAATGAAAGCGACTGTCGACGCAGTGGAATTATTTGCTACCACAGCTTCCTTCACCACTTGCTGAACATCAGATATATTGTGAAGATTTCTAACAGAGCAGATGCCCTGGAAGAGGCTTCCACAACTAATTAGACGCGTTGTGGTGTAGTCGATGACTAGTGCCTTGTTCACGTTGTCAGTCAGTTTCTTGACAATATTTGGAGGACAGTCGAGGACGGAACACTCGGGTGAATCCTCTTTCGGACCCGTAGCTTCGCTCATTACCAATTCCAATTCAGGGGATAGCTGATAAAGTCTATTGACTGCGCCTATGAATACTCTGCCTGTGTTCTTGTCCACAACAAGGTGATTGAATTTTTCGGTGCCGGAAACATCGCTGAAGGATCTCACGATATCGCCGGCGAGTGCGGGTGCAGGACCAAGGATGCCGAGGAGGAGGAGCAGCGCTACAAAGGAGGTGCGGGCACCAGCAGTAGACGCGCCCGCCGTGGATCGGGCCGCCCCTCCGGCCAAAATTGCCGCTTGCATTCTTGTGGCCCTCGTCACGTCATATGGAACCTCCTGGGAAAAGGAGGGGTAAAATCATTACCGTCAAATCACACCATTTAACAAATATACAAAAATAAACCCTTGCATGACGGAAAACGAAACATTTTCGTTTTTTGTATATGAACCATGTGAACATTTCAGGGCCACATTTATCGAAGAACTATGTCATTGAAAAAAATATGCGCATTACATCACGAAATGGAATCCGATTTTCAGCACTTTTAAAAAAATTTTAGAATTTATAACATAATAACAATTTTCAAGAAATCGAAGCAAATAGAATATACAAATAAATATTTTATCATAAGCGCTTTTTCCAGGAGGCATGGTTAACAGATGAATTATCATTTCTCTTAGAAAATTATAATTACTACAAAATACTACAATTATGAATGGAATACTATGCTCATTAATTCGATTACAGTGAATGGCTTCAAAAACTGCATCGCTGATAAATACCAAAAACTATTTATGGAACCTATGAATCGGGAGTAGGCTACGGGTTTAGAGATTAGTTATTTTGCCGTATCACCTCGTTAGCATAAATCTCTCGCGATAGTATTCAGCACATGATTAATTTATAGAATCACTTCATAATCAGACAAGAGTGCACTCACTAGTAATCCAATTCACTATTTACAAATTAACTGTCACAGGACAAACTCAGGGCGTTGAGAAAAATTAAATAAAAAAAGACGACGTATCGCGCGCTCGCGAAGAAAAATATTGCCCGTCTCTTTTACAAGTTTTTTAAGTTCATAAAACTATGCACTAATTCTATGCTAGGGACATCGGTTCTTAAATTGGAAATTCGCTGGACCAATACGACACATTTAATCAGAATACTCGTAATGCGACATATCCCACACCGTTTTTATAAGACAGTACGGAGATACCATAGAAATACGAAACAAACTCGAATGTTATACATGCCAAATAAATTGCTTCTAAGGATGTAAGGCCTACATATTCATTGATTAGTGCACCAACATAAGGACGGCATAACTTTTCACTCCCCGCGACTATTCGCCCCGTACGCTAGTATTGAAATTTCTAAATAAATCCAAAAACGATGCCAAACATTTTATTTCTGACATTTCACTGGATTTTAATAATACTTTCATTCATCATAATATCAAACCAGGAAAAACTTCGTGAATTACAAATATATCGTTACTCATAGACGGTTTCAAGTTTCGAGCCACGTAAGCGGCTAAATTCTTACGCCGGCTCACCTAGGGCGCAAGTGCACAAACAACATATAAACTATTTAAAAGTAAAGGCACATGGGGAATAGGAACTAAGTCTTACATACAATTCTGTGACAAACAATACTGGCGAGGTTATAAGAGATGGAGAGGCAAAAAAGTTCTCATACCTTCAACTCTGTCGACGAAATACTGCCGTTGGTAAGAATCACTCGTTATCTCGCATTTATGTATCGATGATGATTATTACTATCAACAAGAACTAAAATATGTTATTGTATATTGTTTCGGGCGTAACCGTCCCCCTATGAATAAAATACACGTCACTTCCACCCACTAAACTTTAATAATTTCTGAACACGTGCACATTTCACTATTTTGCCAAGTCGAAACTCGACCTGGGGTTAACAGTTCAGTTATACAGGAAGGGAAAAGCCGAGAAAGGGGTCCAAAGAAGGAGCGGGCAAACGTTCCACGAAAAGGCAGCGTCGTCACTCACCACAATATAAGTCCTATCCAATCACGGCGAAGCACAAAGTTTTAAAAAGAGAAAATTACTGAAAAACTTCAAACACTTTGCAGAAAGTCTAGAGAGTTCTACTCAACATACACAAACACACGATGTAGACCAAAGAATGACACTTAGCCGGCAGCACGGGCCAAAGAGAGAACCTTTGTCACACTATGAACCTAAAACAGTAACATCCCACTCCTGAATGAGAGAGTTAAGCGACGGCGGAGGCGGTGTTTGCCGAGGAAAGCGTCGGGCGCATGCGCGGAGAGAACTGCAAGAGGGGAGGGCGGGGAGTGCACGGACGACGCGTCCTAGAGGGATCTCTTCAATTCTTCCACTCACACATGTCACTCCGAAGCTCTCAAAGGGAAACAAAAACTAAGGATACCTTTTCGGCTTTAAGAATGACTCGCGTAGTGGAAACGAAATGACCGAATGGGAATATGAAAACCCTAGCGGTCCCTGTATTCTGGGCTATATACTTCATTTTTGAGTTGATTTCGTCCGTCTTCTGTAATTATCGGATTTGTTTCCATAGTAATAGTTATTAACATGTGCCTTGTTTACAACTGCTTTTTCTATTCCTCTTGAATAGTTTATGATAATTCATTAGATGGTTAATTTTAGAAGTGCGCATATGAATTCATCATATCGCCGTACATGGCGATGGTTCGAAATTACAGAGCGTAAAACTACGGTAAATTTACTCGAGACCGTGAGTGTTTGTAATTATGATTACACTGCACCGGTTAAAAACTATGGAGTGTACATATCGCCATGAGAAATTTAGCCTGCTACACCACATTAAGCGATATTCGTAAGAAAGGCTAGTCGGAACACGCACACGTTTTTACGCTGACCGATACATCGTCGGCAAGAAAACATTTTTGAAATTATTCGGTATGTGTAGAGTATCCATGGTAATGTTCGAAATCACCAATGAACGTGAGAAAGACTTCGAATTGGAAATTCCTGTCAGGTAACTACAGCCTCTTTCAAATAGGTTTCATCGAAAAAAATATTATACAAGGTAACATATCCATGGTTGTTCACAATATTTTTGAGTTTATCATTTAAAACTTTCATTTTACTATATTCTAAAATCATTCGATCGTATTCTGACTCATTCGAATCGATCAACCAAGCGTGCATGTTAGCTTAAAAAATGTTCCAATCGATTGATTCTGTGCACGAAAACCATCTTAGCAAGATGGTTTTCGTAGTTCCAGGAAGATATTGGACTGGTATTGGCAGATCGGAGGTGACGATTGGGCGGTGTTTTGTTGTTTGTGAACAAAGAGAAGGTCAAAGTTCAAAACATGGTGAAAATAATGAGGTGGGAGATTGGTAGGAAGAAAATAAATCGCTAAATTTGGAAGAATTTTTGGCAAGGGTTTTTTAGTAGTAGTAGTATTTAGGGGAGGCGACCGACGGCTGAGGTCATTTGCGCCATAGGAGATGGACAGGAAAGGGTGGAGAGAAACCCGGTGTCGGCATTAGCCTACTCTTTACGAAAGGCGCTAAGGGGTCCGCAGGTTAACGTCCCATCCGACGGACGGCGTACTCACTCAAAGTGCCCTCCACAAAGCACCTCAAGTAGGCATCTAGATACCTCTGAAAAATATTCAACACCGCTGGGATTTGAACCCGAGCCCTTTGGATGGGAAGCCAGTACGATAGCCACCGCACCAATCCCGATCCCCAAGGGTTTTAGGAGAAGCCATCTTTTCGAGGGGATTCACTACCGGCCCCTTATCCTGGTAGTTGGGCAGCTTTTTTAGTGCAGACTTACATATCTGATGGTAGAATCTACAGCTACACAGTACCCTGCAAGCCGCTGCAAGTGGGTGTGGCGGGGAGGGGGGGGGGGTTCAGGCACCACCCGTAAGTTGGAATGAAACCAAGTAAGAATCGGCGTAAATATATTAGTGATAGCTTTTTTTCAATCATCAATGCAGCGCCAAATTTGATTCGAGCCCACAAATGTTTTAAAACAATAACTATGGATAATTTTAATGTTAATATTTTAATGGTAAAACTTTTAAAGTTCCGTAACTTGTTTTCGCTCATTGTTTTGGTAGGTGGTCCATTCAATGAAGCCTTAAAACACATAGAAATGCAAATTATTTTGGGGTCGATTTTAAAATTTTCAATAATATCCTTTTAGCTCGATGTATTTTTTTCCAGCTTTTAAAAGCCGTCCAAAATGTAGAATTACGGAAGGTTCTTAAATAGGCATCTTTTGTGGGCGATGACCTCCTCGCTCTGGGTAAATCGTTTTCTACCCAGCCATTTTTTCAAGTTTGGAAATAAAAAATTACTGTGGGTCACATTAGATGAATACGGTGGATATTTGGGGATCGGGATCGTGCGGTGGTTATCTTGCTGGCTCCACGCTTAGAGGGCCCGGGTCCGTCTCCTGGAGATAGCAGGTTATTTTCATTGGTACCCCGATCCCTACTTGAGGTGCTTTGTGGAGAGCACTCACTTTAAGTGAGTACGCCATCCGTCGGATGGGATATTAAGCTGTAGGCCCCTTAGCGACTTTCGTTAGGAGTTGACTATTGCTGGCGCCGAGTTTCTCTCCACCCTTCTTCCTTTGTTTCTCATCCATCCCTAATGGCGAAAATGACCTCCGCTGTCGGTGGCCTCCCCTAAATCTACTACTACTCCTACGGAGAATTTTGTACTTATGTGAACTTAAAAAAATCACAATTTTCGTAGTCGAAAGTGCCCATTGGTATGGGCATTACATCGACGTAAGTGAATTTTTTCTTGGCGAAATGAAAACGTTTTTTCTTGATTTTTTCGCACAATCGGTATATGGCTACCACCTTGTCTCCCGATTCCACTCTTCTTCGCATCTGAATGGCCTTTAGAAATCAACTCTTTCGACTTCATTTGTCTATGGAGTGTAGTCGTGTATCCATGTTTCGTCCACAAGTAAAGTATCGACGCAGAAACTCGTCAAAATTACGAGGGAAAAGCGCCAAGCCAGCCAGCCTACGAATCGACCACACGATTTCATTTACTCTCCACTGAGTGCATACGCGTCACCCATCTTGGCGAGATTTTTTAAAACCCAATATTTCATGTAAAATTAAAAACTCAGTACCTTTTCATATGCCAGTGACCTCATTTGGTGAACCATTCGTCGAACACTCAAAACCATATCGGGAATTTTGTCAATCATTTTTCAGGAAGTCACTTCCACTGGACATCCCAAATGATGTTCATTATTTTTGGATGTACGACCACGTATGAACTCATTTGCCCAAATATTAACAGTCACAAACACAGGGGCAGATGTGCCATGAACTTAACCCAACTCGGCTTTGATCCCTTTCGGTGTAAAGCCTTTTTAATAGAAGTGTTTAATCACTGCATAAAACTCATTTATTCCCAATTTTCGTAGTAAACAAAAGTGTGTTACTTGAATCGACTATGAAAATGAAACCATGTAAAATATCTTGCTGAAATTTTAACACCAGTCTGTTGAGAGCTGAGACTTACTTAAAGCAAACCTTTTCCAATTCCACGAGCGCCATCTCTTGGATTTTCTAAGGAATTATTGAACGATCCACATATTGTAACTCGTAATGTAAAATGCATTTTTTTGAGGCAATGTTTTCTATTTGAAAAAGACAAATATTTTGAATTTTTTCACAAGTGATTTCTGGCCCAACGTAAGGATGCAAAAATTAAGGAAGCGTACAAACTAAAGTAATTAATACAATTTAGAGAGATGAAATGAACCATTACAAAAGTATGGAAAATTTTGTATGCCGAGTAATAATATTTGAATCTACTCCATACATTCCATTCTTCGAATTAGATACTCCCAATAATAACCCTGTCTTTGGAAGCGGATTCTGAAGACCGGGCGGACCAGGTTATTCCAATGGATCATCTTTCTTCATTGCAAATATGAATGGCAGCCAATTGAAAACCTAACGGACGAACACACTAGACCAGTCCGCGCAACAACTAGGACATAACCCAATAACTGCGTGCGCCTGTGAGTTATCCTACCACAGCGAAGGAATACTCGTACCAATGCGTAACAGCATTGTTGCCACCTTTCGCGCGGACTGTGTCATGGCAAGTGCTTGGTTTTCATTTGATTATCCCTTTTATTTGCTCCCCTGCTTCTGTATCAGAGCCATATTCACCTTACCATTCACTGGATGTGTGCATCAGGTTATCAGCTACGGTATTTCTACAAGTTGGACATCGTGTTTCAACTTATAAAATTTTGGGAACACATACCCTGCTTCAATTCTCGTGAAGCTCAAAAGGAATTATGTACAGCTGCCATCGGACATGGAAATTGTGTATCGTGGATGGCCCCCGTACCTTGATGTGTGAATTTCACACGCGCTCGGGATAGGTACTGGGTGAACTCTACCATCACCTACCAAACCGGCCTCCGAGTTGATTACTGTGTTTATGGTTATTTTAGCTCGACTTGTACCTTACTTCATGCTTCTGATTCAGAACTTTCAATACGTGATATGATCTCAACTCAAGAAAACGCAAGTCTGTACGTGAAGACTCAATTTTATTATTTTTAGAGGGATCTCGACGGTTTTGAAGCCTTTCCAATCGAGCCTATAAAGCGATGCATTACGCCCGAAACTATTTGCAGTGCCAGCGATGAGGAATGAAGCAACGAAAACCAAATACTGATCAACACTTCTAGTAATTCAAAGACAGACAAGGTTTATGTTTCAGTCTGCTAAGGTGTGCGGAAAAACCCTGAGGAGACCGATAGAAATCCAGGGCACACCTAAGGACTCTTGACCAGAACAACCTAGGGTTGAAACCCCCTAAGGTGGGAAATAAATATTTCACTTTTCTGTTTCACTCGCAACCCACGTGCGGTCAACATGACGACAGGGGGTGGGATCGTGAACGTCATTGATAATGGTGAGAGAGTTAAAAGAATCGCGATAAGAGGAATTAGCTATTAGATGGAAAGGATCCGACGGTTTACCAGCCAATGAGTCGAAAAGAAAAATATCTCCTTAAAATTGAGAAAAAAGTTTTGAAAGGAAGGGTTTTAAAATATCCGGTGACTGCCCCAAGACAGAAAAACTTCCTTTCTTTTGAATTTTTCATTGATTTGTCTCTCAATTGTATCACATGTATAAGTCCTACCGGTTTTTTATTTGCTGCATCCTTACCCTATGCTCGAAATTAGATCATAGAACTCAAGCAGTGCCCAGACGCGCACCAGATGCCTGCAGCGCGCTTAAATCATGTTATGTACTTGAAAATTTAACGTTAAAAAGTTTATAAGATACATTAAAATAGAAGAATTGACTTGTTAATTCCACACGAACTTTATTGACGTCATCATTGGGTAGTTAATTTAAACAAAGAACTTGGAATTACCAAGTTACTTATTTTATTTGAATATGTTATGTGACTTTCATAAAGTTACGCCGGAAGCAACAGCATTTAAGCGATGATTTTTTTAAAATAAATCTTAGTAGCTATGTTGAAAATTTTCATTGTGTTTAGACTAAAAACTAGTTATCAAACATCTTTACACTGCACTTCTACCATTAGATATGAACCATAACAACAGCATTAAAACCAATCGCGGTTTGAAGTAGGTGATGGTAGAGTTCTCTAAGCCTGACGGCGTGTGAAAATCACAGATCAGGGTAGGGGGGCCAGTTCCTTTCCCTATGCCGGCCATGGTTTCCCATCAAGATCTGGCACCCGAAAAATCATACAACTTGGGTGGAGCTGAAGGTGTTCTGAGAGGCGTACCCGGGAATCGAACCCGGACTCTGCGGTCATTAGTCCAACGCTCTGCCCCTGGACTACCACCACCAAACTATTAGATAGAAGGTTATGAAAACTCGGTGTTTTTGATAAAAGCGATTTTGAAAAATAGCCGTAATTGGGCTGTTTTTTCGAATTTCGTTAAACGTTCCGACTTGTATTTTTTTCCATAGAGGCCAAAATGTCCTGGGATTTTTTTCCAAATCCGAGAGGTCAAGGGTCAGCTCGAGTCCAAAGTGACTTGGAATGACCTTTAAACTTTTTATAAACGCCGCTTCGTTTTAATTTGTTTATTTTAATAATAACGGAACTAATTATAAGCGGCTATGGTGAAACTAGGATTATTTCTTAGTTTACTTTAAAATTGAGCTTGTTAACGAACTTCCATAATCCAATTCTCGAACTTAAGGATAAAATGTCCCTGTATAGTTTTTACCTGATAGTGTTTCAACGTTACGGACCTCAGGTATCCATAAATAAAAATTTTGTAATAAAACCTAATAACAAAATAATAAAAAATAGCACCCCATAACGACGGCAATGAGCCAACTGCTCCAATGTTTTTGTCATAAAAAGCATCTGACAAACTTAATTTTAGCAAAACAATTAGAAAATGAAACTATTTTGCATTAATAAAATATATTTAACGGAGAAACAAAATTACTTTCGTTGCAGTAACATAAATTAACTCTGGATGCAATTAGTTTTTATAGCGTCAGTAGGTATTCGGGTATACTTCAAAGTGGTGTAATTGGGCCTGTACATTTCTTTTTTCTATAATCAATTGACGATTGCCATTAACAGAGAAATTCGGATGCTCAATAACGATACATGGATATGTTGGGAAATATCAAGCGATGATCTTGTTCCACGGTCGTATAATTTGGATAATAACTTAAATGTTGCATAACGCATGGCAACGGTAATAGGATTGTCTATAAACACGATGATCATCCCGAAATTCGTTCAGGTAGGTAATGAGAGAACTCCCCTCCTTTCAGGCCTACGACGTGTGAGATTCATACATGAAGGCAGTTGCTCCTCTCCTTTGCTTGTGCCACCCGTCGTTTCTCAGGAAGATAATGGTGCCCGAAAAATCAGAGTGTGGGTGAACCTAGGGAAGAAGGGGTGACAAAATTCGCCAAGACTGAAACCTGACCATCCGATCAATAAAATTCATCTTCTTAGCGCCTTGAAAAATCAACCGGAGATTATGAAACAGACGACATTTAAAAAAATACTGGTCACCAAACGAAGAAATAAGTATTTATGAAGTTTTACAACTTAAATATAGTATAATAAAAATAAATAAATATAGTATAATAAATATAGTATAATAAAATATAAATATAGCATAATAAATAAATATAGGTATAGTTAAATTTCCTAAACAGAAGTTAGGAGATAATGATATCGGATAAAGTTGGGGAAATAATAATGGAAAATGTAATGGAAAAATGGAATAACCACCAATAAAAATTGACACAGCTACTTTGTTTCCATTCACCTTGTTACTAATGTAATCGTCTCCATTGTTTTCACTGTTAATAGTCCGATGTAAAGGCCCAAAAGTGCTACTTCCGGAATAAGGATAAATAAACATGATATGATTAGGAAAATATGTGAAAGAGAGAAATGAAAGAACGTGAGCACAGAATTATTAGGGGCAAGAAAGAACTAAGACCTAAACAATAAACTGCAGCGAGAGACTAAAAGCACAAAAGGAACTTAGAATAAAGAGCAGTGAGAGATATGGACATTGTAGAGAGCTATGGAGAAATTGGCAAACTATTCAGAACCATGGAGGAACTATCAATATCCCAGAAACGTATAACAAAGAGGTTTTGACAAGTTGGACGGAATAAACTAATAAATTATACGGTAAACGTAATAGGCCAGTGATTTTTGATCTAAGAAGTGAATATGACGTTTGCTTGGATAGCTTAAAACCAGAAATACTTGACTGGAAATAAAAAAAATACATTAAAAAACGAATTCGAAGAGGTCTGAGGTATTAGATTATATCCCGGCTGAACTACTCAAGAATAATAAAAAATAAAGGAAGAGTTTTTATTGATTTATTCGTAGCATTTATGAAGTAGGAATCTGGCTGCAAGGCTTAGCTAAATCTGTACCGATACCCATATCAAAAAAATGGAAAAGCGGCTATGCGGAGTAGTGAATTATAAGTTTCATTTTACGCTCGGCAAGTAACTAGTGTAGGATTAACCAAGTGAATGAACAAAGAAAAAATATCCCCTTAGAGGAAGATAAATTTAATTATGGAATGTAGATGTATATGCGAAATACTAGAGATATAATGTGGACCCTTATAGAAAGAAACGTAGGTTGCAATGAGGACGTATTTGTATACTTCGTGGCTTTTGGGAAGACTTTCGATAGAATATATTGTGTTTGATTGCTAATTAAGATAGGAGTAGACTGGAGTAATATATGACATATCCAGTACTTTTGCAAGCCTCAAACTGCACATATGCAAATAGCGATTTGAAAGTCGGGATGGGCAGTGGTTGACATGGTAGTAAAACAGGGGTGTCAATCGTCACCCGTCTTTTCAATATAATTGCAGAGGAAATAATGAGCCAAGGAAGGTGCAATAGAACGGAGTGAAAGTAAGGTGGAGAAATCCTCAAGTCAATTAGATTTATAGATGATCAAGTGTTATTTTAGACAGTCAACGAAAAGGTTACAATAATTTTCCATCGCATCGCTGAATTAAGTGCGATAGTTAAGGGATGAGAATTAATCTTAAGAAAGTGAATCCAATAGATGTCTCAAGAAATGGACAGGCTATGTTGAACATGAAAATTGGGTGAATAAAATTAGAGTATACGAGCATTGCACAGTTAACCTATTTAGGACGTGTTTTAGAAGATGATGTTAAGTGTAGAAGAATAGACAAGTGAAAAATCTAATGTGGAGTCAAGTCTTTTATAGTTCGGAAACATGGTATTTGAGGAAAGAGGATTAGCGTAGACTGGAGACTTCCCTGTATGGGCGTGGAGAATGAATAAAATACGAAGAACAGACATATTAACAAATGATAAAAGATATAGGCCTTGCAGGTAAAGATATGTAGCTGTTAGGAGAAATTCGGAGAATGCAGGACTGGTGGATGCAGGAGATAATGAGAAGCAATATATCGCTGAAGGCGGTAACAGAGGGGAGAATACTTGGAAAGCGAGATGGAATAAGGAAATAAAAGGCATTTGGATGGAGTTAAGGAAGGTAGGAAGTATGTAGAGCTTATGAATGTACTTTTGTGATATTTAGTATATGGTTTTAGGATATCAAGTGTCATGCAAGTTAGGGTTTAGATATGCCCAAAATGCCACTGCTAACAATAATTTTCTAGGTTGCCTTG
This sequence comes from Hetaerina americana, assembly GCF_022747635.1. NCBI lineage: Eukaryota > Metazoa > Arthropoda > Insecta > Odonata > Calopterygidae > Hetaerina > Hetaerina americana. The sequence goes on from NW_027286292.1 coordinate 26,257,242, forward strand.
CAACCTGGGCCTTGAAAATTAATTTTGTACGAGTTGAAATCCGTGTCGGACAATAAAATAATATCATGTACTTCACTAAATGTTATCATTCTTGAAAATGGTATGGTGACTCAAAATGACGCATGGAAACATCAAGTTTATATTAAGTAAATCGAGGGCAAATCACTTACGCCCCAGATATTGTGTGAAATCTTTATACGTGCCAGTTAAATGTCAATTTAAAATAAGATATTAAGTTATCAATTTTTCTCGGCACCCACGCAGTTTCTGCCAGTTAAATTTTGAATCCGCATCAGGAACGCAACTTAATCATTCTGTAGTCGGGGGGTTAGCCATCATCGACCAACGCGCTTCATACCCTTCGCATTTCTTGGGCCGCCTTCCCCGCTAAAGCACCATCGTGAGCCCCAAACCTTGATTAGCTTGCGAATGACCTCTTTGTTTTCGCAGCGAGCCTCGACTACCAAGACAATGACCAAAATTAGGCCGTGCAGGAAATGAAAATCTCGGCCAGCTCTTCAATGCACATGCTTGGGAGCAGAAAATGCGCCTGGCTCCACCGAAGCAAAAGGTTCAGCGGTGCTTTATGGTTTAACGAATGAGACTGAAATACCTTCAATGAGTGTGTGGATCCATTGTATTTTTTCCATCACTTGCACAAATTCCGCCGTAGAAATGCACATCACATTTGAATACGGTGTTCCATCGTTATCAATGCAACGGAGTAGCGATAAAAAATGAGCACAAAATTCACTCCCGGCGGAATGGCAGAAAAAAAAATGATTGGGCCCTTATAGATATGGCGTTGTTTCAACCTCCATTTTGTTCTTGAATTCAGTTGCGGCCGCAATTATGCTCCATTTGAATCAGTGCGTGGTAGGGCGAGTTCGGGGGAATAACCCTAACAATGCCCGTGCAAATTTGGCACGATTCAAACGTTGCACGGAGGAAGCCACGATCTGCATTCATTTCCTGATTACAAGAAGATCGATTTTGATTCCAACATACTCATTTCAATACAAAAATGCAACTTATTTATTCGCAAAGATATATTAAATGAGCTGAAAGTCAATCCATTATATGATTATCGATTGTCGTTAACATTTGAGGTCATTTGTAATTGCATTTTAATCATTCGTCTCTGTGTTTCCACCCAAATTCTAACATTTACAACCACATTTTTCATGCATAGGAAGAGATTGTGTGTGTGTGTGTGTGTGTGTGTGTGTGGTATGAGTAATGTGTAATATAACTCGCATGAAAGATCTGAGTCAAAGGAATTATTCCCTACACAAGAGTCAACAGACGCAACTTTTGATGAAAACATGATATCTATGATTTTGAGAATGATCGACCCGTCGCTATTCCGTTCTCAATAGTTCATCAAATTTATTTGAGATGCACAGAATCTACAGAATGCATTCCGATGACTTGGGTAGATTGGCTCAAGGAGAGATGAATACATCCGTTTTCTCTTGCATTTGAATTTGCCTAAGGTTTTCGTTCAACTTTGGTATTTCAAAATGCATATCGCCTCGCTTACCAGCTGTGCGGAACGGCGTCAGACGGCAGCGATTCATGAGTCAAAGGTTCTTCGGTACATAGACTTATGTCCCCACACTCTGCCTACGTGCTCATCGCTGGCCTCAAAACTCTTAATTTATGCCATAATTTTGATTGTACAGCATATTCGCATGCAATCGTATACAAAGCGTTTTATTATTATAGTAGAGCTAAAAATATCATCTTCCCGAAAAGCACGTATATTCTATATTATTTAGTTACCTTGATTGCAGAGTAGGTTTCCCCTTTGATCTCTCCATTATTGAACTAAAGATAGGCAGTGCAAGCTACACAAAGTAATGAATACTTCGTTAGTAGGGCTGTTCTATAAGAGATTGGAGGGAGTTTAAGTTAAGATTAGAATTTTTTTTCGAGCATGTAATTTTCTTTTAATGGGAGAAACAATCATTTTGATTTCGTTTCAAATATCCTCCCCGCAAAGTAATATTACTCATGGTATTGTGTTTGACTCCTGACCCTCGACTATAGCTTAACAATCCTGAAGTCATTGCTGTGGCTCTGGGTCAGCGTTGCTATACACATGCACGCCGGCATGTATAAATTCCTTTTTGAAGTAACAGCAAACCTAGCAATATTCAGCCACTTCTCATTATTAAGCAAAGGACCAATCAAGTAACTTAATATGCAGTTTAAATTTCTCCACCGACATACTTGCATTTGCGTTTAAATGGAGTACAAGGGACTAAGTTTCATATTCGTCGCAACAAAAGTCACGCAAACATTATTTGGTACATCGCGTGAAAATCTTCAGTTATTTAAAGTGCTTCATGACTAAATATATTCATGCAGAGACCTGCTTAGTTTTACAAGTTCCAATTCAACAGAACTATCTATTTGAACAAATGTGACTTAAAATAATTTTCCCTCGGTTACCCACTGAGGCGGAGGAGCAGTTTTACTGTTCATGCCGCAGAAGCGGTTTCCGAATGATCGCTTTTGTCTCGTCTACACCCACCCGTTCATGCGCTTCGAAAACTTTTGTTCTGAAGCGGAGAGGTCATGATGGGAATTCATTTATTTTGCTCTGCCATGTAACATGCAGGGGGATCAATTCAATTGCTTGCTAAATATAGAAAAAATATTACTTCACTAAGGCAATTTCACGATTGGCAAATCTTCCGAAAAAATTCCTTCAAACACTCTCCGTTATGGGAATACGAAATATTTTCATGATTTCTTGCTTGTGGTGGACCCGTGATTACATGATTACCCTAGGTGAATGTTCTTGGACCAGCATCAATGAACTCAATCAATCAATCACAACAATTGAATCAATTACATCAATTTTTTGCAATCCTTGCAGTATACAATCTGATCAAGAGTTTTGTCTTTATTCAAGCGTTCCAAACATGAAATAAACTCTCCGACGCCCTGTTAATTCGACCCAAGGCTGGGCACTCGAAAAATGTATAAACGTGTAAATTGTAGTCCCGCCACGTGTCGACCAACATACTTTATGTGACGCAAATCTCGCGAGAGCAAAAGCGAGTTAAGGAGTAAAAGAACTCATAAGGGTTCAACGCAAAGGCTGTCGGGAACACCAATGCATTTATGTAATTCCGAGGGGAATAAAAGATATTTGCACATGATTATGGTAAGGTTAACAACACATGCTGAAATATATGGTGACGGAAATGCCTTACTCAGTGGGATAGTTTAATTTTTTTACGTCCTTGAGTAAGTACGCAATTCTCCATTTGGTACTTCTCCCTACGAAGTGCTTATAATATTTAATCTCTCCGTACACGTACTTATACTATCGTGCATTTCTTCACAGAATATTTCTACTGTATACCCTCGGTCTACTGACGCTCAAGTGTGAATTTTCTCTTGCCAAGCTTTCAGTTATTCCATCATTTTTTTCAATGAACAACTTACCTGATTTATGTTTTAAATATAATAATTTTCCAATATTATATAATTACTTATAATACTTTGACACTACATTGTTACAAAGCACGCTGCCTGAATTACTTAAAGGACTCTGCTACTGAGAAAATTGCAATCTCAAGCCTGCGCTATTTGAAAGAACTCTTGTAAGAATCCAATCTTTGAACAACTCATTTGTTCCCAAAAATAAATGATAATAAAAGCACAAAATTGTGGCAAGGTGACGAACAAAAAGAAATTCGTTAGCATTAAATATGAACTGTCGAGCACGAATATACGTTTTTGAAGACATTATAAGGGGACTTTAATATTTAATGAGCTTTTCCCTCAAGTCATAATGAAAGATAATTCCATTATTGAAATAGAAAGAAAGACTCGTACTTTTCCACAGATTTTATTATACGGCACGACGCGTTTCACCGACTTGCGGCATCATCAGGTACAAATTTGCAAAACAGACAGAGCAAGCATATATACCCTCAGGACAGAGTGGGGGCGGGGAGGGTTGGAAGGATTTGAGGGGGGTGGGGGCTCGCAGGTGCGTTGATGGATTGTTTTGACCATTTCCAGGCTAATTTCTCGGAGAGGAGTGGGGAGGGGTATGGGAATAATTGCTCATTACAAAGTGTCGTGTTGGGGTTCACCAAGTGCCTTCTAATCTCTAATTGCTCGAGAGCGTCCATTTTTAATCCTTTTGGGAGTGTGTGTAATATCTCTGGGACAAAGTCACTGCTGTGGTTGAATTCTAGTAAATGCTTGGCGAAGAGAGAGTTGTTATTCTGATTTTTGTGACACCTAGCGTGTTCCTTGACTCGTAACTTGATATTCCTGCCGGTCTGACCGACATAAACGCTGTTGCAATCCTCGCATTTCAGTTTATAAATGCCTGATTTGAGAAGGCTATCCTGGGTGTCTTTTCCATTGGCTAGAAGTTTGGAGAGGGTTATGGGTGAGTAGAAGGCTGCTTTGAGTGAGGTGGGTAGGCAGTTGGAAATCCTATATGAAAGATCTCCCAGAAACGGGATCGAGCACCACTTAAAATCTTTAGATACTGCGGGCTGAGATACGAAAATGCTTTTTATGGCCATTGCTTTTTGTTTTTTCCGTAGTAATGTGTCAACTAGTTTGGGGTTGAAACCATTGTTGGTAGCTATATTAGTGATATTCACGAGTTCAATTTTGAAGTTTTTGGGGGAAAGGGGGATGTGTAGGAGGCGGTGGATCATGGAGTGGAGGGCTGCGTGTTTGTGAGAAAAGTGGTGTGCGGAATCATTAGAAATTATATGGTCTGTATATGTGGGTTTCCTATAAATTGCAAATTCGTGTCTATTATCCCTAATTGTGATTGTCAAGTCGAGGAAGTTGATGGTGCCGTTGACGTCTTTTTCCAAGGAGAAGGAGATATTCCGATGAAGAGTGTTTAGGAAATTAAGGAAGGAGTCTAACTGTCGGTTGGTTCCGGTCCATAGGCATAGTATATCGTCCACGTAACGAAACCCACGCCCACGTGCCCACGTTTAATAATATTATTAATTATTTATTATAATATATAATATAATTAATTTAATTATTAATAGCCCACGTTTTTGTTATGCTGATTGTCAGCATTAAAAAGATGTTCTTCTACAGAATTGAGGAAGACTTCGGCTAGGAAGGGGGACAGTGGGGAACCCATAGCTAACCCATCCGTTTGGCTGTAAAGGGTGTGGTTGAAACTAAAATAATTCTGGTTAACTGTCATTTTGATGAGGGGGACCAATTCGTCTGAGATATTTTGGGCAATGGTGGAATCCTTGAGTAGTTCTTCCACCCTAAGCAAAGTTTCCGATATTGGTACGCAAGTAAATAAATTGCTAATGTCGAAGGAGACTAGCCTCGCTTTTTCCGGGACATCAATCATCCGGGACATCATCCATCCATCGTGGAAAAGTACGAGTCTTTCTTTCTATTTCAATAATGGATATCAATTACTTCCACGAAGTGAAGCCTGAAACAATAGAATATATTTGGAAAGATAATTCATTTTCCAATAGGTGCTTTCACCTTAATGAAGTCATAACTGAATACTAATTGTTATTTTCCCTCAAATAGCTTTAATACATTCTTCTTCCTAGCAAACTGTTAGCGAATACGTAATTGCATCTAGGCTTGCGGTACCAAGGATACCTTCACCTAATTCATGAGTCAGTAATATTATTTTAATCATCAAATTCCTATAATTATCGTATCTCCCTTATCTTACTATCTGGTTTTCTAACAAAACGGAAACTAACCGATTTTTACTTCGATTTCATTATTTTGGAGCTGTTATTATTCTCATTTCTGTGCTAATCATCGGTGTAATTATTTACTTTCATTGTATAGCATCTATTGAATTCATCTTATTCTTTTCAATTCTTTTTCCCTCAAGATATAATTAAATTAATCGGTATAATTACTAGTTCACTTTTAGCCATTATTATTTGCGTCTGATAATTAGTGAGTTAAATTTCATTTTCTAGCACTTGAGTAATTAACTGATTACTTCAATAGTCTCGGCCTCAACTTGGTGAAACTTCATGATTGTGGAATGAGCATGCTTTGGATGTTTTTAAAATCAATTTATTTCAGGAATACCGATTTTGACGTGTATATGAAATAATCATACGATACTCTTAAGATGTCGTCTCTGCGTCCGGTTTTTATCCACCCTTCCTCCATTCCCATCCATTCCTAACGGCGTAAATGACCTCAGCTGCCGGTCGGCGCCCCAATATTTACTACTACTATTCGGAAGTGAAGCAATGTGTGCTCATCCAAAGCAAATCATGTTTGTTCATCGAAAACCCATCTTAAACGGAAGACTACCCAAAATAACAAACATAACCAATAAGCTGGTTTCTCTCAAATACTGCACACTAGTCGGTGATTGGTTTGTGCAACATTTGCATTGTAATGCCTCAATAACTAGTTAAATTCCTAGCCAAAATTTTTTAAACAATATGGTAGTGGCGAATAATTGCCTGAGGCTTCAAATGGGATAATGTCATACGAGTCACAGTTATTTATTAATGTGTCTGACAGGAAAAGATACGATTTACAGCGAAAAATTCAATTATCTAGTAATGAGAAATAGATAAAAATTTATGTTTTTGTTGCTTTATATCATAGCAATGAAAAACTCGGAAGCTTTTATTCGTAGATGTGTGTGTGTAATAGTAAAATACTATTGTAATTGTACTAATACAATAGTAATGAGAAATAGATAACAATTTATGTTTTTGTTGCTTTATATCATAGCAATGAAAAACTCGGAAGCTTTTATTCGTAGATGTGCGTGTGTGTGTGTGTCCCTGAAATATTATTCAGCAAATTCAGGCTAGATGTAGTGGAAGTTCGTCATTATGAGAAAAACAATTTTGCATTTTGCAATTTTGCAAGTTAATTTTATTACAAGTTTACTAAACGCGTTGTACATTGCCAATAAACTTGTGGGAAATTGAGAAATTTGTTTTTCTCATACTAAAATATTTTTCCTCATCCATCCACATTTCTAAGTCACTGTAATATTCTCCTCATAACTTAAACTTGTCAGTTTATTAAATCGTGCTAAATTGGCATGTTTGAGGCTTTGCACAAGTTACAAATAATGCTGTCAAAAACATTCTGCAATTAAATATGATCGAACCATGAGAAGACCGATGGAACCAAAAAGTAGAAACTTACTTATGTTGTAGCGTAAGATCTAAGATATACAGGCGAAATAATCAAAACGACTAATTGCACGTCAAAATTGAAGATTTCGACGAAGGATTAAGGGGCGCCCTCTGGGTTTCGGTTCAAGTCTTCGCCTCTACGAAAAGGAAGCCTTATCGGGTGTCCAGAGAGGACACATTCCTACGCCCACAAGCTCTTTCTTCTCCGACGTCTCTGAATTGTGATCGGCTCCTTCCGCAATGAACGCAATCAAAGGATTATTGCTGATGATTGATCCACGAAATGGGACCAAGTGGTGCGTTGGATCTCACGGAGGGTCATTCTTGGCCCAATGTTCCACTTTTTCATGCGCCCACGATCCGGGAGGCGGCCCGGCCCACCCACTGTGCACGCAGCATCGAGCGTCGCATCGGAGCTGACCACGACTCGCGACAGCAAACACGCACGCACGCCCTCCACTCTGCTTCAGGTACAACCAAGGAGCCTGTCTTATTTACACTTGGGGGATCCAAGCTGAGCCCAAGGCTTCCAAAACTGAGGGAATAATTACGGAGTCACCGTTTATCTTGGTGCTAAGTGCGCGCTTGACTAAACAAGTCCGAAGGGAATATTGAAGTCAGCCGGCTCCTCGTGAACGCTTGGCAAGTGACTCCCATCAGTGCACTCCAAATGGGCCAAGTTTGTTTTTCATGTTACCCGCTCCGCGCAAGTAAACAAGGAACTGCTATCGGGGCTCAATATCGAAAATTTCTCGTATAGTAGCAATAGTCTAACTGAAACATCCTCTCTTTCACCAGCATATGTATATAATGATTTGTTATTAATGTTTCAAAATAATATACCAATAATTCGACACGTATATGTTCCAGTACCATAGCGGAATTAAAAACAAGGTTGGATTGGAGCAATGTAGAAAAATCAGACTCAAGCAATCCGGATAAAGCGGGTTGGAAATTATAATACAATAAAAATGTGGTGGAATACGTAAAAGCTCAGTTTTCATCTTGCCTCCTACCTCTTTCTTGCGCAAAATGAGATATCAATCCAATAGCGATAAGTAGCAGGGTAAGTTATCCGTACTAAAGATTGATTTGACAACTAAACACTCAACTATTAGAAAGCCCATCCTGGACCCCTCATGATTAGCTGGCTTATTTGTCTCACGCGTTACACATAATTGACATTTTTCTTTCACAATTTCAATTCTGGAAATCCAGTACAAATATTACGAGGTCCTAGTGGAAATACCCGTTGATTTGCAAAGGGGAAAATTATAAAGAATGTAGGTTACGGTGATTATTAGAAACTATTAAGTTTTAAGAAACTGCAATTACTTCTGTCGAAGCGCATTATGCTCAAGTAATGGAAATACCTATATTTTGAACATTTAATTTTCCATTAACCCGCATCAAAAAAACCCACAATTACATTTATGCAATTCCTCTCCTGCATGACGCATATAGGTATAACGAGTGGCTTTACCACGATAGATTTTCGACTCATTCTCTCCGCTTTTCCTAAATACCTCTAAATATTCTTCCTTGTTCCTAAATATTTTTTATGAATTGTTCATGAATACGTTTTTGTCAAGCAATTTTACGCTCCGAATTTCGTGTAGCCTTGAAAGAGATTTTATTGTTTCTAATGGTTCTTTTTTCAATTATGGCACAGCTTAAAACCAGAATTGATTTTTCCAGCTTGAAATTGATATTTCGGCCAGATGCTAGACTATAAACATAAAAAGATGTAAAAGTTCTTGCTCAGTGCGTAAAACATCTCAGTCAGAATATCTCTTTCGAGAAATTCAGTGGCGATAGTGGTGTGCTTCCTACAACCTCTTCCTTTGCTCTTTTTTCACAGATGATGTGGGGCTAGTAACACCATTTTTCAATGAGCATTACGGTAATGCTCACAAATATTGCATTTATCAACTAATAAAATTAATGACATTAAAACTCTCATTTCAAGAAAATAAAAATAAACGACCTAGAGATCTTAACCGAATATCGTAACAGAAAAATATAGTTTTTTAAGCGTATAATTTTTGCTGAATAATATGAGAAATTTTTTCAGAGCGAACCATATTAGTAGTTCTGTTTCCAGGATGAATAATGAATATTCACAATGGCTATTAATAAACATGTCTTATCCAACGCAATTTACGTAATGACCAATTTTGATGCACGCAATCTAAAGTTTGGTGGCAAAAGGTATTTTTCCCTTTCTAATTTATAATGAGTCTTCTTCCGTTAAGAAGAAAAAACTAAAGAGTACAATTCCTTATTTCCAATGACTCTGCTTGCGCTTCAATGAACGAATTCTTAGGCTAGGTACAAATTTTGTGCGATGTCGGGAGAACTGATGGAAACAACAGTTCTCCCGACTGCAGTATTTATTTAGTTGTGAAATTGTAAAATTGTCTAATATATTTCACTGCCATTCGTTCAGAAAATTCTTTACGCAATGGTTTTCAATGAATAGTTTGTGCAGAAAAATGAAATATACTGTAGTTTCAAGTCAGATATATAAAAAAACTTAAAATATTTCTCACAGTTTTCCTCTGCCAATAGAACGAACACTAATCTTCCACTGACCCCTAAGCCTTTTCCCAGTGATGAACAATATTATGCTTCAATTTTTACACTGGAAATATTTTAGGAGTTGTGGGTGCTGCCTGATAACCAAACCCTTATAGAACTTCCCTTTTAAGTTGGGCGCACGCCATTCTGGAATACACCATCAAATAATCCTTTCTCCGCACTTCCTTGCATGAAAAAAGGAGCCTTTCCCACTAATTTGAAACTCTTTAATGCCACAGATTATGACTATGCTTTGATGAGTCAGTGAGTGATTCGGGGCTTTTCCTTATTTGTACACACATTGAAATGATAAGGCTTCGTCGAAAGATCATAACGTTCAACTTTATCGTGCTTTGCTTAATCAAAGAAAGAGTCGTATCATTGAATTCATGAGGAGCGAGCATAGGAATGCTGATGGAGAGCTTTGCGTCTTCCATTAGGCGTTATTACAGATGGCCACCCTTCGGAGCGAGAGCATTGTTTGACTTTTGATTATCTTTAATTACGCTGACGCAAACCATCAAAGCAGAAACTCAGCGACCACACAGATAGATGAAGCATCGAGGTCAAGCAATCAACTGCAACGGAAGCAGTCTTACTACGAGCCAAAGAAAATTTTTAAATCAACGCCCCTTCCCAATGCTCACTTCCTCTCGCCACTTGCTTCAATTTCGATGCGTATTGTTTTTCAGGACGGCGATGTATATATCTCCTTACTCCAAAACACGCTGCGCTTAACGCCAATGAAATTGCCGGTGCGTCGTTAATCTGAAGACACTCCGGCAAGCTAGGCGGTTATTTATCACATATTTTGGCGATGCAGTTTTCACTCGTAACGTTGCATATGCTTTCCAAGGGACTTCATAACAATCTCCGGATCATCATTTCTACAATCCGGCAATCACCTAAAGGTTTTGACATCTCTGTCCACCTGTCTCGTTTCATGTGATAGCTTATTTCACTAGAAATAGTCGGCATAGAAAAATGGCATTCGGTGTTAGGTAATTTAAGAATTCACGCAGGTTAAAGTTTCCCTACGAATACGATCCGATTCTAGATAGGCTTTTCCATTGCGCCATTCGACAAGTGTGAAATAATGACAGCGATGCGTTTATTATGCATGTACATGTATATTAAATTATACGTATATTAATTATGCTGATAGCATAGAATTAGCAGGTTTTAGGAGTTCTGTGATATAAAGAATTAATCGGAACCAGCGTGGCTTGTAGCATGGAAATGGTTTTTTTATGAAAGCAATATTTTTTTTAAACTTACATTCCCTTATAGGTCATTCTACGCATAGAAAAAAGCACAAAAAGGCCATTAAAAGTACCGATATCATTTAAACGGATTGCTAAGAAAAATCAAATTGTTTTCTGCCCGGTATTACTGATCTAAGAAAAATATGTGTATTCTGAGAACGATATTAATACTACCTATTCAAGAAACAATTGCATAATAATTCTTTGCTTTTACGACCTATTATTAGAGAATTTTTTTACAACAGTGCTCTTTTTTGCCTCAGGTGTGTGAAATTGCAAGATTATGCCAATTTCCCAAGCAAGATTTCTTTTCATTCCCAACTTATTAAAACTACCCTCAAATTTGTGGATGGGGAGCATATCAATTAGGAAAGAATTCTTGCATGAGGCTCGGTGGTTGTTAATTCTAATATTGAGGGGTGTGGTACACTGCCCAATTTAATACGACGCTATTTGAAACGTACGCTACATTTCATAACAACTAAATTGTGGTCTGAGTCCGCATCCGCTCCCGGAAAGCTGTGGGAATTTATCACACTGTTCCTAAACCTGTGTCTAACCAGGATATAATCTAGCTGATACCTTCCTGAGTCACCTGGCATTTTCCATGTATACCTGCGTCTTTTGTGGTGTCTAAACCAAGTGTTGGTGATGACTAACCCCTGTCTCCTGCAGAACTCAACTGCTTTCTCCCCGCGGTCATTCCTCGTGCCTAAACCGTAGTCCCCTACCTCATCACCATCTCTTCCTTCGCCTACCGTCGCATTCCAATCCCCCATCACTATCAAATGTTTCCCTGCAGGAACACACGCGATCATGTCCTCTAACTGATCGTATATCCTATCGACCTCTTCTTCCTTATGGTTGCTCGGTGGCATGTATACCTGAATAATAACTAAGTTCGTCGGTTCTGTTTTTATCTCTACTAGTAGTATTCTATCCGTTACCTGCTCTATGTTGACTACGCTTCTTCCTACCTCTTCATTTAATACTATGGCAACCCCTCGTTGGCTCTCGTCCCCACCGCTGTATATTATTCTATACTTATCACTCCAGTAATCCCCGCTATCTTTCCATCTCACCTCGCATAGACCTAAAATATCTATATTTCCTCTTTCCATCTCTCGCTTAACATTCTCCAATTTCCCTGTCCTCATCATTGTCCTCACATTCCACATTCCTATTCTAACTAATGTGGTCTTCGTCTCCTGCGTCTTCTGTCCTGCTGCTGCTGGTTTTCCCTTGCAAGGCTTTCGTGGGATGACGACCGCGGAAACCTTGCCTCCCCCGCTGCCGGGCACGACACACGGCGATTTGGCCGAGCCCCGTGGTTGCCAGGACTCAAAATATCTCTATCGTCCATCATATTTTTCTTGGGAATGATAATTGAGGTGGTTTCCCGTTGCCTTCCTCAATAGTGTTTTTAACGTGACACCATCACTTACTGGCCGCCTCACTGGGGTCAGACGCCATTGTAGCCGCCTCACTGAGGAACAGACGCTGCGTGGACTACCTTTCGTCTGGCTCCTAACCTTCGACCTATCTGGCATGGGTGACCCTACCAGGAGCAATTATTATTACTCCCGCCAGCACAGCTCTAGCGGTCATCGGAACGCACAAGCCCTTCCACCACGTCAAGGTTGTAGTCCGGGGAGGGCAAATAATACATATATATATATATATATATATATATATATATATATATATGTATATATTACATATATATGTGTATATATATGTATATATTTATGTATATTTATTTCTTTATGTACATCAATTACACACGAAGTAGAAATATCATTACCAAATATATTCAGGATTATTAGGCAAAAAAAGGACCGGACCGGATATGGACGATTAAGTAAATAAGGGCAGGGAAAAATATTGACAAAAGGTCTTTCAAAGGGCTTTTTAAGAGAGAGTAAAGCGATTATAAAGAATCAAATACGAATGAACTCAGCCACCCGGGCATATCTGAATGGACGCAAAAAAAGGAAAAGTAGTGGAAAAAAAGATTGGAAGAGTGGATGAGCTAAAGATGGAGAGAGTGGAAAAAACTCGCATTCCATTGGAAAAATGGAATCACTAAGAGGCATTAAGTAACTCTGAGGAGTTAATTTTCAAGTCTTAAAAAGGAAAAATATTGCAAAAAAATGACTTGGTTGAAAAGAATCTCAACTGCTATTGAAGCTTAAGTCAGATACTTTTAGGAAACATTTCAAATGATATAGCATGCATGAAACCAGGATATACTGTGGAATGCAAATTTTAAAGATAATGTAAGTGGTTAAAATAAAGAACGAAAATATACCTAATTTAATTCATTATTGGGATACATTCCCCAAAAACGCAAGTAATTGAGCAATGTGTCCGACGTGTCATTTTTCATATTTGGAATGGAATGGAATGGGTGCGTCAAAGAATTGCTTTGCTTTGAAAAAAAGGATACGTACTATTTATCTTTTCACGCTTCTTTGTCAATCTCTAAGATCTGAAATTTCATTCCACAAGCTTCACGAGAATTATTAAATTAAGTACTTTGCTGGAAAATCATTTTTCCGATACATATATAGTATTTAAGCACAGTAACTAATACTTTTATCAAGAGCCAAAATAACTAAGTACGGGTAGGGATTTTATTAATACTACAGTATTGCAATTTACTGACCAACCGAAATTTTGAACACCAAATTGATTTTTATTCTAAAATTACATAATGGTTGACACCTCTTCCGCTAGGTATACCAGTGCGCTATTTCGCCTCGCTAAGGCGAACGTCCGATGGGAGATGGATCATGATAAAACATTGATGAGGGGTTATACGGTTCCAGGAAGTGAGATGCGGACTCAAATATAATGTTCAATTAATAGCTTCATTCCATTGTATAGCATTAATTGTTCCAATAACTATTTAAACAATGAAAATTTTGGAAAAAAATTTCGAAATTTATTTAAATTTTAATCTGTATTATAGTGAATGAATCTTAATTAACCAATGATACTTAGGTCCTGGGTCCAAAAAACTTTTCCAATCACTTAAAAATATTCAAATTTCAGCCACACCATGGAAACACCATAGTTTTCTATTCATTTGGTCTAGCAGAAAAATATTACAATGTTTTTCGACGATTGTCTAATCAACTGATATTTGTTCATATTTTACTGATGATAAATGTGGGTTGTAGGTATCGTGACATGAAATTATGAGCTGGATCTGTGTTTTAAATGTACAGTCAATCTTTGGAGAACTCTATGATAAAATGTTTATTGATTGGAGTTTTATAGTTAAATCTAAGGAAATTATCGACTTAGCGATCAAGTGTATTGTCAACATCCGCAACATACATGCATGAAGAATATATCACGAAGGTAGAAGTAACGAGCATATAATCTGTTGCAAGTTATTTCCCAAGCCTTCCTTAGTATTCATATCATAATCAGAAAGATGTAAAAAGACCCTCCTTTTACAAAACAAATTAGGAGAATTACCTATATCAAGGAGAGTTGATGGTTTTATTAGTGGACAGTTTATCATGCGCAGATGATTGCAATCGACTACGTGGCTTAAAATATCAATAAGGAACACCGCTTAATGATGTGGTCGTATGTTTGGACGTGGAGCTTTTCCGACTGTGATCGTGGCCTTGGCCATTCACAATCCGTAGGCGAGGCGCATTCCCTCGCTAGCTCCTTCCCGCCGTCTGGACCTTGGTGGCCAACCGATGGGTAAAATATCTCGAGACCAATGCTCCCTAGCACATACGTCCCGGCCGCCTCGCTTGGGCATCAATGAAAATACGAACTCAAATGACAGATCACCACGGAGAAATGTGTACTTATTACCTTTTTGATGCTTCCTCGAGAGGTAGCTAAATGTCTAAAATGAATTTTTGTCATCACCTCTGACTGAATCGATAAAATCAACCTTTGCAGTGTGGCTGGCTAATCGTCCAATTAAGAATATTTATTTAAAATTTTGATAGAAATTGTTCCTTTCCATATTTTGGCTTAATATGATTTTATTACGAACCAGAATCAACATTGGAGCATCAACGGGTAAATAAGTTCGCACCATCGGGTTTTTATTCGCCCACACGGTGGACGCAGGTAGGAGGACGTATAGAGGAGGGGTGGGTCCAAGGAAAGGCGAGGAAGGAGACTTATGCTGGACACCTGATAACCATTGGTCGTATTTCAAAGAATCGCTGGCCTTGAGGTTAGAGATTCAATGGTGGACGAAGAGTAGGCAGCGGAGAAGAGAGTTGATAAAGAGTATGACGTGTGGCAACGCGATCGTTAAGGAGAAGAGGTTTCCGGTCACCCGTGGCGGCAGCCGTATATGAGCGGGTTACGGTACCTCGTATAGTTACACTCTAGTAAGTTATAAGAAGTGAAAGGTTTCACGAAGAAAGTAATATTGAAGCATTTGCATTGAACCAAGTATACACAAAGGTTTAAAACCCTCACTTTCCATTGGCCTCAAATTAGAAAATTCTTAATGTTTTTCTGAAAAATATGGCCATTTTGTGTTTGCTAAATGATCCCAACACAACCTAATATTTGGCCCTTGATTTATGCCTTAATTAGTATTTGGTTTATTTGGTTTATCGCTATTTTTATATTATATTATTTGCTAAATTCACTCTATTATAATACAATGTAAGACATATGCAGTGCTAAATTTTTGGCTCTAATCTGAGATTTAGTAAGAACCTTTAATCCTTTTTACACCTTTTAAACCTGTTTAAACCTTCAAGTAATGATGTATAAGTGAGATACTGTAGAATGAGTAGTAAAAAATCATTCCTAAATGGATTACGAAGTGACCTATTCGGGTGGAATTTTTTTCGCACCTCATGAAATAAAAAAAATATAAAATTAAAACATGCATCAACTGCTATTTTAAACATCGGAATTATTTCCAATTACCATTTGCCAACTGCGACAGAATATAGATAATTTCCGAAATGATATGATATATTTTTTATCGTAAGTAGGTTTTCCAATAAGGACAGAACGATTTTCGCTAAATTAGAGTCCAAATGATTGCCACAACATATATTTTAACAATCAGCCAAGTGAATATATCGCAATCATTTCACTGTACCGATTAAATTGCCCACGTACATGCGTAAGACGCCATTTGCCGCGCCGATAAGTATCAAAGGGGATGATCCTCCATTACCATACTACTCAAAGGGCATTGTAGGTTAACTATTCACACTGGAAAGGTAAATGATGTAATCGAAAGGATTTCTCGATCTCATACCCAGGTGAGAGCGTATAAATAATGGAAAGATATGCATTATTAAAATTTACGATTGTTAAGGACCAAAGAAAAGAATAATGCATTGACATTAAAAAATAGAACTGCGCGTAATCTGGTGGATATATACATAAGTAGCATGCCTAAGTACCATATGTGAATTTAAATTACCCCATACTCCAGATGCATCATACTAATCGGATATTTGAAATTTGATTTTGGAATGACTGATCAATGGGAATTTGAGCCTTTCTTATACCTCCAAGGATTATGATATCCTCTCGCTATATTCACTCAACATTGAAATGGTCATTTAAATCAAAGTGTTTGTTAAAGTCATTTGAATATAAAAATAAATTTAAAAAAATATATGCTTATAACTGCACAGTCATTTTCTAGGCATTAACCAAGTCTGTTATGTCTGCTTTAATTGATCACATTTTAGAGATAAACTTACATACATTATTAATGCTGCACTCATAACATAGTTAAATGATAAATCAATACTTTCTCAGATACTGCGAATACTCTTATGAAAGTGTTTTTTTTCTATTTTGCAACCACTAGATATAGAGGAATCAGCATAGACAGACTGCATTAGCATCTACTCAGGTGAATCCCTTCATGATCGGTTAAACGAAACGCAGCATTTCCGCAATAAAATTTATTATAGTAGGACCATGTTTTCGATATGCATGATTCTCCGCGTCAGCATGGAAGAATGGTTGAGCTGGTATAATAAAATATCAAGTACAATTCATATTTTTCATCACCCTTATCATTAACCATTGGCATATATTTTCGGAAATTTTCTCAATGAAAGCTAAAAAAAAATATTTAAATCACATTCCTTCTTTTTAGCTGTGACAAAATGTTTTGAAAA
Source organism: Hetaerina americana (assembly GCF_022747635.1). Lineage (NCBI taxonomy): Eukaryota > Metazoa > Arthropoda > Insecta > Odonata > Calopterygidae > Hetaerina > Hetaerina americana. The sequence goes on from NW_027286292.1 coordinate 26,274,405, forward strand.
AGAAGTATAGCTAACCGCATGCAAGAGCTAACGTCCACATTTCAGGATTCGTGTTAATTTAAAATCAGCACCCACCTTTGCGAACTGAGGTTTGTGATGACGGTGGAAACCTGGCTCCTCTTGACTGCATGTATTTTATTCCGTCTTGTGTGTCTTTCCCTATCCGCTCTAAGATCTCCGGGTTGACCTGCAAACCGACGCACAGGTCAGTGCGGTGCTGGGCTCGGGAAATTTTACCCCTCGAGGCAAGGGAGTAGGTCGCCCCTTTAAATTATGCAGCGCGGGGGAGTTTTTTTGCGCCCTCTCGCCCGAGGGTCGCACGCCGCGCTCATTGGTTGACAGGAGAGCGTGTGGCGGACGGTGTTTAAGCAACGAGAAAACTTGGAGGAGGAGAGATAAGGCGGGAAGGTGAGGGGCGGGAGTGAACGGAACTAACGTAAAGGTGTCGCCAAAAATAAAAATAATTTCTTCGTACGCATAAGGAAGGATATTTAAGAGATTGCAAGCAGTTCAAAGAGGCAATGTTGAGAGTTTTATTTAACTTCCACGCGTGACTCTTAGTAATATGCTGGTAGTTGACAGAAGAGGGGTTCTTAAGGACTCCGACGAGATGGGAAGAATTCACCGATTTATTCCGATCGGATTACAATTTTAACGGGCAAAAGGATTTCTTTTTTGCAAAAAAAATCGACACTGACCCAAGTATACCGTAGATCATGGACTGTTCAGTAAAGAGTTATCGTGAATTCTTTTATTCGCAAAATTTAATGCTTAAAATTTTAATTTAACCCTATATTTTTGGCTTAGCGTGTAATGTATTAGCATATGAGACTAATTTTATTAATTTGACTCCGGTATTGCGTCAGCGGCAGCCATTTCAATGTGAAACATACTGAGTTGGCCTAGGACTGCTTTTGATGACGAAAAACGCTCTCCATAAAGGCCTTTCTTCACTTTGGGGAAGATTTAAAATTCGCATGGGGCTGAGTCTGGATAATAAAAAGGATGAGGAAAACTTCAAATTAATTTATGCGAGGTAATTGCAATTTCGCGGTGGGCTTCGAGAAGCTCACCACGCGAAATAATGTCTTATGTATATTTGTTTTGTTACCAATATGTGGGCGCCACCCAATTAAAATTTTCAAAATTTCTGATACTACTGTTGATATTATTCGATAAACTTCTCTTATAATGAAAGCAGCGCTTATAATGCTTACTTCTGTAAGAGCATTAATTTATTCTCCGAATCAGATTTCCTTTTAATTGGATTGTCTAGCTTCTAAAAAATTTAAGCCGTCTTCATACTTCATGATAAAGAGAAGGACAGACCCTACGCAAGCCTTTTTTTAGCATAAATTGGGCCTCAGCTAAAGATTTTCTTAGAAAAAAAAGGAAATAGCAATTCAGCGTCGTGTTTGACATTCACCTGAGAGATGGTTGAGGCCGATATTTTGGGGAGTTCCATTATAATGCACAAGGAAGAATCAAAGTACTCTACGTCTCCACAGGATAGAATTAATTGCTATCAACTAGTGTCGCTATACTTTTGTATCCAGATGATAAACCGTAGCAAAATATTTTAATCTTTATTGTGTATTTTACATTGAATGCTGCCGTACGGAAACCGAAAGTTTCAATTTCAACGGCTGCCGCTGAGCTGATTTCAAATCATTGAAACTTGTACCGCATATATATTACTCACTGAACTAACAATAACCACAATTATTAGTCAAAAAGCCGACTTGTTTGGTGAGGTTAGAGCTCACCTAGCTCACCTCACGGATCCTGATGTGTGAATTTCACAGATCCTAACCCTACGGTTTCCCGGGAAGATCAGGTACCCGAAAAATCACACAGCACGGGTGAATCTTATGCTGTCTTAAGACAAGGCCGGAAATTGAACCCGGGATCTCTGATCTTCATTCCAGCACCCTACTCTCTAAGCTGTACGTCTCAGGAACAAACAACATACTCGTATCATAAAAGTAATTTTTGGGCAGTAAATTATGCAAGTAAAAATATATGATCACATTTTATTCGACACTTCTCGCAATTGGTTATAAATTTAAAAGTTGATATTTTTACCAATAATACGTAATAGTGTGAGTCACGCTAGTCCAGGGCGTTGGACTACTAACCGGAGGGCCCGGTTTTAATTCCCGGTAAATTTTTATTTTCATTATCACGCCGAGAAATTTTCGGGTCAATCTCGGGAGTGATGTCACTCTCGGTTTACCCAAATTTAAATCCAAATAACATATCATGGAAGGGGGCCAGTTCCTTTCCCTGTGCCACCTACAGTTTCTCGGAAAGGTCTAGTGCCTGAGAAACTACACGGCTCGGGTAAAGTTAAGTTTTCCCAGAGGCGTGTCCGGGAATTGAACCTGGTCAATAGTCCAACGCTCTACCTGAACTGTCAACCCCCCCTCCCCCCCACAGACACCATATGTATGGGGTCGCGGTAGGGGTAGAGCGTTGGACTACTGACAGGAGGGCCCGGGTTCGATTCCTGGCCAACCAATCTGGGCACCTGCAGCTCTACCCAAGCTGTATGGTTTTCCGGGTACCAGATCTTCCTTCCGGCACAGGGAAAGGAACTGGCCCCCTTACCTTGATGTGTGAATTTCACCCGCCGTATAGGGCTTAGTTATGGGTAAACTCTATGACCACCTACCAAATCGACCTTCGGGTTAGTTGATGTGTTCATGGTCATGCAAAAGTAATAAAATCAGTAATTGTCTCAAATTGAACAATTTGACAAAAATGTGGACATTCGATTTAGAAAGGCAAGACAGAGATATGATGAATTTCAAAAAGTTTAATTGCGGATATGTAATAACATTATTCTACTGTTCTTAAAACTCAAGCCTTTTATGCAATATTTACTCAAGTTCATCTTAGTTACTATGAAGTCACCACGTAGGGTTAAAGTAATATCGACATAAATGTATATGCCATACTTTTTTCAGTTAAAGCAGTAAATCTAAAATATTGACGCGTTATTACCATACTAGAAGATATGGCAGTCCAGTGGGTAGAGCGCTGGGCAAATGATCGTAGGGCCCCGATCGATTCTTGGTGAAGCCTCTCAGAATACTCTGCTTCACACAAGCAGCAAAATTTTTGGTTACCAGATCTACTTGGGAAGCAATAGGTGGCAGAAAAAGACGAACTATCCCTCCCACCCAGATATTTGAATTTCACACGCTTTTAGGTGAGTAATGTGCAAGCTCTGCCCTGGCCTATCAAACCAGCCTTTGGATTGAAGAACTGCGGTTATATTATAAAAATGAGATGCCAGAGGAATGTTGGTATATTACGGAAAAATTCATTTATCATTGCATTTTCTAAATATGATACAAGACAAATTCAGTTTCTACCATCAATAATTAATTAAAAAGGGCTGCTTGAAGATAATTAAGGAAATTATTACTATTGTGCGACGTCTCAAGGCGCTGGTAGAGCTGAATCAGTAGTAGTGAATTTATGGAGCACGATCGATGAAGCGATTGCTATTGCTATCAACCGATGGAATTTTTAAGGAAACTGGCAAACAGTGTTCATAAGATAACTGTCATTTCAACTCCCATCTGTAAACATCGCGGGACAGATTTTAAACTGTGAAAACGGATGGAAGACGTCCACAAATAACAATGTTTTGTATATTTTAAAATGATCACGCATACCACGCCATAGTTATTATGTAGTCATGTATATTTATTATGGACACCGACCTTTTTACTTTCTTTATTTTATTTCTGTATTTTTTGTATTAGAATAGCAAATTCAATCTGAGAAGACCTTCATAACTATCTGAGAAGCCAAATAAAGCCCAGGAACTACTCCGGCATCTGAATTTACTATTCCCAAGTCCTTCAACCTTGCTGAAAGTTTCTACTATCAAAAAGGCTTAAATAACCTGAATAAAATACTTACTAATAGCTTATGTATCAATTTCCCTAGAATTTAAGTTACTTGATGAAAAATATTTACATAGCTGCAGTATACTAATAAAAATTGGTTGAATTTTTTTATCCTGTATGTTGACTTATTTAAGGTAACCTTTCGTGCTGTCTATTGGGTTTACTACCCTCCCATTTGGCGAGATTCTCCTAAACCATCCAACTCTTTGACGAAGGTCTTGATCAGTACGTTTTTTGTCTTGTCTCCCTTATATTAAAACTATAAAAAAATTATTTTATCAAATACATTTTTATCAACAAAACTACGAAGTAAATATGTTGCCACACTCCTGATCTCCATGACTTTTTTATGGATTTTATTTTATATCTTTCTTTTAATCACCACAGAATAAGTTTCCATTTTCATATTTTTCTAAAATCGCAACGAAAGAGGTCCAATTACGTTAAATTACTTTAAATTGAGCGAATCACATTTGGTCACATCATATGATTATTGAGATTTCTGCTTTAATTTAATAGTAATTTTTGCGCGTTAGTGTCACAGCAGAGCACGACGAATGCTCTTACACATTGACCTCACGGTATCCGTTAATTTACAAATGGTAAACATTCTTACCATCCATAAACAAAGAGAACGTATAGCTGGAATGCCTGCATTAGTAAAGGGATATTTTTTCTTAACATCTATAATATTCTTCCTCCGATGCCGGCTCGGTACGTGCGTAAAATCGTTAAATTGGCATCAATATGTTGAAGACAGATAGACCTTGAAGTAAAGCCCCCTCGTGAATAATTAAGCTTTCGTCCTCCATGCTTTTTCACAACGTGGAGGTAGTTGTTCTTCTAACTTATTTACCGAGTAAATTTGTGTTTGATCATGCATTAAGCTTCCAGTTAGCCATCGACCAGTGAATATTCATGCTCTCCCTCTCAAGGGATTGGATAAATAGAGCTTTGCGGCGTTGTTACCGTGTCAAGACTTTCGAGCTGCGTTCCGTAAGTAAACGATTTCAACGGTCCCGCTGCTCAAGCGGCACCTCGCGTACGTCAAGCTATTTGGGAAGGGAATTCGGATTCCCTATCATTTGCAATTAATACGTTCCTCCATTCCCGCGAAATTATTTACGTTTTACGTTTACCAAATTATCATACGCTATTAAGGTTCATCATGAGGCAAAATGGAAAATTTATACGACAGCTTCCTCGGAGTTTCATGAGACTGAACGACGGCGGCACGCATAAACGGAATTTCTCGGGGTTAAAAAGTATTATCGGCACGCTACGACAAAAATGTATCAGCTACAGCGAGGAAGATTGAAGGGCTCTCGCCCTTCAATCTTCCTCGCTTTCAGGTAACAATCTATGTTTCTCGGTAAGCACGAAAAGGTCCTCACGGTATCACCTAAACCTCTCGCATTGAAAATTGAGAAAATGAACTGCTAAATGGTGGTATTTTTAAGGAAACAAATCGCACGCAGAAGACCATTTCAATGATACCAATATTCCTTATTATCACGTAGCTCTCAACGAAAACCCGTATCTAATGATTTTAGCATTAGACAGGAAAATAGTGAGAAATCGGAAAAGTTTTTATTCAATGCTAGTCAGTTGCGCCGAAAATGAAAGTAAATTATGAAGCACACACTGAGGTAGTGCTTCGACGGGTTAAGAAAAACTTAGGAAATTAATGAATTTATAATTGATGGTAATTTGAACCATAATTGTCGTTGTTTGCCAAATTCGGTGGACCAAATTCCATACCAGATTTTAAACCTTGAATTTTTGCCAAAATCATAATTTTCCGATTTTAAGCGAGTTTTCAGCCGTTTTCATTCGGAGACAAAATCATAATTGCCTTCATTTGCATATTAAAAATAATGAATTGCACTATGGCATCGTTCATAGAAATATTCAGCGGGAAATATATAAAAATGTCATGCGTCCTGCTCATCCGTCTGCGCATGGTGAAGTCAAGTTCCAAGAGTGGGATGGCCATACTCTTCCCGAGGGAAATGCAAGGCATTCATCAGCTTTAAAATCAATTATTTAAGTTTACGAAATTATGTTTGAAAATTACAATTCCAGGAGGAAATTCGAACATCAAGGCCAATAAAAACGAATGTCGGGCAGAGTTTCTCAATTCCATCAAATTCCCATAATGAATTCTTATTGATGAAGTAGTCAAGGTGGGTGACTTGAAAAGATGCAGCATGATTTAGAGGAATTTTTTCTGTTAATTCATACCATGCTGGCTGTAAATAGTCTCATTTGATTAAGCATGCGTGTGGGTGCATGATCACATGCATGGAAGTACGTGATTTTGCGCTAGGAGACAAAAAATATTGTCCAGAAAGCTCTAATTTTCTACCTTTTTTTATGAAGATCATTCATACAATTTTCTATTGTAAAGCTTTTAAAGCTAAGGAGAGAGAGAACAGTAAATGATGCGCTTTTACTCATTACGCTCATTATTTAGAGAAATCATCAATTTATTACGAGTAAAAATCAATTTTGGAGATTCTATGAACATTAAATCATACTCTCGTCTCCAAATACAATTTCCTGCATGTTTTAAAATCAAATTATTACAAATCGCTGGTTCTTGGTAAGTCTTGGTTTGGCAGGTCTGTTTTCTTAGGTTGTGAAAGCAGTATACTTGGAAAAATCTCACCAACATGAAAAAACATGCCTTTGTTTTGATAACGTGCTTGGATTGCCACTCCACAAGTTCAAGTGCATTAATGGGAGAATCGTTTAAGAGTTGTGGAAGGATTGGGTAGAGACAGACGGTGATTAATGTTAGCCCAAGGCAGGAGATTACAGAACATTTTTTTTACCTATACGGTGGCACTGGAGCTTGAGTAGGAGATGCCAAAAGGTGGATCATATTTCTCTCAAAACCTATTGTGCCTCAAAATATATGCACAATAACATAGACCCGATGAAGCATTCACGCCTAGAATTATTATTATTTACGATTCGTGGACAAATATGAGCAGATAATAACATTGTCATGTCCTAGATTCGGTTTCGAGTCCAGTTGGAGATGTGCCTACTAAAAACACGCAAACAGGATACAATAGATTTTCTATGACAACTTTCACTTTATTATTTTCTTCCTCATTCATAGTGAACGCTACAGCGTCCAAATACGTTTAGATATTTCTCCCCGTTAGATATTATTGTAGCTACTTCTCATCATCATCAAGATGTGTCGGAATCATAATCACAATCCTCTTGCATTGCCTTCGAGTACTTATTTCAATAATTTTAACGAGGTGGTACTCCTTTCATCTCTCAGAAGTTTCTGATAGTATTAAAAGCCATTGATATGTTTATGGATTTCCGCTTTCACACTTTAATGTTAGGCATTAAAATGGCCATCTTACATTCATTTGTGAGGGAGGCGATGTCAAGAAATATTTTTGAGGGCAAATTAATTTGTAAAAGCACTAAAATATGGTATATGCTCCGTAATTTAACTGTTGTGAAAATTCCTAATTAAGAATGTTTTTAGTATTAAATAAAATTTATTTACTTATCTTAGGTCATTCATGAGAGTATTCATGCGTCTCCACAAAATGTTTTTTTATTCCAACGTTTAAGGCTCTCACTGGGATATGCACATAGAGCATTACCGTGAGAGTCTTGAACACATGTCATATGCGCACAGAATTTCTAAAGATTCTTTCATCGATAAACTCTATCGATATTCTTCCTCCTTTACCATCTTTTGCGGGAATCTGGTCCTTCAAAGCTTCAGAGGGGACTTGCTCTATCTCTTAACCCGATCACTAACCTTTTGCCTTTAAATGATACGACGAACGGTGGAGAGTGGGTTTTAAGTCCCGATGACGCTTCATTCACTTTTACAGAAGCCTCGTGAACATTTTGTATGAAGAATAGAACACTCCCACGTTCATGTTGAATTTTGTCTTTGACCTTATTTTATTTTATGTGTACTTCTTTATGCTCAGTCAACTCTCCTCGGAATTATTTTCACTATTTCAAGAATATCCCGCTCGCTATATTTTTACCCCATCTATGTGGTATCCTTTACTATCGGTGTTTATTTTAATTTCCTTTCGCGTTTATCTCATTTATCCTCACTCTTCTGCTGGCATTCATGACTTTAACTATTCTTATTTGGATGACGTCGATGTAGTTTCTCCGGCAGTCTCTTCTCGGCGAACAGCTCCCCGCTACTCTAAAATTTTCTAATACACTTTTTAGCGGGCCGACTTTTATCTCTATTCGTGTCCATAAAGTATTTCAGCTTCACTGTATTCTACTTCATTCTTTCATCTTATTTCTCGGGCCCAGGTCAGGGTGAAATAAAAAACAAAAACCGAAAGAACTCTGTTACCGTGGATTAATGAGACATTTCTGTCATTTTTATGTCATCATATTGATGTTGTTAAAAATGTGTTCTGAATAGTTATGAAACGAAAATTATGTTAAATATTTTTAATATTACGTGGTCAATAATGAAGTAAAAGAAGAAGTATTTGGAGCATTTAATATCGACAAGAATTGCTATTAAAACCCTTGAAAAAACACGCTTTTTCATTACGATACTATCAAAAATTCTTTCACTTGCCCTTCTTATTATACGAAAAAATGCGGCCAAAACATCCATGCAATATAGTTACATAATATTTTCATTTTGTCATAAATAAAAGGGAAAAATGGAAAAGTATTTCAAGAGAGAATCCATGAAGAATAACATCAAATTGTAAGACAGAATAAAACGAAGTGGCATAGATCAGAGGACGGGTTAACGGGAGATATATTTCCTTCCTCGAAGCAAATAAAATCGCCATTTCCATAACCTATTCATGTATTATATTGATTTAGTTATCAAGAAAATAAAATGTATTGCCTCCATCCGAAATGTTTGAAACAATTTCAAATTTCTTACAGAATGTAACTAACCAATTTCCGAAATTGGTTGACCTAGGGAATAGATATTTAACCTAGAAAAATAAATATTTCTAGATCTACATTATTATCCCTAATTATTACGAAAACCACCGAAGGCTTGTATAATTAAATAAGTTCACGTGTTTTTATGTGATGTGTACAAATGTATACATACCCGCCCACAATTATATTTACACAAACGCACACGCATACTTGAATCTGCATGGTAATGTGTGTGTTGAAATGGGTTGAAAATATTCAGAATGGGTTGTAAATATTCGACACTCTTGTAATTTTTTTACTGACATTTTTAGCGCTGCCTTGTGAAATATTTAACTTTACAATGTTAAAACCCTCCTTAGTTATAACTTCATTTATTTATTATACCTTAGTCCGAAAGCAGCACATTTTGGCCTTTGCATCGGACTATTAACAGTGAAAACAATGGAGACGATTACTTTCTAAGCCAACTGGGGGTTTAGGAACTTCTGGCGTAACATATTTTGATTCCTATTTCATTAACTACTCTGAGCATTACCGAAGAATTATTTATCAAAATATAATTGGATACAGGATAAGAATTTGTTTGATGAAACAGGGACTTATATCCCTGGATATTTCGACCCTATTTGTTGAATGGTTTCTTCTCAAGAAAATCTTTTGTTCTCAATTTTATAAATTATGTTCCGTCAAATGCAATTTAAGTATCGTAGCATGAACGAACGCATTCGCAGTTTTGCATGCTTGTTTTTATATCCAAAATTCTAGATGAAATCTCTTCCTATCTTCAAGCATTTAAGTATTGAATTTGCCTGCTCAGGGAATAGATGCGCGCAAATATTACATCCTTATGAGAGTATATATTAATGTTGACATTGAAAGGAGACGCTTTACAAAAACTGTACACGTATAACTGATATTACTGCGTATGCACGACTGTATGTTCATGGGTATAAATATGAAGAGCTTATCCCTGCAGGGGTTAATATTCAAAAGATGATGAAAGGAAAAGAAAACTTCTTCACGCTACAGAGGAAGATATTATAGTGCTAAAATTTTTTTCATAAATTTTAGAAGTACTTAAATATTAAATTATGCTTAAAACCCCGGACATATTGTTTGCCATGGAATTCTTCGCTGGATATCGACAAGCAATCTTTCAGAATAAAAGGAACCATTATGCTCCGCCTCGGGCGGCAATTTCGCTCTGCTGCAGGAGTCGGGGAAGCGTGATAAATACTCCAAATGGGGAAAAACCAGAACACCGAGGATCATGAGGGCTTAGTAACCATGCAAATTAAATATGCCATCTATCTGAAACAGCGAAGGCTAAATACATTCACCACATTTCTTCCTTCTAATTTTGTGCTTCTATAATTTGTCAACACAGTATTTCTTAAGGTATACTTTATCTGGCTGGGCACGTATTGAATACTTTGGTAAGAAGTGCCTGTCTCGAGCGCGTCCTAATCACGTTCCCCCGACGACTTTTCACTACGGAGCATCGCAATGTCAGGGAGCGGCATTCCGTCCTTTTCACTAAGAAGGAATGATATGATGTGCATTCCGAAGGGTGGCAATCTCTGGGATCGATCGCTCCAGGCTGCAGAAAATCTAGGTGCATAACTGAGAGGAACTGAAAAATATAATGGAAATTATTTCAAACGACTAGTCCTGGTGGTCTTTGTATTTTTTAATGTTTCCTATTAAATTGGGCATTTGTGTCTTTTTTTTTAATCAACTACAACTGGCCTCTAAAACTTGTGCCAAAGACCATTAAATACCGAAGTGATGAAGTTCCACTTGAAACGGGTAGAAAGGCGTAGACTATTTTGCTCTTGTTTTGCGCGCTAGTTTCAAAACCGATATACGATTTTTTTTCAGACGAAATCAAAGTTTTGGGCAAGAACTCATTGATTCCACAACTTAACGCATTCAACTTAAATTTGAAAAATGTTGTCCTCGTGAAAGAAGGTGAGAATTGATGAAGCTTGGATATAATTAGAGAGGATCGAAATGTTTGAGCGAAGAATGAACATGAAAGGTAACAATAGACGTAGCTCTATTACAATTAATTTTTTTCTTTGTTCAGACTTGTAAAATGTCATAGCCAAAGAGTGAAAAGGAAATAAAATTGCATCATTGTGATATTGGAGACAAATAGAATCAATATTCAACGGAAAACGTTTCAACCTCAGGGGATAGAGCCAAGTTCTCGGCGTCATTCAACGTCGCTTGGGAAACCAGAAACATCCCATTTTCCTCTAGATATCCTCAATTTGCATTCTACCATGTCTCCATCACTTAGATATGGAATTGTAAAGGCTACATGCTTTATTGACAAACAAAATTCCTGGCAACAGTGCTAGATTTTGAGAAGTTACAAAAGATTTCATTTTGTTTCTTTCATACGGATATGGTATTATCGCCTTCCCTCCCATTGAAAAAATACACAGAAAAATTTCGACTATGCTCAACTTTTATATCATTATAAAGGATTCATCAATTTCCTATATAAATAATATATGAATATGAATATGAATATGAATAAGCAATATACCAATATGCTAGCGTCCCTAATGTTCGACGGTGATTACGTAAGAGGATGGAGCTTGGATAACGATGGATTTTATCATTCACTTCGCAGGGCAAAGGAGGCGTGGAAATGACTTTCCGAGAGAGGTTTTGTTTGACGTTTGGGAGCCCATAACGCCGACCCGATTAGTTACTGCGTAGCGCGATCGCTGGCTTACTCGAAGGTCTCGCGTTAGTACTCGGGAAGGATACCATCCCCCCCCCCCTAAAATACGACTTAATTTTCCTTCTGTGAGCTTTTTTAACGGACGGATACCTCCCAAACAGTCGTTGAATTTCAGTTATAATTGCTAACATTCCCATGTATTCCAATTACAATCATAAGTGCACAGAAAAAGCTTTGGCGTTTTCTTGAAATTTTCAAGGTATTCTCACACTGAGAAGGGCGAACAATGAGTTGATTCAAAAATAAGCTTCCGGATCTGGAAACATCATAATCTCTTAAACTAAAATCTCCAGGGGTACGGAAAATATAAAGAAACATGGAAAATCATGAACCTATGCTGAGAACTGTCTAGATAACTCACATGGAGTGAAATTATGATTTCGGAACTGTGTAAAAAAACGTCCCGTCTCTTTAATGTGCATCCATGTGAAATGTTATAGCAATAGAAAATTGACGTACATCACGAGCAATTATTGATGAACTAATGAGAATATGTTTGCGAATGATAGTATTTGTGCTGCTACATCACATCTAGAAATTGTTACTTTTCTTTAAGATTCTTTGACAGCTGATGCGGCGTAGAATACCGTCAATTTGAAATTGAAGCCAATATTTTTATATGCGGCGTGTAGGCGGGTGGTAGGACTGCCCAAAGTTGCAATTTTTATTTCCATCTTAATGTTTACCAGGCGGTCGTAGGTCGTACGTTCTCGGGCGTGCTGACTTTCCTTAATCTAATGTCTAGAAATAATCTCCATGGGTAGAGACAGACGGTGATTAATGTTAGCCCAAGGCAGGAGATTACAGAACATTTTTTTTACCTATACGGTGGCACTGGAGCTTGAGTAGGAGATGCCAAAAGGTGGATCATATTTCTCTCAAAACCTATTGTGCCTCAAAATATATGCACAATAACATAGACCCGATGAAGCATTCACGCCTAGAATTATTATTATTTACGATTCGTGGACAAATATGAGCAGATAATAACATTGTCATGTCCTAGATTCGGTTTCGAGTCCAGTTGGAGATGTGCCTACTAAAAACACGCAAACAGGATACAATAGATTTTCTATGACAACTTTCACTTTATTATTTTCTTCCTCATTCATAGTGAACGCTACAGCGTCCAAATACGTTTAGATATTTCTCCCCGTTAGATATTATTGTAGCTACTTCTCATCATCATCAAGATGTGTCGGAATCATAATCACAATCCTCTTGCATTGCCTTCGAGTACTTATTTCAATAATTTTAACGAGGTGGTACTCCTTTCATCTCTCAGAAGTTTCTGATAGTATTAAAAGCCATTGATATGTTTATGGATTTCCGCTTTCACACTTTAATGTTAGGCATTAAAATGGCCATCTTACATTCATTTGTGAGGGAGGCGATGTCAAGAAATATTTTTGAGGGCAAATTAATTTGTAAAAGCACTAAAATATGGTATATGCTCCGTAATTTAACTGTTGTGAAAATTCCTAATTAAGAATGTTTTTAGTATTAAATAAAATTTATTTACTTATCTTAGGTCATTCATGAGAGTATTCATGCGTCTCCACAAAATGTTTTTTTATTCCAACGTTTAAGGCTCTCACTGGGATATGCACATAGAGCATTACCGTGAGAGTCTTGAACACATGTCATATGCGCACAGAATTTCTAAAGATTCTTTCATCGATAAACTCTATTGATATTCTTCCTCCTTTACCATCTTTTGCGGGAATCTGGTCCTTCAAAGCTTCAGAGGGGACTTGCTCTATCTCTTAACCCGATCACTAACCTTTTGCCTTTAAATGATACGACGAACGGTGGAGAGTGGGTTTTTAGTCCCGATGACGCTTCATTCACTTTTACAGAAGCCTCGTGAACATTTTGTATGAAGAATAGAACACTCCCACGTTCATGTTGAATTTTGTCTTTGACCTTATTTTATTTTATGTGTACTTCTTTATGCTCAGTCAACTCTCCTCGGAATTATTTTCACTATTTCAAGAATATCCCGCTCGCTATATTTTTACCCCATCTATGTGGTATCCTTTACTATCGGTGTTTATTTTAATTTCCTTTCGCGTTTATCTCATTTATCCTCACTCTTCTGCTGGCATTCATGACTTTAACTATTCTTATTTGGATGACGTCGATGTAGTTTCTCCGGCAGTCTCTTCTCGGCGAACAGCTCCCCGCTACTCTAAAATTTTCTAATACACTTTTTAGCGGGCCGACTTTTATCTCTACTCGTGTCCATAAAGTATTTCAGCTTCACTGTATTCTACTTCATTCTTTCATCTTATTTCTCGGGCCCAGGTCAGGGCGAAATAAAAAACAAAAACCGAAAGAACTCTGTTACCGTGGATTAATGAGACATTTCTGTCATTTTTATGTCATCATATTGATGTTGTTAAAAATGTGTTCTGAATAGTTATGAAACGAAAATTATGTTAAATATTTTTAATATTACGTGGTCAATAATGAAGTAAAAGAAGAAGTATTTGGAGCATTTAATATCGACAAGAATTGCTATTAAAACCCTTGAAAAAACACGCTTTTTCATTACGATACTATCAAAAATTCTTTCACTTGCCCTTCTTATTATACGAAAAAATGCGGCCAAAACATCCATGCAATATAGTTACATAATATTTTCATTTTGTCATAAATAAAAGGGAAAAATAGAAAAGTATTTCAAGAGAGAATCCATGAAGAATAACATCAAATTGTAAGACAGAATAAAACGAAGTGGCATAGATCAGAGGACGGGTTAACGGGAGATATATTTCCTTCCTCGAAGCAAATAAAATCGCCATTTCCATAACCTATTCATGTATTATATTGATTTAGTTATCAAGAAAATAAAATGTATTGCCTCCATCCGAAATGTTTGAAACAATTTCAAATTTCTTACAGAATGTAACTAACCAATTTCCGAAATTGGTTGACCTAGGGAATAGATATTTAACCTAGAAAAATAAATATTTCTAGATCTACATTATTATCCCTAATTATTACGAAAACCACCGAAGGCTTGTATAATTAAATAAGTTCACGTGTTTTTATGTGATGTGTACAAATGTATACATACCCGCCCACAATTATATTTACACAAACGCACACGCATACTTGAATCTGCATGGTAATGTGTGTGTTGAAATGGGTTGAAAATATTCAGAATGGGTTGTAAATATTCGACACTCTTGTAATTTTTTTACTGACATTTTTAGCGCTGCCTTGTGAAATATTTAACTTTACAATGTTAAAACCCTCCTTAGTTATAACTTCATTTATTTATTATACCTTAGTCCGAAAGCAGCACATTTTGGCCTTTGCATCGGACTATTAACAGTGAAAACAATGGAGACGATTACTTTCTAAGCCAACTGGGGGTTTAGGAACTTCTGGCGTAACATATTTTGATTCCTATTTCATTAACTACTCTGAGCATTACCGAAGAATTATTTATCAAAATATAATTGGATACAGGATAAGAATTTGTTTGATGAAACAGGGACTTATATCCCTGGATATTTCGACCCTATTTGTTGAATGGTTTCTTCTCAAGAAAATCTTTTGTTCTCAATTTTATAAATTATGTTCCGTCAAATGCAATTTAAGTATCGTAGCATGAACGAACGCATTCGCAGTTTTGCATGCTTGTTTTTATATCCAAAATTCTAGATGAAATCTCTTCCTATCTTCAAGCATTTAAGTATTGAATTTGCCTGCTCAGGGAATAGATGCGCGCAAATATTACATCCTTATGAGAGTATATATTAATGTTGACATTGAAAGGAGACGCTTTACAAAAACTGTACACGTATAACTGATATTACTGCGTATGCACGACTGTATGTTCATGGGTATAAATATGAAGAGCTTATCCCTGCAGGGGTTAATATTCAAAAGATGATGAAAGGAAAAGAAAACTTCTTCACGCTACAGAGGAAGATATTATAGTGCTAAAATTTTTTTCATAAATTTTAGAAGTACTTAAATATTAAATTATGCTTAAAACCCCGGACATATTGTTTGCCATGGAATTCTTCGCTGGATATCGACAAGCAATCTTTCAGAATAAAAGGAACCATTATGCTCCGCCTCGGGCGGCAATTTCGCTCTGCTGCAGGAGTCGGGGAAGCGTGATAAATACTCCAAATGGGGAAAAACCAGAACACCGAGGATCATGAGGGCTTAGTAACCATGCAAATTAAATATGCCATCTATCTGAAACAGCGAAGGCTAAATACATTCACCACATTTCTTCCTTCTAATTTTGTGCTTCTATAATTTGTCAACACAGTATTTCTTAAGGTATACTTTATCTGGCTGGGCACGTATTGAATACTTTGGTAAGAAGTGCCTGTCTCGAGCGCGTCCTAATCACGTTCCCCCGACGACTTTTCACTACGGAGCATCGCAATGTCAGGGAGCGGCATTCCGTCCTTTTCACTAAGAAGGAATGATATGATGTGCATTCCGAAGGGTGGCAATCTCTGGGATCGATCGCTCCAGGCTGCAGAAAATCTAGGTGCATAACTGAGAGGAACTGAAAAATATAATGGAAATTATTTCAAACGACTAGTCCTGGTGGTCTTTGTATTTTTTAATGTTTCCTATTAAATTGGGCATTTGTGTCTTTTTTTTTAATCAACTACAACTGGCCTCTAAAACTTGTGCCAAAGACCATTAAATACCGAAGTGATGAAGTTCCACTTGAAACGGGTAGAAAGGCGTAGACTATTTTGCTCTTGTTTTGCGCGCTAGTTTCAAAACCGATATACGATTTTTTTTCAGACGAAATCAAAGTTTTGGGCAAGAACTCATTGATTCCACAACTTAACGCATTCAACTTAAATTTGAAAAATGTTGTCCTCGTGAAAGAAGGTGAGAATTGATGAAGCTTGGATATAATTAGAGAGGATCGAAATGTTTGAGCGAAGAATGAACATGAAAGGTAACAATAGACGTAGCTCTATTACAATTAATTTTTTTCTTTGTTCAGACTTGTAAAATGTCATAGCCAAAGAGTGAAAAGGAAATAAAATTGCATCATTGTGATATTGGAGACAAATAGAATCAATATTCAACGGAAAACGTTTCAACCTCAGGGGATAGAGCCAAGTTCTCGGCGTCATTCAACGTCGCTTGGGAAACCAGAAACACCCCATTTTCCTCTAGATATCCTCAATTTGCATTCTACCATGTCTCCATCACTTAGATATGGAATTGTAAAGGCTACATGCTTTATTGACAAACAAAATTCCTGGCAACAGTGCTAGATTTTGAGAAGTTACAAAAGATTTCATTTTGTTTCTTTCATACGGATATGGTATTATCGCCTTCCCTCCCATTGAAAAAATACACAGAAAAATTTCGACTATGCTCAACTTTTATATCATTATAAAGGATTCATCAATTTAATCAACCCCACTTGATCAAATCAAACGTCATTCACATCATCCTTTCATATACGTGTTTTTTTTAAAAAGTTTTAATTCTTTTGACTCACATTGATAAATGCTGGATTACATCGCCGTTTCCCGCATGTGTAGGTATACTTTTATATTTTTTGTAGCATCGCAGCCTTACTCTTCATATATTCCTTCATACTGTCTATACATAAGATAATTTAATTTTGGCATTTTCTCTCGGTAAAAAACGGGTGCGTTTGAAACAAATGAACTCTTCGACTGAAAATTACGTCTTCTACGCACGCGCACATATGCAAACATAGATTTATTTGTTTTTAATACGCCTATTCCTATGGAGTAATATAGTATTCGTTTTTACGGTTGGTGACCTAACACCCCCCGCCACACGCCCTTGCGGCGGCTTGCGGGGTATTATGTAGATGTAGATGTAGTATATGACTTATGTGCAAGGACTAAGTGTCGGAGGAAAAGTGTTGCATTTCGTTCCAAAAAGATACGTTTATCTATCTACGTACGCATCTTCAAAGGTGAAGCGTGGACGATTTCAACGCCTGTACCTATAAAATTCTAAGTCAATATTTTCACAGATCATCCGAGGTTGGTGGCAAGAAACTCGGGGACGGGACCCCTACTCTGCCAAACGATATCACTTCGGCCGAGGCAGTCATCCAAGACTCCAAATAAGGTGTGCCATGGACCCGAAGAGAAATGCAATACAAAGCACTCCATCTATTTGGAGGGCCCTCCGAAAGCGTCCACCTTGAAAGCGCTAATGCAAGATGCCGCCGAAGGTATAACCTATCCCGCGTAGCACTCAACAAAAGAACTCCCTGACGCATTCTTCGCCACGCAGGTCTTTTCTTCCCACTTTCTCCTCGAGACATAACAGCCAATGGATCACTCGCTAAGAATATTGCCTTACCTGTAGCCTTGGGTTGCTAGGAAACCCAAGGTTACATCTTCCTAGCCTTTCATTCCAGGCAAGTACGGCCACTTCCACTCCCCTCCACCGGACCCCTCATCCATCCCTCCCTTCACCAGCCCTCTCGGCCCTAACTCCATACCTCCCGTCCAACCCCTCCCCTCTCGTCCCTCCCCCCTTACTGTCCGCCACAGTCAACAGCTCGCTCTTTCCGCCCCCCTCTCCCCGTCCGTCTGCACCAGGCATTCATTTCGAAGACGTACATATGGACACTATTTGCTTCGCCATGCTCCAATGTTAGAGATTTGTGGACTTAGGGAGGCGCAATTAATCTCTATAACTGTTACTCCTTAGTATTTCGTCGGCGCCCGAGGTGAAACAGAATCATATCCTCGAGAAAAGCAATATACCAATATGCTAGCGTCCCTAATGTTCGACGGTGATTACGTAAGAGGATGGAGCTTGGATAACGATGGATTTTATCATTCACTTCGCAGGGCAAAGGAGGCGTGGAAATGACTTTCCGAGAGAGGTTTTGTTTGACGTTTGGGAGCCCATAACGCCGACCCGATTAGTTACTGCGTAGCGCGATCGCTGGCTTACTCGAAGGTCTCGCGTTAGTACTCGGGAAGGATACCATCCCCCCCCCCAAAATACGACTTAATTTTCCTTCTGTGAGCTTTTTTAACGGACGGATACCTCCCAAACAGTCGTTGAATTTCAGTTATAATTGCTAACATTCCCATGTATTCCAATTACAATCATAAGTGCACAGAAAAAGCTTTGGCGTTTTCTTGAAATTTTCAAGGTATTCTCACACTGAGAAGGGCGAACAATGAGTTGATTCAAAAATAAGCTTCCGGATCTGGAAACATCATAATCTCTTAAACTAAAATCTCCAGGGGTACGGAAAATATAAAGAAACATGGAAAATCATGAACCTATGCTGAGAACTGTCTAGATAACTCACATGGAGTGAAATTATGATTTCGGAACTGTGTAAAAAAACGTCCCGTCTCTTTAATGTGCATCCATGTGAAATGTTATAGCAATAGAAAATTGACGTACATCACGAGCAATTATTGATGAACTAATGAGAATATGTTTGCGAATGATAGTATTTGTGCTGCTACATCACATCTAGAAATTGTTACTTTTCTTTAAGATTCTTTGACAGCTGATGCGGCGTAGAATACCGTCAATTTGAAATTGAAGCCAATATTTTTATATGCGGCGTGTAGGCGGGTGGTAGGACTGCCCAAAGTTGCAATTTTTATTTCCATCTTAATGTTTACCAGGCGGTCGTAGGTCGTACGTTCTCGGGCGTGCTGACTTTCCATAATCTAATGTCTAGAAATAATCTCCATGGTAGCAGTCAAACTTATCGTACCCCACCATGCCACTCCACCCATTTTAAGTAGCTGGCATGTTGTTTGACGTAATTTCGTATACTTCACATCGGTCTCGCACACTCACGTAATGGCTCTCATAGTAAGATGTAGATGTAAACTAGGGGTGATGATGGTTAACCCTTTTGGACGTTCCTCCGTGCCAGAGTGCCTCTGACGTGGAGGAACGCCAAAAGGCCTTAACCATTGGGGATAAACGCCGCGGAAGCTTCGACTTTCGTCTAGGCGCGATGATTGAGCTTGAATAAACTCATAAATAATTTCGGAAAGTCTAGAATAAACTCATAAATAATTTCGGAAAGTCTAACTTAAGGTCCTTTGCAATCTTTCAACATTTAGGAAATATGCGAATAAAATTTTAAAATAATGATTGATAGGTAAAATAATGAATGTTACGCAGTGATTAAACGAGTCAATTGTCGTAACGTCAGTTAACAAATTGGAAAGTTTGAGGTATCTTTACGAATTTTTATGCTTTGTCTGATCAGCTGTGAAGAGGATGAGAATACATAACACAATTTGAGCACAAAGTCAAATGAACGGGTTTTCTTGTGCTCATTATTTGACCTGGTGCTTCAATGGATTAAACAATATCACCTAGACGTAATTTGATTATGATGGATTTGAATTCAATAGATTCTCAATGAATTGTATTCAATGAAATCTGTGTCATGTGTTTTTTCACAATTAATTCATTGATAGGAGAAAATTTGGGTCGTAGAATTTGCCGATAACTCTGGATATGGGCATTATGACTCACGTAAGTTGTCATTTCGTTGAAAATAAATAAAAACTAAGGATATTTTACGAGTAAGCAAAAGTGAGACACAGTTGATATAGTATGTGTAGTTACTACATAAACAGAAATAAAATTTCCTAATGAAACTGAATATTAACTTGTACGTTTAGTTTTGACCATTTATTATATAATTTATGATCTCCTTGACTGGAAGAAAAACAAAAGCATTTCCTTTCTTAAATTATAAGGCCAATATGAATGCTCACGGTTAACGTTGCAATATTGAGATCCTTATTTTAGACGAAATTTTAGGACTAGTGATGCAAAATTAAACATTAAAAGCATTGTTTTCATTACTCATTCAGTTAAAAGAGTGAAAGTAACATAGTACGATAGAATATTTGTCATTTTCGTTTCGCTCACTTAACACTATTACTTTGTTGGTTGTTTTTTGGTTGTCTATCACTAAAACACTTGTCAGGAAAGTCAAGGAAATCTCGGAAAATAGTTCATAATTATTCATGGCGTTACATTGCGTTAGTTTCAAACTATTCTGACTGAAAGAAACGAAAAAAATAAAAAAATAAAAAAATAGCATGGATTGGATTTGAGAACCACTTACTTCTCCATTAGTTACATTTGAATCACCGTGCCTGGCGAAAAGGTCTAAGACCTTAAAGAGTCAGTGCCAATCCGAATATTACGTGTGACCTAAAGCCTGATCACCAAAATACCTGACGGAATTATCCGTTTGCTTCCGTGGCCAATTTTCAAAGCTTCACGTAGAATTTGATAAATACATGTTGCAACATTTTTCCAGACATCGGGGGAAGTATATCTGACCCTTTTTCGCGGCCAGAAAACCACGCAAGAAACTGGGGTACTGACTTATTTAGGTCTGTAGGCTTCTTCATTCTCCTTTAGACTTCCTACTGAACTCAGTAACTTTTATATAGCCGCACATCGGGAATAAAGGGTAACGTTGCGTCGGAGTTGGCATAATTCTACTAAGAAACAAATTTGAGAGTTTTTATTTTCTTATGCCTATATACGTATGTAGTGGTCCTTGTGTCACTAAGATCCCTTATTCACTAATCGCCTATCATTTGATTTACCTGCGTCCAAAACACTGAGCTCATACAAAACCCAAGTCAAGGGCGGGATTCGAACCTAGAGCATTTGGTTGGGTGAAGATTGAACGTTTCCGCAAAATTCTAAATACAAAAATTTATTGTAAATTAATTCTATTGCAGGGTAATATCAAGTCATTCTCATATTGATTTACGAATCACTTCCACAGATTACAAATACTTAGTTACTTACTTTTGACTTACATGAACTATATATTCAGTTCTTCACGTTTAGTACTCGGTCCTAATATCGCATTAAATACGTATTTTCTTCTTCCTTCAAACACTCTTAACCAATATTCTTCCTTCTTTGAAAGGATTCACTATCACTTAATATCCCTTCGGCCAATTTCTTCTTTCGTCTTCTTCGATATTCTTCGAATGGCTTCTCCTTTCCCATCACATATAGCGCCAATTCTTTTGTCCTACCATCTATCCGCCTTAAAGCTCCGACTCGCTATCTATCTGAGATATCCACACCTCAATAATATTCTCTCTCTCTGGTCATTCTTTTGTCAGAAAGACAAAATTCCCTGTTCACAAAATTCGAAGCTACTATATAAATTTTTTAATCAATATTCTTTGTCCCCTTCCAGATGTCTGAGGGTAAGTCACTTCCCTTAATTGAAAGCTGCCCTTACCATCGAATTTTTTTAAACTTTTGACAATAATCTTGCAAAGTACTCCCAACAATAGCTGAAACGTATGAAACGCTAGACCTCGTCAATTGCATGTTGTCATAATTTATCATTTCACTTTTTCCTTTCATACTCTAGCTTCTCGAGAATTACATCTGTTCTCGGGTAAAATATTGCCGGGTCTATCTTCGGAATACATCTACATCTACATAATACCCCGCAAGCCGCCGCAAGGGCGTGTGGCGGGGGGTGTTAGGTCACCAACCGTATATTCTCTTGACTTTTAAAACTTGACTTGACCTTGACTTGGAATACCATCATATTATTGGATGGAATGAACAACTTGTAGTTATTTGTTTTCCGCTCCTCTGACTGGGTTATTGGTGAGTACTCTCTCTCTTGTACTCTTCTTTTCCACTGAGTGGCCACGTCAGTTTCAGATTCTATTAATTTTTTTCACAGAATCGTGCAATTTAATTTAAAGTACCACCTTGTAAAAAAAAACATTTGTTAGGCTAGTATATTTAGGTCAGCTTTTTTCTTGGGAACCCGTTTATTAAACTGGGATGGCTTCAACTAGGCCTCCGGTTTCCATGCTTAAAAACGCTGGTGAATGCGCGGCTCTGAGGGATCGTGTCGCCATGTTGAAGAAAATGGTGCAGGAGCTTCTATATATCTATTAATCTACCTAGTACCCGCCGCAAGGCCGTGTAGCTAGGTCACCACCTGTAAAAGGTACAAAACCAAATGCAAAGTCAACACATCCATGCAAACCTATACGCATAGTGGCGTATACATTCATGCAAAAATCCTTTCAACCTACAAGCATGCAAATAGATATACTATCGTCTCACGGGCACTATCCACTGACAAACAATTGCACTTTATGGTGTAGTAAAAAATGTATGCAATTGCGTGCAAGCTAGAATTTGTCATGCAAGAAGCGAAATTCCACTACCTCATGGACATGCAACATACTACGGTCGCCTCCCCCAAGGACACCGGTAGGGAATGTGACCCAACACTGTAGGTAGCGGGAGGGTCCCCCCAAAGAGAGAGACGAGGGATGGAAGGTGAAATCTAAGAACAGACAAAGCAGAGCAAGCGATACTGTTCAGAGAAGCACATTATTTATTGTCATTCTAATGCAGATATGCGGGAAGGATTATGACAACAAAAGACACAAGGTGAGTGGTAGTGAATGCAATTGAGTAGAACTAATTATTCCCTAGATGCTGAGGGTGGCATGTAGAATTTTCGCTATCTATATAACCTTACAATTGCTTTCCGTGAATCCATGAGTCTGCTAGTTCTGCCATTTTTTCCCCGAAATTTATATTCATGATCCCGGTGACCAATGTATGTTGCAATCAAAGATCGACGGCCGGGCGGCTTTTCTCAAGGGGGACGGAGCTGAGGGTGGTAATTCGTAATTTCGCCACGCCAATAGGGCTGCACGGGTTCGCTCTAACGCTAAAAGTGGCTGGGCAATTGAGGACCTACCTCGTACCCCATCTCCCAACGAAGGAGTGTCGCCCATTCTTAGGCCTGGCGATTGGAGGGTTGTCTCTCGGGGTAGAGAGAAGGTAACGCTGCAGCAGGGATTGGACACTACGGAGGCAGTTCCTATCCCCGTCTCCAATAGGTAGCAGGTGCTGTCGGAGGTGAGGTCAAGCGTATCTGCAGCCCCTACACGTACTCCGAGGGCACTGTCTACGGTAAGACGTCAGTGGATGGGAAGGGCGGGAATGGTAGTGATAGGTAGTTCAAACGTCGGCCGTGTGATGGTCCCATTCAGTGCAAGGCGCGCCGCGTAGGCGTCTGTCAAAGGGTGTCCACCTGGAGTATACCAGGTGGAGGAGATCCTCAGGTGACGAAGGCGATCGAGGCGGCGGGGCACCAAGTGCACTCGGCTGTTGGTCGTGGACAGTGCGAGCATCAATGACGTCACGGACCGTGGATCCGAGGAAGTCCTCCATTCCCTTAAGGAATTGACCTCCGAGGTGAAGCGTGTGCAAGGCGTCGATGCTGTACAGCTGGGTTTAACGGCCTGCAGCATTCTTCCGGGGTAAGATCGTTGGTCTATGGTTTCGAGCCCAGTGGAAGGCATAAAACAGAGACTTTGGCGATTCTGCTCAGACATAGGCTCCTTCTTCGTCAACCAAAGGCAAACTCTCCGATCGTGCAGAACTCCCCTGAATCGATCTGGGGTCCGTTACACGGCGGAAGCGGCGAGTAAGGTAGCGGATAGGATATGGAAAGTTTGCAGAGGAAGGGTGAAATTGGGGTGCTATACAGCAACATTAAAGCACTATCGGAAAGTAAGAAGGGAAGATCTGTGCAAACAGTTAGAGATAAGTCGGGTAAGATAATAGTTGACATAGGCAAGATCCAAGAGAGATGGAAGGAATATGTAGAAGAGCTGTATGGTAAAGACCTTAGGCCAACAAGGTTAGACACAGAAAAGGAACATGACGTAGAGAAAGATAGCTTAGGTCCAGGCATACGCCACGATGAGATAGTAAGTGCTTTAATGGAGATGAAATTAAATAAGGCCGTGGGGGTAGACAATATTCCTGCGGAACTACTAAAAGGGTCAGGAAATGTGGGAGGAAGAGGCTATATAGACTGATTCGTAGTATCTATGAGGACGGAAACTGGCCAGAAGACTTTGTGAGATCAGTGTTAGTTCCTATTCCGAAAAAGGTAAAGGCTACAGCATATGAGGACTACAGAACAATAAGTTTTTCATATCCCACGCAGCTAAAGTTGTTCTTAGGGTCACCAAAAAAAGGATAGAGAGTAGGGAAAATGATTACTTAGGGTATGATCAGTTTCGCTTCAGGGAGTGGAGAGGCACGCGTGATGCTATTGCAGTAATGAGATCACTAATAGAGAGGAATATGAAATATCTTCAGGATGTATTTGCCTGTTTCGTTGATTTAGAAAAGGCGTTTTATAGAGTAAATTGGGGAAAACTAATGAGTATATCGAAGAAAATAGGAATAGATTGGAGGGACAGGAGGCTAATCCGCAACCTAACACCCCCTGCTACACGCTCTTTCAGCGGCTTGCGGGGTATTATGTAGATAATGTCGGAAGAGTATACGATCAATTAGAGGACATGATCGCGGATGTCTCTATAGGGAAATATTTGAAAGTGACGGGGGATTGGAACGCGACCATAGATTAAGGAAGAGATGTTGGTGATGTGGGGGACCACGGTTTAGGAACAATGAATGACCACGGTGAGAAAGCAATTGAGTTTTGCAGGAGACAGTGGTTAATCATCACCATAACATGCTTCAGGCACCACAAAAGGCGTAGGTACACATGGCAAAATGCTTTTGATTCAGCAAGGTATCAGCTGGACTATATCATGGTCAGGCATAGATCAAGGAACTGCGTGATCAATTCGCACAGTTTTCCGAGAGCGGATGCGGACTCGGACTATAATTTGGTAATTATGAAGTGCAATGTCCTATCCAAAAAGACTAAATAGGAAAGGCGATTTAGGAAATAGTGTGTAGAAGCATTAACTGGATTGACAAGGAAGGAGCATTATCAGACTGTAGAGAAAATCATGAAAGAGAAAAACGAGCTGGGCACCATCGAGGAAATATGGGAATATTTCAAAACTGAAATATCAAAAGCCACAAAAGAAGTTAGGACATGGATTAGGGAGGAGATGATAAAAAATATCGAAAAGAGAAAGAAATGTAAGAATGTAAATACAGAGTTAGATAGAAGGAATTATGAAGAGGTAACTAATGAATTGAAACGGTTACAAATAGAGTAAAATAAGCGTGGTGGTGGATGCAGGTTGAGGATATTGATAGCTTGTAGAGGAATAGTGAAATCAGTTTGCTTTAAATAAAGGTTAAAATATTGATGTGAAGCCAGAAGGGAAATCTGTGTTAAGAGTTAAAGATATTTCGGGTAAAATAATAGTTGAAATAGAAAAGATCCAGGAGAGATGGAAGGAATATATAGACTATCTGGCAAAGAAATTAGGACAGCATGGTTAGACATAGAAAGGGAATATTGCGTAGATGATGATAGCTTAGTTCCAGGCATACTTGACGCCGAGTTAGAAAGTGCATTAAGGCAATTGAAATCAAATTAGACTTTGGGGTTAGACAAAATTCTTGTGGAACTGCTCGGGAGGAAGGAAGGAATGTGGGAGGAAGAGTGTAATGGACTAATTCGTGGAGTTTATGAGAGAGAAATTTGATCGAAAAATTTTGTCACATGTTAGTTCCTAATATAAAAAGGTAAATGCTAAATCATGTGAGAATTACAGAACAAAAAGTTTGATTACCGACGCAACTAAAGTGGTGCTCAGGATCATAAACAAGGGGATGGAGAGCAGGGTAAATGATTACTTAGCGGATAATCTGTTTTGATTCATGAAGGGGGGAAGAACTCCTGATACCATTGCAGAAATGAGATCGCTAATATAGAGCCACGTAACATACAACCAGGATGTATTTGCCTGTTTTGGAGACTTTGAAAAGGCATTTTAAAGAGTGAATTTTGAAAACCTAAAGAATGTGTTGCAAATAGGAGTAAATAGGTGGAATAGAAGACTGATCCGCAAACTGTAGATGTTTCAGGCTGCTCAGGTGCGCGTAGAGGATAGAATGTCCGGATGGGCACTGTTAGGAAGAAGACCAAGATAGGGTAGTCCATTATCACATGAGCTGTTTTCATGCTTTGTGGAGGAAATGTTTAAAGCGGCATGGGATGAACTGGAGATAAGAATGAGAGTCGGCGGTGAATTCGTAAAATCAGTTAGATTAGCTGATAAGCAAGCTCTAAGTTTTCAGTCAGCCGAGGGGTTACAAGCATTTCTGTGTTAATTGGAAATGCAGTGCAATAGAATAATCGTAAATAAACCATATTAATGCCGATTTCCAGAAAGAGAAACACTGAACATAACTATGGGAGGGCAAAAACAAGAGCAGATGGAACAGTTTACGTATCTTGGCATTGTCTTGCACCAAAAGGTTCAAAATAGTAGGTACATAACGAGAAGAATGTGTTAAGCAAAGGGGACAAGAAAGATAGAATTGATGGCAGGGACGTTGGGTGTGGATGTTAAGAACTTAAGTCACGTCAAAAATGATGTGGAGCGTATTTATGTACGGCGCGGAAACATGGTCATTGAATCAGGAGGATAGACGTTAATTTGACGCTTTTGAAATGTGGGTTTGGAGAAGGATGAAGAAGGTGAAGTGAGCAGAAAGAAAAAAAAATGAGGAATTACTGAGTATGGTGGGAGAGGAGAGGAGATCGTTGAGAGAAATTATGAAGGGACAGGAAAGATGGATGCAAAGCATATTGATTGGCAATGAGATGCTGAAGACTGTGATACAAAGTAGGGTGTTAGACAGATGGGGAGGGAATGGGAACAAAGGGAATGGAATGGGAAAACCTGCAATGAAAGTGCACATCATTATCACTGAAAATTTGGCCATGCAAGAGATCTACGTTTGACTCTTCTTGAGGAGATTTTGATGGACGACCAAAAACAGAGTCGATTGTCTGTTTGCAAAGATCTTTTGCTAGGCGTTGAGGAAGACTCTGACTTTTTGGATAGTCCCGATTTGGCACCAGAAGACTATTTCCTTTTCCCAAAAGTGAAGTAATTCCTCAAAGGACACCACCATGGGACCCTTAGTTCCGTCAAAGAAACTTGCACGCGGACCCTTAAGGATCTTTCGGAATCCACCTATGGCCTCCGTCTTCGAGTGGCTAGAAAAAGTGTGTCGACGCTCATGAGATGTACTTTGAATAATTTTGAGACATTGTAGCAATATCTGAAATAAATTTTTGTTTACCAACCTTTTCCCGATACTATTTATACAAACCTAGTTGTCTAACTGAGTTTTACCTGAATTCTGGAAATTTTTTATGCACACCGATGTCGATTTTGGTGTCGAAACCAAAAAATGTGTTCATAATGACTCCTATCTCCTATAGAATTCTAATGCTTTCTCTGGCGGCCGTTACTTGTTCCAAATCCGTAGAATACATGTATTACCTCACCAACAACACAACCTTAGCCCACTCGTCACGTTTCAATCCGCTATCACTATCAAATGTTTCCCACCCCGAACACCCGCCATTAATTTCTGTAACCGACCCTGTCGACTTTTTCATCCTTACGATTGCTTGGTGGCATGTAAATCTGAGCAATTACCTATTTAGTTGGTTCAGATTTGACTTCTGCTAATAACACTCAGCCCGACGCTTGCTCTATATTTACTGCGCCTCTGCTTCTTCTTATCTTTTTATCCAACATTATTACCAGCCCTCCCTTCTTCTCTTCCCCTACCCTATATATCACTCTGGATCTCACCGTTAATCTTCCATCTCACCCCGCACAACCCTAAGACATCTACATATATGTACATTTCCTCTCCTCATCTCCAGATTTATATTTTCTTATTTCCCTCTCCACAAATTCATCCTAACAACCCAAGTCGTGTTCTAACAGCTTCTGTCTCTTCCCTGATGCTGCTGTCGATTTCGCTTTGCAAGAATTTTGGGTGAAGACGATCGTGGAAACTTTGCTTCTCCCACCGTCTGGAAGACACACGGCCCAGCTAACTTGGTCCTGTAGTTTCCAGGACTCATTCATAATACTTTCAATCATATTTCTTGGGATGAATAATCGAGGGTGTCTCCCATTGCCTTCAGCAGTATAGGTTTTAACGTGACGCCATCACTCAAAGGACTACTCAACTGCTTACGTCTTTGCAGCCACCTAATTGAGATAAAGACGACGCCCTGACTGTCTTTCGACTTGCTCCTCCTACCTATTTTTAATAGATGATTCCACCAGGATAAAATACGTATCATTGCTCCCACCAGCCAACTCCAGCCTCTTGGGGCCATCTAAACGCACAGACCTTTCCATTACATTTAGCTTTTAGTCCATGGGGTAGGGAGCTTCACTTATATTTGATATATTTTTAAAATAAGCGATTCTGACTTCTGCGAACTATTGGTAAGCGTATAGAACGAGGTAAAATGACTTTATGTCTCTCTGCTATCATTTTTTCGATCCCTACTGGCAAATTTTATGTTTTGAGGACGAACATTTATATCTAAGGTGACCTAACTGCTTCGTAAGAAGTTGAAGGTGTTTTTTTTCGTAGAGCATTCAAGTATTCAATTGGTGATAGATCCATTACCCCCATGCGGCCTCTCAGTCGTCCACCATTTTAATGATATAATAGAAACACTTCACTGATTTTACGCTGATATTAAATTTTCGTTGCAATAGCTTTTCCAATATTGTTGAAGTTTGACTTATACAGGGTTCGTCCGGAAAATAAGTGTACTGATTTTTTCCCGCCGCTCCAGGCGCGCCCAGCACCGCTCTGACGGGCTTCGATTGGAGGGGGGTATGTTGGCAAGCGACGCTGAAAAAGGCAGTCGGCTCTGAGCTGTGGTGTAGTGAGGAGCTCTGTTAACGCGAACCTCCACACTCGATCCACGTCACGGAAAGCGATGCCGAAGCAGCGTTATTCCATCAAATTTGCGGTAAAGCTTGGGAAATCGTCTACCGAAACTGTCGGTATGATTAACCAGGCTTACGGGGAGGCAGCCATGTCCAGAAACATGATCTTTCGGTGGCACAAGATGTTCGTGGAGGGCAGAAAAGAGGTCGACGACGAACCACGGCCTGGACGCCCATCAACGACACTCACCGACGAAAATGTGCGAAAAGTTCGCGATGTACTGAACTCTGATCGTCGTCTTAGTGTTCGGATGATAGAAGAGCAGTGTAATCTTCGAAAACGAGTCACCCGCGTCCGGCCAGCGATCAAAAACATCTGGCGGCTGCATCACGACAATGCGCCGTCTCACACCGCGCTTGTCGTGTCGGACTTCTTGGCCAAGCACGGCGTGGCAACGCTGCCGCACCCGCCCTACAGCCCGGACTTGGCACCACCGGACTTCTTTCTGTTCCCGAAGATAAAGAGGAGTTTGAAAGGAACGCGATACGGGACTTTGGACGCCGTCAAAGAGGCCGTGACGACGTGTCTTCGAGAGGTTCCCGATGATGCCTTCGCGGGAGCGTTCCAGGAATAGGAACGCCGCTGGAACAAGTGTATCGACTCACAAGGGTCCTATTTTGAGGAATATTAGCTTAAGATATGTAAAAGTGTAATGCATTTTTTTTCCTGAGCTCAGTACACTTATTTTCCGGACGAACCCTGTATGTTCCTTAAAAAATCTCAACTAGGGGAAAAAAGATGTAGGCTTTAATTGAAACTATTTTGTACCAACTTTAACAGTTTCTTTACAATATATTGAACGTTGATTGGGATCTACAATACTTAAGGCTCAAATATAATTTTAGCTCCTCAAATCTCTGCAATATTCAATAACTTCACCAGTGTTTAGCGGATAAAATGCACCGGAAGTTATATCCGTGGAGCTGGGATAGTTGCTGAGATTATACCGGTGAAACTGGCTCACCCTGAGAGTCAGAATTCTTTCGAATTTTGATTTTACATTTTGATGATCTGATAACTTACTCTTTGAAAACCTCGGTGTCGTGCCAAGGACCAAGTATTTATTTTAACAGTGATTTCAAATATTACATCTGGAGCCACGAGCCAAAAGGACCTATGAACGTGAATTAATCAATGGCAATCCTTGTCAATGCTTGGAGTGGGTATGTAGTTGTTTATTTAAAAATTTCTAATCTTAAGATGATCTTTCTGAAGATAAGAAGAGTATATTCTCAAGAAGATTTTATGTATCTGGTAACCTAATAAATCCAAAAATATATTTCTTAATCCCGAGAAAAGCCTCCATCAATGCAAAGCTTTCTTGGAAATTCGGAATCAGCTAAAAGTCCTGCGAATCTTTTTGGATGATAATCTTCAGGAAAGTTCTAAAAAAACATTTACGACAGCAAATTGTACTCTAGGAAAAAAAATCTCTGACTGAAGTCTATCATGTCTTTCCCCCTGTCACTTGAAGTTTTCATCGACGCATTTGAGTAAAGATAAGGAGAAAAGTTGATCTAAAATTGAGCGCCTCATTCATCTCTGCTTCACAACGGATTAAAACACCAGGATAAGACGAGAACCATACTCTCCAATTTTCTCTCCAACCTCTTTCGAAGATAATTTAATAAAATTAGTCTTTTCGCTTCCCTCGAACAGGACAGAGCGCATCAAATAAAATTTCCCGTTCTCTTATTTTGCTCATAATAAAATTTTCGATCGCTCGCATTAATATTTTGCCCCTTCGGAAACCTTTGACATCTTTCATCTTCAGGATTGACTTCAATGCTCTGCCCCTCGTATACCATTGTTCTTATGAAATATGGCAATAAGTATCCCAATTTTCTCCACTCTTGCCTTAAAACTCAAACACCAAGTTTATGATTAATACTTGAATACGCTCTTTGTCTCACATAAGGATCCCCAGGGACAAAGGAATGAAACTCGAAAGCTGTATACCCACCTTAAAGGATACGAAGTCATTTAAATTTTGCAGCGTTTTAAGCCCTACGAAGGCTACTTACCAGGACGTCGTTAATATTAATCTGTAAATTAATTTTCTGGAGACAGCAAGGTTAAAGGATCTCATAGAAACCGTCACAAGACGGATATGCTTAACCAAATGTAATTCACGATAACTCTGAACTTTTTGATTTAATTGTCTCGGGATATTCAGCTTCTAGCGATATGCATAAGTACCATCAGGTCTTCATTATTTTCTCCTACAAGAATCAAACTGAGGATTTTGATATTACTTGGATTTTTTGAGTATTGTTGTGGACCGTGGTCAGTTATTAAAAATTGAGATGGCCGCTTTCCTTATTTTTCTCTATCAGTATTTATTTTTATAGTGATCCTATTTATGATTTTTATCCGGTAGTAATTATGTAATAAGTTTGCAATGGTTTTGGATTCCGCTTCAGGCCCCTTGGATCTACTCATTTTTCCAATAAAAAGATACGTTAAAGAAGAGAAATAATATGTTTAGACTCCATCCTTGAGAAAAGATGTTAGCTAGCGTGACCCCCCGGGCTTGTGCCCGCCGAGTATGCTAATGATGGGCAGGTCCTCACATTCCGCTCCGTTTTCGAAGAAAACAGAGGGAAAATACCGGCAAAATAAATTTTGATCGTGAGCGGGAAAAAGCAACTAGCTCTCGCAAATATTGAGTAATGATCAACGTTACATGCAGGCATTTCTCCGATATGGTGGAGAAGGGGTACTATCGGGCGCTCCAATAGAGCCATCAGGGATCACGTCTCTTGATCAACTGAACCTTAGATAATAAAAATGGAAAAGTGGAAGGGAGTGGCTCTGATTTTTTCTCGTTCCACCCGTTAACTATAGTACATAGTAATAAAATCAATGGAAATATTCCTCGGAACTAAGAGATATTCATCTACATCTACTTAATACCCCGCAAGCTACCGCAAGGGCGTGTGGCGGCGGGTGTTGATGCACCACCCGTAATTTAGAAAAAAAACGCATGCAAAAGCCACAAATTTAAACACAATCCACAAACAAAACGTGGTGTGCATCCATGCAAAAACCCTTACACCCCACACCCATGCAAACACACAAACTACCAACTAACATACATATAAACCTACAAATAAACCGGATATCTTTGCAATGTTTTGTTTCGACTTGTAAGTTAAATGTTTTTAATGTTTCTAAAGTCAATCCAGTTTCTTGCTATTATGATTCTGATTGTTCGGGGAAAGAATGACTATTTGTATCTAACTCTACTGGAATTTATCTCCCTTATTTTATCTTTGTGGCCTGATTTACCCAAGTAGGAACTATGTATACCTATATATATATTACTTGATAAGCCTTAATAAATAAGAGACCATTCTGGCTACTCTTGCTGGTTAATGTGTAGACGGGTCAATCTCCTTTTCTTCGAACGTAAGATAGACCAAGAACCGGGAACAAAATGTGTGGATCAGCAGATTTGTGAGGCTATAGGATTCTAGTTTTCCCTCTCGCATAACCTCCAATTATAAATCCACCCCGTAGGCACATGTATCAACATGATACGAGTAATTCGTAAGTGTCGAAGTTAACTCAGAATGTTATTATGTCTCACTTTTCAACTGTGATCTTACTTTTTGCGTAAGCTTAACGCAATGAAATACTGGTCAAAATATTTTTATTTTATGAGCCGAAACAAGTAATTCCCGCACTTTCCATCGGTTATATTTCGTCTTTAATCCAATTCAAAGGCAATAATATCCTCTCTGACTCATAGAACTCACATGCCACTAAATTTTCAGCCCGAGGAGTAGAGATTTCTTCGAGTATCATTCTGCTATTGGTTGTGTATGTAAATGGACGGCAGTGGTCATTTCGCATGATAATTACATCGTCGTGTTCACATAATGCATCACCGCGTCAACAATTGACATACTGTGAAATCTATTCCAAAGGCTGTCCCACGAGAGAGCCAACATTTGGAGAACGATCACACAAAGCAATTCGCTGGATTGATCTGCTAAAGGGAGCACCCGGCACCGACCCCACTCCCATCTACTTCCCAAAAAGCACGGGACGCCATTGAAGCTTCACATACTCAATCCCGTGGTAATCGCCACACGTAATTAGAACTTTGCATCCCGTGTTTTCAAGCGGCGGCGTCAGTCAAAAGTAGAATTGTGATATATAGATGTTATTACGATAAGAATAATTATTCATCGCTAATTTTCTTCTTGAAAGGATTTGATGATGAGTATCTCCTTTCAGCCATGATGGAATCTGAAGCATGGGAGACGGTAGAAAATAAGCTTCGAGGACTGATTACGACTCTGATATAAATACAAGTTATTTTTCTACTTCAATGAGGCATATTCTAACTACTGGCAAATATCCCATATAATTGCGGGTTAATGAGGTCTTTTCGTTGCTCTCCTCTGACCAACGAGATTTTTCAATGAATTCGAAGCTTCCGAAGGATTCCCTCATCATTATTACTTGGTGTTATAAATGCAAATGAAATCTTAAAATGTCTGCACTCTTTATGCCCACTTTTTCTGCTAATGTGCCAACGCCTATGCTACGACAACATAAAATTCCTAATTCCTCCCATGGCATCTTCTCACACGCATCAAAACTTCATTTTCTCTCTCCACTTATCCAAAGTCTTCCTCTCCCTTTCCCAGAGATCTCTTCGGCCGGTCCTCTAAAATTATTTTGAATTTGACTTTTATTTAGCAAATTCACTCAACATCACTTCCCTGGCATCAGGGTACAGGACACGACAAGTAATTTTACGAGGAATTTTTTTTCAGCGAGGTCTTTGAAACCTTTTTCTCTACCTAAACACGCCGCCGCCGGCAGTTAATCCGTAACTTCCAGTCATATTACGCTGCAACCAGTGATATCAAGTCAGAAGGCAGCTTAAAACGGTGAGGGAACCCTTTTTTTTAAATACTTGGTCTCACTGAAAGGAAAGATGTCATAGCATCTGGTCTATCGAGGAATCGGTCCGTTGGCACCCTACCACAACCATTTTTAGGGCACGTGGAGAGGCGACCATAAAATTCCGTAGGAAGGGCCTTCGAAGGGGGAAGGGCGAGGCGCGGGTGAAATGCCTCCCGCCCCATCCTGAGGGTGGGAGACATTTCACGGTCGAGGAAGGTCACACACAATTTCCTGTGGCCCCCCATTCTGGAGGGAGTTCTACATAGCATGTCAGGACCCAGTAGGGAAACGCAGTAACTGTACGCACTGGGTATTTCCTAATAATGTAGTATGAGATAAGGCTTAATAAAAAATTTTATTCGGACGGGAACGGAAAACACGTATATTAATATTGACCTGTATATCAGCATGATTTTCATATATAAAATGGGGCATCATGTGTCACTCAATATCATCAACAGGCTATAAACATTTATCCAAATATCCAGCAATTGTATTTTCATAGCCATTTTCAATTATATCTAGCTACAAACTCTTTTAAATATGCAGGGCAATTCGCTCTAAAGCCCAATTACTAGTCATTGAATGAAGTTTCTCACCATAAAATAACAAACAGAAGGAACTAGTCAGCAACAGAAGTACCCAGGCAAAATTTGGGAAAATTTGTGTTTCTCTTCTTGTTTCCATATGCCCTGAGCATAAAAGCATCAAACTATAGTTGAATATATTTGAAAAATAATGACACGCGAGAGCGAGTAATATGAGAGCTGATTTCTTGAACGCGGATTGGGCTGTAAATTTTATCTCTAACTGTTTTTCGTGGATATATGATAGTATGAAAAAAAATCCATATAATATTTACCCACCGACCAAATTGTTATTTTTTTAGAACGCTGACGTTGGTTTATTTAACCTTTGCCACTGTTGCGTATGCGATCTTCTAAAAAAGAAAAAAAACAACAACAATGGAATTTAAATCGATAACTATATCAGTCCAGCGGACCAGTTTCCTTTCATTTTCATCGCCGCGGTCTTAATGAACCACCTGGTCGGAAGGGGCGAGGCCGCTTGCGCTGTGGACGCTTGAATTTTCAACGGGCGTCGTCGCCGATGCCGGGGTCCAGTGTATCAGGGCGCATCCACTCATCATCTCCCCCGATGAGGGAGGGAGGCAGGCTGAAGGGGTGCCGTGGGAGAGAGAGAGTGGAGGGGAAATAATTTTCCAGGGTACTCGGTGGGAGGTGGACGACGACGCCTATTTTGCAAGTCTCTCCAACATCTCCGTCGACTTAAGATGCCGAAAATTCGAGAGAAGGATTTTATCCGCTCCTGTCATCGGTAGGGACACCG
This sequence comes from Hetaerina americana, assembly GCF_022747635.1. Lineage (NCBI taxonomy): Eukaryota > Metazoa > Arthropoda > Insecta > Odonata > Calopterygidae > Hetaerina > Hetaerina americana. The sequence continues at coordinate 26,310,084 of NW_027286292.1, forward strand.
CTCTCCTTCTCCATATCCCTCCCTCCCCCCCAACCCTCCGCCTCCTCCCCCTCCTCCTCACCCTACTCCACCCCCTCCTCACGGCCTGCCCCAAAAACTCGATGCTCTCACTCCTACGCCCACCCAAATATTTCACTCCCCACACCCCACCACCCTATTTCCCCTTCAGCACCACCTTCCACCTCCGCCCCACCCGCCCGGGGCACTTTGGAAACTTGCTCCTCCTCCCACTCATTACATTTACAGACGCCTGGCCCCGAGGAGTAAGGGACCGCTCCAGAATAATAAGCTTCCGGTTGGCATAGCAACGAAAGATCCTCTAAGAGATTCCGTGGCATTGCTTACGGCGTGTCGGGAATGCCACAGCGAAGTACTCCAGTGTCATTTGTGTGGGGAAGGGTGAGGGCAGGGTGGGACGGCTAGATTAGCTCCGGGGACCAAAGGGGGTTGGGGAAGGGGGTGTCGGGAGGGTTCGTAGCGGGGCACCGTCGGAGAAAAGTTTGGATGCCGTGTGACGCAAGATAGTACCTCGAGGGGGCCAATCGGTGTGGCGTAGGGCAAGGACGGAGAACGAGGACTCTCCAGCGCCTCCCCCCCAGGTATAACTCCTTCCCCACCTCTCGACCTCAAACGCCCAATTGAGAGGCGCACGCAGTATATCGTGGGAGCGACGTGAGTCTAGGGCGTCCACTGCGGCGGCAACACACACACACATGGCGTCTAATTTCGTCCTTTTCGGTGAGATTCCGTAAGGTAAACGTGTCCCATTTCACCGAAATGCATGGCCTCGGTGAGGAAAGAACGTAAGCCGAAGTATGTAAACACGTGAGAGAGTCGTAATCACTCGAACTCACGCCTCAAGATTTGGTTTCCATCATCTGCTCCAGTCGCCTTCCCCTTTCTTTGTCTTAATCCTTGGAGCCGAGGTCATTCGAGTTCCCGTCTCTGATTTTCTCGTCTCGACTCTTCATCGCCCAGTCACATCTCCCGCTTCCCGCACCTGAAAACCGTTTTCAGGGTCTTTGGAAGCATTTCATGCATTCACATTTTTTTGCTAAGAAAATATTTAACGCGTCCCTCAGATTTCCTCTTTGGGTTTTAGGCGCGTTCCCTTAATGCGCGGACACTCCCGATTCGTTTAATACATTTAATGAGTTTTTCTTAGAATTTACAACGCGGATTGCCCATGGATTATTAACTTTGCTGAGTATTTCTGCTGCTACCTTTAAAATTTGCATGCATTGTTGTGGAGGATTTTCGCTGCTAGTGGCTCCGTTATTGCTCATTACCAAACAATGAAGTGAATTTCCCACCCAAGGGCGTATGATTGACCTTATTACGCACTTCATGGGGCGTTTTATTCATCCTGAACTCGACCGAAAGATATTTAAACACTCACTAATCGTCGATAACTTTATGCCGCTTGTATCATGCGCTGCAAATTTGATTCACAACATATTAATGCACTTCTTACCCTTTTTATTTTCACGATTGATAGCCGTTGAGTGCCGCTACTTTGAATGAAGGGTATGGTACAAGAACGTTATTAAATACGCAAAAAAGGGAAACATTGGAATACTACAATTTCCATTGCCTTAAATAACGAAGCTTAATAATATCTCGTCTATTCTGCGGTGCTAACACTACTCTTTTGTGACAACATAGTTTCCGAATGATGTATATTATTTGTAGCGTAATAGTCATTGAAGCTCGATTTTCTTTTACCTGTTGGTCCTCGGGAGTAGAATTAATTTAGATAGTATGACTCATTTGAGTGTACCCTCAATTATTATGTAAAATATATATTACCTTCAAGATAAAATGATAGGGGGATGTGGTAGTTCAGTGGGTTCAGCTTTGGACTACCGACCGGAGGTCCCAGGTTCGATGCTTTAGGAACGTTTCTGAGCACCCTCAGCTTCTCACAATCTCTGTGAAATTGCGAGTGACAGAACTTCCCGGGAAACCATTGGCGGTTCAGAAAAAGTAACGGCCCACTACCCTGATGCGTGAATTTAACTCGTCGTTGGGCTTAGTACTATGGGAGCAGTATTCTCACCCATAAAAACTGACATTTGGATTTTACAATGATTTTCTCCAGTGGATTCAGGCTACAATTATATTTCTGCAAACATCAGTCATTTGACCGAATCCACAGCTATGATTTGATTCTACTGCAATGGCAAGTTATTATGCCTTAAATTGCAGTATAATCTGTGCGGTATGATCTTCAAAAGATTTCAGCCAATTCCCAGCCTGCATAATGTCATAAATGCAAGTGACCTAATCATTTAATTCAATGCACATAGTTAGATACAGAGTTTTGTTTTGTCAGCCAAGACTTCTTCCTTGATTTAACCTTTTCCACTCGATCCAAAGAATAAAACTCATAGGAACAACATGATTATCAGCCATAGAACGCCTACCGAAAATCCAATCAATTTCGAGCATTAGAATTCATTGTTCTCTATCACGTCATCCTTCCGTGCAATTACGTTCCTGAAAATCATCGCGCCTCATCCACAGTGCGTCTCGTCCCATCAAGTGGAGCCATATCTACTTGCTGATATCTCCTCTGTATCTCATGATGTGATCCAAAGCCTCCATTGAATCCCTCCTCGTTCGTGCAGACCTCGCGTCAATCACATCTCCGGAGAAAACAATACCTCCTAGTATCCTTACGGCCTCTGTTCCCATTCTTCGCCGCACTTCATCCCTCCAAGTTCATTCTCCTTCTTCTCCTCCCCAACTACGTCTATTGCTTGTTTATTTATTCCCATCGTACACAAATTCAATCTTCCCTGCCTCTGCATTGCAACTCCAATCTTGAAAATCTTGCATCTACAAATACCATTCTCATCAATAGCCCCATGCTTCCGTGCCATTAAATACTCTCAGTCTATGAAAATGATCCAGAGATGGCAAGCCAAAGCCCTCATATGTATGAGTGGCGTGCATGTAGGTATATTTATACATGTAAATTAATTATTCCAATTTCATTATACCTGCGCAAATTTCTAAGCTCTAAACTTCAGTTTTTCAGTACTTTTTTCGTATAATGCTAATCGCTGTCGATCTTCCTTCCAAAACGTGTGACCATAAGTCAATGGCTGCATAGGTTCGCCAAATGGCTTCACACCTGAAGGCTCCATTGACCTATTCATCCGCTCTTTTGGAAATCACGTGACTCCTGGATTTCGGAGTGCGCTGTCTGTCCTTACCATGCTATTAATAATATGTGTAACTTAATAAGAGCACCTATTTTACAGCTTGCATTTGAGACCGATGGAATATGAAACTGGTTTAAAACATATATAAGATCGCCTTAATTGAGTAATACGTATAGTTACAATGAACTGAACTTCATCATATCATATTATATTTGAATAGCCTCCATTATAAGTTAATGTCGAAACAATCAAATTCAATTTATACAGTTCTGTAATCATTGTGTTAATTTTACATGCCGTTGTGCAGTACGAGAGCATGGAGAGTTTACAAAGGAAGGGTGCATCGGGTATGCTATACCTAAAGGTTAAAACAAAAAAAATTCTGGAAATAAGTAAGGAAAATAAAATGAAATTGTCCAAGTGAACCAGGGAAGAATCGAGAAAAATGGAAAATATACATAGAAGACCTGAATGGGAAATATTTTAGGCCATAAAATTTGGGTATGAAAAAATATGATATAGATAAGGATGGCTATGGTCCAGGAATACTTGAATGCAAAATAGAAAGGACTTTTACGTAAGAAAATAAAAAGAAGGTCGTTGAGATGGGGAATACACCCGCGGAACCACTTAAGTTTGAAGTAAAACGTGAAAGGAAGAGTTTTTATGAGATAATTCATAGGATAGCATTTATGAAAACGGAACTTGGCCGGAAGATTTCACCAGATCAGTGTTAGTTGCCACCCAAAAAAAATGTAGCCACATATGAAACATATCCAACATTAATTTTGATTTCGCACGCAGCTGAAGTGTTACCCAGGTTCATCAATAAGAGGATGGAGAGGAGGGCACATAATTACTTGATTATTGACCTGAGATTGATCAGTTCGGATTCAAGTGGGGGAAAGGTTCGCGGGTTATCACAGCAGTAATGTGATCAGTAATAGAAGAGTAGTACTATGAGGATGTATTTTCTTGTTTCATAGATTTATGGAGGCACTTAATTGAGTAATTTGTGTAGAATTAGCAAATATTTTACAGAAAAAAGGAGTGGATTGGAGGTAGATTCAACATGTCAGTATTTGCACGTGTCAAAATAATTAGGTACGTATGGCAGGTGGAGAGTCGGAATGGATAGTTTTGGGCACAGCAGTAAGATAGGGATGTCCTTTACCACCCGCAATTTTCAGCTATTATGCAAGACAAATTGGTGTAAAAAGCACATGAGGCAATGGAGTTGAGAATGAAACTAGGTGTGGAATTCATAGAATTAGCTAGTTTTTTACGGGTTTTTAGGCTATATTTTGCCACTCAGCCAAGATTTTACAGTCATTGTTGGTCGAACTACTGAATCCATTAGAAAATCAGTGTGATAAGAGTGGAATGAGATTTGAACCGGTGGAATATTTTACGTATATTGGATGTGTTTTGGAACAAGACCGTCAAAGTAGATGGTCGCCATGGAATGGAATGTAATATGAAGAATATTTGTGTTAAGCAAAAATTCCTTCACAAACAAGGGAGACGTAAAGTTAGGAGTACATGAAAAGTTCAGTGAAAACTTGGGTTCGGAACTTGGCTTTTTATGGATCGGAAACTTGGTAGTTTAAGTAATACGACCTGCGTAGATTGAAGGCTGTTGGAATGTGAGAGTGGAGGACAGAAAAGGTAAAATCGATAGATGCGAAATGAAACGGCGAATCACTGGGCGTGTTGGTGGATGAGAGAGTGTTTAGAGGAGGAATCCAAAGACGGCAGGGCAGATGGATGCAGAGTATTTCGTTTGGCGATGGAATAGTGAAGACTGCGATAGAGGGGAGAACGTTAGGTTAGGTTAAGTGAGGTTGCAGCTGAATAAGCTTAGGGATGCGGGACGAAATGGTGTATACGGAGTTAATGAACAGTTTATTGTGAGTTGGGTTGGCAGGTTTTGCCTAGCTGCGCGAGGCTGAGAAACGTATAGGCGTACAGTCCATGCCCACCCAAAATCTACCTTGAATGGCAGATTAACAATTAGTATTAATCACTCTATAAAACGGAGACAATATTTTTTTTCCGAATATCAGGTAGCAAAATGAGTTTAAAATCGAAAGCGATAAGAATTACAGAGAAAGGTTTAGGATAAACTATGAGAAGAAGGTATTGACAGATGTCGGTGTATAGAGCTATGTGGAAACGAAAGGTCCGGTAGGTAAACTGGATGGTTATACGGCACAAATCAATTTTTGGCTTAATAACTCCTCATTATGATAGCTAAGAGGGTAAATTTTTTATGGTCTCGAGGTTTTTATGGAAACAAATTTTAACTAGTTTCCATAAAAATAAGGGTAGCGGAAGGTTTACGCTTCAAATAAATAGCAAGCCCTTACGTGTCGAAAGAAATAACCATGGACAATATTCAGGAAAAAATGCCAAGTTATCATGGTTACAAACGAAAACTATATGAACTTTTCATTGTTATTACGATATAAGAGCCCAACCCAGGGCAAAATTGGTCATCAATCAAGGGTATTATTAGAATTACCAAGAAGTTTATCTTTCGCGAAACATAAGAAACTACAAAATTCACAGGAACGGAAATCAATATCAAATAGGTTAAAAATGCTCATACGACTACAGATGACTTCCAGAACAGCAGTCTAACAGGATTCTCTAACTAAAGTAATTGATATTTGCCCATAGACATACCACAGATAGAACAAAACATTTCTTGCATAATTTGCATTTCTATGGTAATATTAAAATAATGCAATTTTGAAGTTAAATTATTCGGACTCGGTAGATATTATAAAGGAAAATGAGAAGCAAAGAGTAAGTATGCTTTCTAGTTCACTTTAAAATCCACTCAATTTTAGGCTGATGGGCGACATCATTCAAATTTCATCGATTTCGGGGGGGTTACCTTAAAGATAGTATTGATTTAGTAATGCTTTACTTCTGGTTGCTGTATATTTAATCAATAACTATAACACCTATAGCCAATAATTTTAAATATATACTATGTTATAACCAACTAATGTCCTGTAGCAATCTTCGTAAATAAAGACATTATGTGGCAATACGAATCTTAGGTGAAAAAGATAAATGAAAATGCAGAGAAGAAAAGAAATATCGCATTAAGATAGCATTTAAATGGTATTCGCAACCGACCTCTTAAAATAGTATGTTGTTTGAGATTTTCAATAAATTTCATCGTTAGGAACTCATGATTTTTCAAGTCCAACGAGGTTCATGGGAAGCATCAGGATACGTGTACAAGGGGATATCGTAAACTTTTAATTATTACTAAAAATAGTCGGGATGGAAAATTAATTTTTTATTGCAATTTTTAAGAGTTCGCTGCATAGTCACCATCCAGAGTTATACATTTCTCTCAGCGTTTCATGACCTTTCGTAGCCCGTCAATTTAGAACTCAGACGATTGCGTCAAAAACTCTTGTTCCGCCTCTTGAATGACATCATAAGTGTTGCTAAATCTCCGACCCTGTTATGGTTTTTTAAGTTCTAGGAATAATAAAATGCCGCTTTGGGTGAGATCGGTAGGATTTGGCGAATGTGGCAAATCTTCAAAGCCATATTACTTTGATTCCTCAACCGTACCTCGAGATGACTGAGTACGTGCATTGTCGGCAACAAGACGGATGCCTTGGAGATCATACCGAGCCGTTTTTTTTAATTAATTACGTAATTTGTTCAGAAGTGTGTATTGACCGACACCAGTGATGGTCTGACCCCTCCCCAGGTAGGTCTGTCAAGATGATTCCACGACGGTCCCAAAAAAACAAGTAGCATTACCTTCCCTGCAGACTTAAGCACCTTAACTTCTTGCGGGAGGTGAGTTACTGTACTTCCACTCCTTGCTTATTCCTTTGGTTTCTGGGTCACATTTATAGATCCAAGATTCATCCATTTTTACCAGGTGACCACAAAAATCCCCTTCGTCTCACTTCAAGAGATTCAGCATCTCCCTGACAGGTCGCGCCATGTTTGCTTCTGAAAATGAGTCAGTAGTCGGGGACCCAGCGTGCTGACATCTTTCACAAATGCAGTTCTTCGTGAAAAATATTCCACACACTACCGTACCTAAGACCAGTGTCATTCATGGTCATTTGGGTGGTTGCTCTTCGGTATAATACGAGATGTGATAAATTCCTCATCTTTCTTCACTATGGCAGCATCGCCCGTGAGTGATGGTCTCCCACTTCTTGAATCGCCTGTGAGGGATATGTGGCCAGTTCGAAAATCCCTTTTCCACCTTACATCTGGGTCATTTGATGGACCATAATTGCTATAAATAGCCTACATTTCATCGTGAGCTTGCCGGGCACTGTAACCTCTCAAATGAAGGAATTAAATCACACTGCGAGCCTCTATCTTCTGCAGAGCGTGAGTTACTTATAACTACGGTTTCCTTAAACCAAACAAGTCAACATGAATGGCGGTAATTTAAAACATTATGTATTTAAAGATCAATTAAAGCGATTAATAAACTTCATCCAATTCTTTTTTATCTTGAGTAACGATTACATTTAAATTATACCCCTAAATATTGAGCCTGAAACGATAATTAGACTCTGAATCTTGCATGGAAATTAAGTAACCATGTAGGTCACAATGAGCATTGTTACGTTAACATAAAGTAGCCAAATGGCTGATACCAATTTTGGAAGGAAGAATAGGTGACCGATTTGGAAGAAATAGAAGTTTCGGTTAGTAGATTTTTTTGGAAAATATTTTTATTTTGAAGGAGTGGGTAAGCAACACGGAGATTAATTGCAAATTGGGTGCCAATTGGATGGCGCGCACCTCGAGGCATAATGGATTCGCTAGCAAGGCAATGGGAATACCGAATGAGTAAAGACAAGGGTCAGATACCCATGGTAAGAAGAGTACATTCTGGGCATAAGGGAGTTTATGTAAGTAAAGAAAGAGTGAATGGTGATAGTGAACCAAATCCCGATTTATATACTAGGGAGCGTATTTTTAGAATAAAGGAAAAAAACTGTCGTGGGCAACGACGTTACAAAACAAGAATGTGGACGGTGAGAAAACTTCCCCCTGCCGAGATTTGAACCCAAGTATTCAGCTTCGGAAGACCACCGCAGACAGCAATCCGAGAACCACTTCTTGGCCTCGGTGCCGAGGACGGGAATCGAAAAGGAAGACAGTCGACCCCCCACATCGGACTTAGTTTCTCCTCTGTTGGATGAGAGCGTGTGTGTGTGTGTGTGTGTCCCATCACACGTCACCCCTCCCGAGATACTCGCCCATCATCCCACATACCACGCCCCCTCCCTCCACTCTCCTCAGTCACCTCAACCCCCCCCCGCCAGGCCGCCCCTTCCCGGCATTCTGCGGATTATCGATCAGCGCGACGCCTGGTGCTCTTTTTACGCTAGTGCTCATCGCGTTAATTTCCCGACATTCTAGAAACCCGTGGCCGTCTCGTTGTCACACAATAGCCATTGTGGTCGAGGGGGTTGGGTGGGATGGGGGTGGGAGGGGACGTCGGATCGCGAAACGGAACCTCCCGCGGCCGGCCCAGCGAGGGTGGGCAGGGGAGGTAGTGGTAGCAGGGTCGCCGCTCTCGGTTTAGAGGGGGGAGGAGACTAAAAGAGGGGGTGCATTTGCAAAGAGTCTTCCCAACCTCCCCTCCAAGAAGTGAGCGGACGGCCGTAGAGGTGCGCTTTGTGCCATTCCCTCAGCTACCTCCCCTCTTTTTGTAGCACAATCTCTCTTTCATTAGTGGTAATTTTCAGGGGAGGTCATTTGCACCATTAAGGATGGATAGGAAAGGATGAAGGGTGGAGAAAAACCCGGCGTCGGCATTAGGCTACTCTTAACGAATGGCGCCATGGGGTCCGCAGCTAAACGTCTTATCCGCCGGACGACGCACTCAATCAAAGTGCTCTCCACAAAGCACCTCAAGTAGGGATCGGGATACAACTGAAAAATATCTGCCACCTCCGGGGTTCGAACTTGTACCCTCTGGGAGGGAAACCAGTACATTACCCGCCGCACTATCCCCATTCCCCCCCCCTCTCTCTCTCTCTCTCTCTCTCTCTCTCTCTATATATATATATATATATATATATATATATATATATATATATATATATATATATGTGTGTGTGTTTGTGTGTGTTTGTGTGTGTGTGTGTCTATATCCCTCCCCGGACTACAACCTTGACGTGGTGGAAGGGCTTGCGCGTTCCGATTACCCCTAGAGCTGTGCTGGCGGGAGTAATAATAATTGCTCCTGATAGGGTCACCCATGCCAGATAGGTCGAAGGTTAGGAGCCAGACAAAAGGTAGTCCACGTAGCGTTTGTTCCTCAGTGAGGCGGCTGCAATGGCGTCGGACCCCAATGGGGCGACCAGTAAGTGATGGTGTCACGAAGGAACATGACGTAGAGGACGAGAGTTTAGGTCCAGGTATACTGGACGATGAGATAGAAAGGGTATTCAGGGAGATGAAACTAAATAAGGCCGTGGGGGTGGATAACATTCCGGCGGAACTTTTAAAATGCTTAGGAAAATGTGGGAGGAAGATGCTATATAGGCTGATTCGTAGTATCTATGAGGATGGAATCTGGCCGGAAGACTGTGTGATCAGTTTTAGTTCCTATTCCGAAAAAGGTAAAGGCTACATCATGTGAGGACTACAGGACAACAAGTTTCATATCCCACGCAGCTAAAATTTTCTCAGGATCATAAAAAAAAGAATAGAGAGCAGGGCAAATGATTACTTAGGGGATTATCAGTTTGAGTTTAGGAAGGGGAGAGGTACGCGTGATGCCATTGCAGTAATGAGATTAATAATCGAGAGGAATATAGAATACAACCAGGAGGTATTTGCCTGTTTCGTAGATTTCGAAAAAGCGTTCGATAGAGTGAATTGGGAAAAATTAATGATTATATTGAAGAAAATAGGAATAGATTGTAGGGACAGGAGGCTAATCCGCAATCTATATATGTCTCAGACTGCTCAGGTGCGAGTGGGGAACGGGGAGTCCGGATGGGCAATGTTGGGAAGAGGTGTAAGGCAGGGTTGTCCATTATCACCGTTGCTGTTCAACCTGTATGCAGAGGAAATGATTAAGGAGCATGGGAAGAACTGGGGGTAGGAATCAAAGTGGGCGAGGAATTCGTAAAATCAGTTAGGTGTGCTGATGACCAAGCTTTAGTTTGTCAGTCAGCCAAGGGGTTGCAAGCATTGCTGAGTGAATTGGAAATTCAGTGCGACAGGTATGGGATGAGAATTAATATTAATAAAAGAAAGGTAATACGATTTTCTAGAAAGGAAAAGGCTAAGCTAAACATTAAAATAGGAGGGCATAAACTACAGCAGGTAGAACAGTTTACGTATCTGGGAAGTGTTTTGGATCAAAACGGTCAAAGTAGTAGGTACGTAAGGAGAAGAATTGCGCTAGGAAAAGAAGCTTTTACAAGGAGGGAATCGTTGACAGTGTCTTTGAGTAAGGATGTCAAAAACTCGTAAAAACTTTGATATGGAGCGTAGCTATGTACGGCACGGAAACGTGGTCATTGATGCAGGAGGATAGACGTAGACTGGAAGCTTTTAAAATGTGGGTGTGGAAAAGAATGGAGAAGGTGAAATGGACAGAGAAGAAAACAAAAGAGGAAGTACTTGGTATGGTGGGCGAAGAGAGGGGTTTGTTGGGAGGATTCCTATGGAGGCAGGAAAAGTGGATGAAGGGGGTATTGACCGGCAGTGGGATATTGAATGCTATAATTGAGGGGAGAATGTTAGGCAAACGAGGAAAGGGAAGGAACAGGATAGGGATGTTGGACGGGATGAAGGGAGGAAGAAAGTACTTAGAGATGAAGAGGGACCTGATGTAGAGTAGGATACTTGATTTTGTATTTTGTTAGGAATAACAATTTATTTATTTAGTAGCTCTGTCCATCCAAAAACCTACCTTAACCGGCAGATTACCCAATAATAGTAATAATAATTATATATATATATATATATATATATATATATATATATATATATATATATATATATACATTTCTTGATTCACAGAGAAAAAGGACACGTATATCTAGTTGAGGTTTCGACAGCACGGCCGTCATAATTAAAATGCCGCTCTTTGGTGAGGAGCGGAGAGAACATGTGTGCCCCGTTGAGGGAAGTAGTGGTAATGGACGAATTGGAAATGAACAAGGGGGTTAGAGGGAATGTTTGGGCGGCTATTCGATAGTTTTAGAGGGCTAAGTTGAGTTCGGAAGTTTAAAAGACTGAAGCACTCACGTATACGCCATTTAGCGTGTTCTCATTTCTATACTGCTTGCGGATTCCGGAATGACCCTTCCTGGAACAACGAGCTAGTCGCGGCGAGGGTAGAGAATTAGGTGGAAAGGGTTGGTCAGCACTTACAATAGATTGGGTGGGCAGGTTGCTTGGTTTTGGGGGTTGGAATTGCTGAAGAAAGGAGCCGTCGCCAGAGATATGTGGAGTGTAATTTGAGGAGCTGCAGAGGGAAATGCGGGGCAACACCTTTCTACCGCTGGTTGCATGCGGACCACAGCGGGAGGGGCGCGGGAGGCTGGCCGTGGAGGGGAAGTGCGAGGACAGGAGTCCGGCGAGGCAACCGCAGGAATCCAGGGAAGCATCTCTTTCACACTCCCGCCACGACCCCTCATCAGAGTCCCGCTTTCAACGTGAAACGTAATCCAAGGCGAAGGAGGACAACGGATGTCCTTTTAAACGAGGGGTAATATTTACAGTGCGGAGAGGTCGGTTTGTTCCTGGCGTCGCCAGTGACGGCGAAGCTTTTTCGAACTCCGTTCAAAGCGACCCCTGAAACGATGCAATGTAATTGGCCTACCTTCATCGCTCCAATTGGAATATCTCCCTCAGACGACGGGGTTAACCATGGGACATGCCTTCTAATGAGTTCGCTCTTTCCCCTCAGGTGGCGCTTTCACTCATCTCGTACAAAATAACAATTTATTGCAGTTAGAACTCCTTTTTCACTCTTAGTACCAATCATCGTGAAGTTTCGATCGGGAAAAGTGACATAAAATTGTCTTTTGTCCAACGTTAGAGCTTATTAGTAATGTACTTGCCAATTCCCTTCCTCTAATGAACCTTCCCATAATGGTCGATGTCTGGTTGTAGGTGATGCTGCATTGTGATATCAAAATGATGTTCTCAAATAATATTTCTAATTCTCTTCACTCAACACAGAAGTAATATTAAACACTTTTCATAGAAGCCGGAGATGGTAAAAGTGACAATAATTACTGATTGACCTAATGCACCTAATAACTATCAATATCCCAAGTAATTACTCAATCATGAATCATATAACGACATTGAAGATGGAAAGCTCTAAATATCTGCAAAGATTTTAGTTTTTTTATATTTTAGCCGTCATTACTCGAGTCCCTAACATGAGACTGAAGGAAAAACAGTTAGAAAATGTATAATCTGAATGTCCTCAAGTAGTAAAAATGTAGCGGCGTCGATGAAATGGCATGGAAAGTTATAAAGACGGTTACGAGTTTCGACTGAGTACAAAGGAACATTATTTCGATGATTGATTTTGTTTGAGGACACGGTATTCTATGGATGCTAAAATTATTTTTGACTTAAAATTATCACTTATTGGATTAAAGCGGTTTTTATACTTATTAGTTTTGGCATGTTTTTCTCTACACGTTATCTGATTGGGAAATTGTGCGGAAGTATGAGGAACGTTTCGAAACCGAAGAGGAACTCTAGAACGGCGTTGTCAATTGGTTCAACTCTCAGGCGGCGAGCTTCTATGCAGAACGGGGTTAAAGAAGCTGATGCAGCGGTACGAAAAATGCTTAGAAGTGAACGGCGATTATGGAGAGAAGTGAAGTAGGTTTGGAGCTAACTAAAAGGGCCAATAAAATGTGTTTCATATGAGTATATTTTTTCCTATGACCAAACGGTCTTTACTTTTTGAATATGCCTCGTACGAACAAAATAGTAGATCTCAAATATGGGATCACCCGTTCTACGCATTTATGTATCGATTTCATATGAATCTATACTCGTACATTAATGGACAAGTTCATCCAGATATTTTCTAACGTTATCCAAAAACATTTTGTCGACATTCACTTTTTTTTCAATGCAACTTTAAATAATTAATATGCCCTGCAACCATCTTTAGTATTTAGAGAGCACGTGTGTAGGAGAAGTCTACCAATCAGAGGTAATCCATTTATAGATCCGGAAATGACGTTTGCACAATGTCGTGGTTCTCTTGGCAATCAGTACTATTGCTTTTTAATCTCTATTTAGCGTTACCTAATGTTGGTATCCCAGCAGCATGCATTACAATTATATAATGTTTACCTCCTCGTAGTTTTTTTCCTCATTCGTGCCGTCCAAAATACAGATACGTTTCCTCCCTCTGAAGTACGCGCTAATAATTTATTGTAGACTCACCGTAAAACATCAGATCTATCCATATGCAGTCCCTTATCTACCTTGTACAGCATTCTCTCTTCTGTCAGAGTATTTCAGTCATTACTTATCAATATCTCATGATATGATATCACATTTCCTGCTTTCTTTGAATTTCTCGTAACAATATTTTCCCTTGGAAGTCCTCAAAACCACAAAGCAAACAATGTTATCCCACCAATGGACTCAAATACTGATATGACATCAAGCGTCGGCCTCCCATTTCAGGACCCAAACTGATCTTGGCCCAGGTAGTTGTCTGCTCCGCTCTTCAAATCTCTGTTGATGATTCCAATTATGATAACTATAATGCTTGAGTGACTTTAAATTACTTCCTCTAATCCTTACGCCTGCTTTCTTCTATTCTGGTCACACTCCTCGCTCGATGATATCTATGAGTAAATTGAAAATTCTTCCTTCCAATACTTACCTAAATACCTAAACCCTTGAGTTGTTCTTCGTGGATTTTATTAATCCTCAAAAACTGTTTACTTTTCATTTCCTCTAATGAATGTTATGCCTCATAAATAATTTTACCTGGACCAAGTCTGTCTGCATCGGCATCACATTTCCTTACTGCGTCTGAGTTTACTGGGTCTATACATTGCATTGCCTAGTAGTTTCTTCATGCTCTCCATCTTGCTTGAAATTCTCCTGGTTCAATAAATATTTTCCGAACACGTATCTTACAGTGTTTATAGATTATCATTTTTTAATGCCCGACAATCCACTTACACTCCTTTAGAGCGTAAACATTATTCCATTTTTCATGGATCCATATGCTTTTCAATTCTCAACACTCATTATTTTTTTTCAATTTTACGTATTATTTTATTTCCTGTGAATTATTTTCACCAAATCTCTACTAAAGTATTTATTTCCATTGCCTTATTTGTCCCATACCTACATTTATATCTGTCCAAAATACCGTTTCCTTAAACCATTTCCAAGTATTTTCCACGTATGCCTAAGTATTTATGGTGTAAGAATGAGATTTCAGATATAATTTAGCCTTTTTAGTTCAAGCTCATATTTTTAACACGGTCATATCGCTTTCATTAATCGTACTCTTCCGTCTTGATCCTATCCCTTTACTCCTATCCCTTTACTCTCCTATCCTTTATCCATCGTTCACCCCCCTTTCTATGACCGTCACCATGTTGCATTCCCTCGTGAATATCAGGGTTATCTTTCAGGAAGTTTCCCGATTAGTTCCTCGAATACTCTGGGCTATTTGCGTTTCCCTCCGTACCAAATTGTTGCAGGTCTGTGTACCAGAATGAGAACTAAGTCTTTTTGGATCCGGTTTAAGCTCCAATGCCTCCTGAATGCTAGTATCATTCCACCGCTCAATCTTTACGACCTCTTGACTTAATTTTCGTTCAAAATCAATAGCTACGTAACGCTCTCTCCCCCTCAGGCAATCGTCTCCTGAGCTATTTATTACACTGTGGCAAACACTCCATTAACAAACGCTATCCTTCCATCTCACTTTGATGTCCAAACGTTTCTACATAGAATCGAGATGGTGCGGTGGCTAACGTACTGGCTTCCCACCCAGAGGGCCCGGGAATCCTGGTGATGGCAGAAATTTTTCAGTGGTATCGCGAGCCGTACTTGAGGTGCTTGGTGGAGAGCACTTTAAATGAGTGCGCCGTCCGTCGAATAGGACGCTCAATTGCGGACCCGCAACCGTCGCCGGGTTTCTCTCCACCCTTCCTAATTTTCCATCCATCCCTAATGGCGCAAATGTCCTCAGTTGTCGGTCGCCTTCCCTAAAGACTAACTAATACAATTACTACGCGTCTATATTTCGTCCCTCCAACTGTTACTTGATGTTTTCCTACTTCTGTCTTTAGAACTGCCTTACATATTATGTCATGATTCTCTCTCTGTGTCGGCTTTATTTCCTATTTTATTTACTGCAATTATTTACTTGTAAGTGTGAGAATTTCGATTGATGTCTATCGTAGGGCTCTTGCCTAAATATTGAAATGAAAGAAGTAACTTTGTAATTCCACATATTCTTTATTTAAAACGCGACCTAGGCTTCGACTTTGGATGTCATCATCAAGTGATGGCGATGATGACGTCCAAAGTCGAACATCATAGGTCCTGTTTTAAATGCAGTGTGTGTGGAATTACAAAGTTACTTCCTCCATTTGAATATTTTGTGTAAAAATTCCATCAATTTACTCCTAAGACAAACAATGTCTTACCTAAATCACAGATGGGCGCAGTACTCACTCTATTGGGCCGAATTTCCTTCTTATCATTGTTCATTTTCCGCATTAAGATTCTTCATTGTTTCATGTGGAAAATAATTGAAATTTTTTCCCGGCATTATCTCTAATGGTGATTTTTAAAGTTACTCCATAACACAGCTAGCGTCAGCCGCCACACTCAGGTACAGACACCGGGTGGGGTAACTTCGGTTAATAATTTACCTTTCGATCCATGTGACATGGGTCACCCCACCTGGTGTTAATATCATAGCTCTAGTTAACATCCGAAGGTTGAGGACATTTCGACACGTCAGCGCTATGGTACATGTATGTGTATGTATGTGGCGTGGCACAATCCAGCGGTGCCATTAATATTAATTATCGGTGGCCTGCAGATAAAGGTATTCTCGATACGGCTCATATGAGCGGCAGAAAAAAAGGCTACTATTTTTAATGTCGCCACATATTTTTAAAAAGTTTTTTCAAGGCGAAAAAGCTCAACTCACCTTCGCTCGC
Organism: Hetaerina americana; assembly: GCF_022747635.1. Taxonomy (NCBI): domain Eukaryota; kingdom Metazoa; phylum Arthropoda; class Insecta; order Odonata; family Calopterygidae; genus Hetaerina; species Hetaerina americana. Next base: position 26,326,468 of record NW_027286292.1, read on the forward strand.
TGCTTGAGGCCTCGATTACATGCCAACTTTGAATAATTGCACGCACGTCATATTGACACGTGAAGTTCATGCATAAATGTTTATTTTTTAAATTTTAAATCAAACATGAAACCAGAGCAAGTGGTTCACAGTGGTCGTGCCGCTACAGGTAGCGGTCGTTTTGCATGGAAAGCAGGGCGCGGAGTCAGGTGTGTGTCGGTGATGGTGTGCGGGGGTGGCGGGCGGTCCGGCACCGGAGCAACCGCCACAATACTATCGCGGGCATCACTCGAAGCTTTCTAAGCCGTCCTAGATGGCTCGAGGGAAAACGGACGCCAAAACTGAAGTCTTATCAAAGTCGATGCTAGATCGCGGTGGCGGAGAAATTTCAGAAATAAGAACGCCCGCATTTTTTTTCGATACGCTGCCCGATTTCATGCGCGAAAACGGACGCAAAGGCTGACCTACTTTGGATGCATGATCCCGGAAATAAAGGGCAGAATGACAAAGTAGGTATCGATAGTCGTCTTGCATGGGTGTACGATAATTGCTGCTCGCACATGTATCGCGGATACCAGTGAGTGGATTCAGGTAAAATTTCAATGAAAATGTTCCGGTATGCAACGGGTTTACCAAATCCGTTTTTTTGTCTACAGTATATAATAGTTTGTTTTTCGATCGAGTTTTTCATTTCCTACCCATTATATTCACAGCTCTGTTAATCTCTTACCTCGGCATAAAAAAGATAATATTGTCACAGCTCCCGACAATATCCAACATAATATCGAATGTTTTGGACCCATAAATTCGTTAGTGACTGTTTCATGAACTATCATTTGTTTTATTAGGACACACAATTATGTAAAATGTACAAAAACATGCGTATTAAACCTGGGCAAGAGATTTTAGAGGGAGCGGTAAGTTCTTTTCCGGGTTTGTAAATAATAATCCTTATATCATTAAGCAATCCATGCAAAAATCAATACCATCTTAAAGGGGAGCCTTAATTCCTTCACTCCATCTTATTCGATTACCAAGTGGGATAATTCCTAAAATTACTACGTTGGAGGAAAATCCACCTAGGCGGGGATCGAACCCGCGATCTCTGAATTGGCAGGCGAGGACATAACGGACGGATTGGGAAATGAACAAAAACAAATGCATTTGAAAATCATTTATATTCAGCACATTTACTTTTTCATTTTTTCTAATAGCCATGTGATATAAACCTTGTCTGCCAAATTATTTCGAATTCCTACGCAATTCAGTATCTTTCAAAACACAGATAATATGTTTACACTTAAGCAATTTGGAGAAATTTGGACTTGTTCCCAATGACAAATACATAAATTATTTTCGTGTTCTTTTTGCAAGTTTGGAGCGATTTAATGAAAAATCAACCGGCATTTAGGCAATTCCATAAAGCATCCATCAGTATTTATTAATCTTGCCGCATTCTAGTCCACAAAAAAATATTCATTCATCTTCAATATAAACTAGTGGTCGAAACGAAGTTTTTGAAATATTGATCAACAAACGCAGCACATATTGCTAAATTAGGGTCATTTTTTAGATTCTTTCATAGGTATCCAAAAGCTGTGAAAATTTTAGTCCTACCTGCCAGGTAATTTTAACCGTTCATGGCTCGTCTTAATTTCAATTAGAACGCAAGCAAATTGGTTTTCCATCACATTTTGAGTGATATTTGTTTTTCGTGAAACTTGGAGTGATAATTAAAATGGATGTTGTAATTACAGCAGGCTAATTTAATTTCCCGCAATTATCACATGCCCTTAAATATATCTCTCGGTAAAGGCCCTCACCTCAATTTAATGGAAATATGTTTCACCACCGTTTACCACTAGAATGCACTTCAGTAATAACGGTGCATACTATTTTAAGTCATAGATGAGTGAAACGCAACGAAATATTGGAATATTGAGAAACCCGGTTTCGATTCCGGGGATACTTCCATTTTCCTTCACCTTCACCCCAACCTTGTGATTGTGCTAGTACTATCTATCCCTGGAAAACCACAGGCGGCAAAGGGAAAGGAACTAGCCCCCCCTACCATAATACTACCTTGATCAAAAAGTTCCCGGAATAACCACCGTGTGGCGCTCCCATCGTTCCGATTTGAGTTCTGTTTTTTTTTGTTAAATTGGTACATCTGTTGTTGATATTCCCTTTAAATCTTAGTGTCATAACTTGACATTTGCAAAAGTTACGTAGCCAAGAGTACATCTATCTCTGTGTGTGTTGGCGATTTTTTACAATTTCAGAAATGGATTTAAATTTGCAACAACGAACTTGTATTAAATTTTGCGTAAAAAACGGATTTAGTGGCGCACGGACGTTGGAAATGTTGGAAAAGTGTTTCGGCAATGATTCTCTAAAAAAAACGGTCGTTTACCAGTGGCACGAGCGGTTCAGAAGTGGTCGTGAGTCAATCGAAGATGATGAACGCAGTGGCAGACCATCGACATCGAAAGTCGGTGAAAAAATTGATAAAGTAAAAGAAATGTTGGTCAATAACCGCAAATTAACCATCAGAGAAATAGCGGAGGACTTGAACATTGCCTATGGATCCGCCCAAGACATTGTGGTTAATGATTTGGGTTTCCGTCGCTCCAGCAGCAAAGTTGGTTCCAAGAGACCTCAATTTCATGCAAAAAAGAGACCGTGTTGACGTCGCAAAAGACATGATTTGCGAGGCTGAATCCGATCCCACATTCATCAAAAGGATCATTACTGGAGACGAGACGTGGGTTTATGAGTACGACACGCAATCCAGACATCAGGCAAGTGAATGGCGTTCACCAAATGAGCCGAGACCAAAAAAACCACGTCGTTTTCAGTCAAAAAAGAAGGCAATGCTGACGGTTTTCATGGATTACAACGGTGTAGTGCATCATGAATTTTTGCCAGAAGGCCAGACAGTAAACAAAGAGTATTATTTGGGCGTTATGAGACGTTTGCGTGAAGCAATTCGCCGAAAGAGACCAAAAATGTGGGCAGAAAACTCGTGGATTTTGCACCATGATAACGCACCGTCGCACAGTGCTATCATTATTCGTAATTTTTTGACGAAAAATGCAACAAATACCATCCCACAGCCACCGAATTCACCTGATTTGGCTCCCTGTGACTTCTTTCTGTTCAATCGAGTTAAAAAACCATTACGGGGAACGCGTTTTAGCAGCCGAGAGGAAGTAATGGAAAAATCGCAGGAAGCACTGATGGACATACCGAAAACCGAATATAAAAAATGTTTCGAGGATTGGATCAAGCGCTGGCATAAGTGTGTTGCAGTCGATGGGGATTACTTTGAAGGGGACAATATAGATTTAGATGAATAAACTTGTATTTTTAATTTTCTGAATAAATTCCGGGAAATTTTTGATCAAGGTAGTATGTGAATTTAACGTGTAGTAGGGCATGGCAAGATGAGAGAGAGCTCTACCTACATCTACATATTTAAACAGCTCCTCTGCTTGATTACAATGGCAGCAATAATAAAATGTTTTCCAAATTTAATCCATCATGTGGACGAAATCCCTTTTCGGAGGTCGGCAAACCTCTCCTTCTGCACGGCTTTCACATTTCTTTGCTCCCGTTGGGTGCTTGGCAGAGGGTGGTGGTGCTTGTGGGGTAAACTTCGCTTTTGCAACGCAGGTTTGAGACTGGGGCGGGCGCACCCGTGGGGCATCTCCCCCTGGGTGTCACGGCACCAGCTGAGCGGGCGGCCGCGACGCCCACGGTCGGATAATTGGCAGTGGCAGTCACACCATGGAGGACAAGGTTTCTCTCTCCGCACTCTAACTCCCCTTGAATCGCTCGCAAATCCACGACGTGCGTGGGTGGGGACGAATCATCAGCGCTCTCGGATTTCCTATGGCGTCCGCTGCTGCGTATTATTTCCTCGTAAAGTGCTGGGAAAGTAAGTGTCCTCTGGTGGTGATTTTTTAATCCCCGGTGACCACCACTGTGTGTACGAGAAGATCCGCATGAATGTGTGGTATTTGCTGCAGGGGATTTGGGGACGTTTCAATTAACTCAAAATCCGCGGAAAGTGATGTTTTCGTGATATATCAGTGAAATTGTTAAATTTCTACTCTCATATAAAGGCAATACATTCGTTGACTAACTAAATCTTCTCAATCTTTTTTTATCTTTAATATTCTCATTTTCATCAGGAGTGCGAGTTTTCATAGTAAGGAGACATAATTTTGCAGGCCAAAGAGAATGGCATTGTTCGAGGGTGCGGGAAAAGTTTTAAGTACTCTTTAGAATGAAAGCGGCTGGATTTATTTGCAAATCGCATAACATAGTACAACGTACAATAGTAGGGTGGTCGCTGGTTTTAAATGCTTTACGCTGGTCACATTTACTTCCTTTTTCACTTTAACTTCTGTAAATGAATGATTTTTTATTAGATAATATGACCCATATGACTGATCATAGAGAGGTGTTACATCACTCTATTTTTAGATAAAAATATTATCATGATGTTTCTTCATGTTTTATACATTTTATTCTATTTTAATGGTTTTCTTGAAACTAATAATACAGTCAAATTCTCAGTTCATGTGCAATACCATTTAAAATTTCAGCCGATTTCGGAAATTATAAGAAATTATTTGTGATTTTTGCATGCACTCTTAGTTCCCAGGTTTAAACCGGAGAGAAGATTTAAAAATAATAGCAAATCTACAACTCTTTTTCCACGGGCTATTGTATCATCCAATGAATATTTTATGCATCGGCTCATAATGCGTGATTATCTACAGAAATGTATGGAAAAATTGATTATTTTACTTTGACAACCTGTGATAATAGGCTTTGGTGGCATTTTCATCTCCAATGCACGCCATCTTCAAATTTCAAAGCAATGTTTCGCGTAGTATGCTCATTAATCATTACACAATATATTTCTTTTGCTCCTCGTATTTTTTACCTATTGCTCATTAAAATACCCGTTAACATCCTAGATCTTTCCCGCTTACCGTTATACTTCCCTTCACACCCTGTAATACCTCACTACCCAATCAATATCTCATTCTGAATATTTGCTTTCCGGTGTCGAAATTTTCCCAGGAAATCACCCCTCTTTTCCTGTCATATCTTTTGATTTCCTCTCCGGCCAGCTTACACTTCGCTTTTCTTCCCCTTAATAACAACTCGAAGCCTCCTCTCGACGCTCATCCGTACTCTTAAAAGACAATGCTTCGGAACCAGATAAATCCGGGTACTACATCGAAATTTCCTCTTATCTTATCTTTTCGTTTCTACTCAAGAGTTTCTGCCATCAATTCCCTGCTCCTGGTAAAAACCTTAAGTGCCCCAAATACTCGAGTGTTTATTTTATCATTCATACTTCCTAAGAATCTCATCACTTCCGTTATCTTAAGATTTATCTTAATACCATTCTTGCAATATTGATACAGCAAAGCTCTTAACGTCATTGAATCACCTAGGCTGACTGGAAAAGCTTTATCATCAACAATTCTTACTAAATTAAGCTCCTCGTCTGCTTTCATTCTATCTTCCATTGCCTCTAATCTGCCTTACCCTAATCTTCCATGGCTCAAAGGCTAAATAACAGATCTCCTCTGCACATTCCGAAATATTCTCTGCTCCTTTTTTCTCTCTACTTCTCACTCTACGTAAGCTCTTTTTCTTTTTTTCTAAGTTATCATCAGAATCACTCTGATATTGAAGATACCACAGTACTTCATTCTATCAACATTCGAGACCATTGCAACCCGTTCAGTCCCATCCTGTGGCATTCGTAACCTCAAAGGGTTTTATCATAATGAATAACTGATCGTAGCACTTTTCCACTTGATAAAAATATTTTTATTTACGACCGGGTTTCGATGTATTACATCATCATCAGGTCATTAGGTAATACATCGAAACCCGGTCGTAAATAAAAATATTTTTATCAAGTGGAAAAGTGCTACGATCAGTTATTCATTATGTTCGACTTCCACCACATCACGCCTGAAGCTACTCAATTTATGGGTTTTATCATATTCTATATTATATATCTTAGACTTAAGACGCTCGAATGTGCAGAAAATATTACTAATTTAAATTTAAAAATATATACGTAATATGATCACCATATATTTTGCATCTGATCTAGATTTCAAGTCTGTCTTCCCTACTCTGTGGTGGTGTCCTATGAACCAGGTGTTTGTTTGAATGCTAAAACGCTAGTCGCCGCTCCTGCTGCAAGCGATAGCATTATTTCCACAATCATCCATTTTTATAAAAAACCACGCACCAACACTACTTAATTTCCATCTCATCCTTCGTCCATCACTTCCTTTTAGTGTACCCTCATTCTCTGGGTTTCTTTAGAGGACGGCTATATTTCATTTGCTCCAGTTAATCTGAAACATTATCTAGATTCTGTGGCTACATGTAGGCATATATTAGTGATCGAATGAAACCCAATTATCGGGAAATGCTTCAAGATTTAGATTTAATATCTATTTCAGACTTCAGCTGGAAAGTGCGGATGACCAAATTTATTTTTCGAATGCTACGCGCAAATTATGTTTACAGAAACAACGCTCTCTTCGGTGCTTCTTTCGGTTTCTTTAAATGAAGGGAAATTTCTTCCTCTCCATCGGTTTGCATAGGTTCGGATATAGCGTGACCGTATTGGCTAGTTCAAATTCTCTTCCCCAGATTTTGATGACAATTAATGCTTATTTTTTTTTTGCAGTTGAAAATACACATTCAATTGATGGGCAACCTGCAATCATCTTTTCTGTTGAAATTTATAGGTTTCCATATATATATATACACACACACATATATATGTATGTATAAATAAATAATATATATATATGTGTGTGTTTATATATATGTATATATATGCATGTGTATATATATATGTATATGTATACATATATGTGTGTCTATATACCTCCCCCGACTACAACCTTGACATGGCCGAAGGGCTTATGCGTTCCGATTACCCCTAGAGCTGTGCTGGCGGGAGTAATAATAATTGCTCCTGGTAGGGTCACCCTTTTCCTCCGCATGAATAACCACCGATATTCCACCAAATCTCCCACCTTCCTTAATTATCCCATCCCTACTCACACTGCTTCCCACAACCATCTTTTGATGACTGCTTCTCCGTTTCGGTGATTGAAACACTTCCCAAATCTGCTGGTATAATAAAGGTGAGAACCCGCGTGATGGCGCATATCTGGGTGACCCAGTCTATGAAACCGCCCGGACTGAACCAAGCCAATTGAATGTATCATATAGCTGCCTACACCCCCCCCCCCTTGTTCATTTCCTATTGGTCCCTTACCTCTCCTTCCCTCACCTCTCCCCCGCCCATGACCTCTCCGCTCTTCCCTGAGAACGCCATTCTGATGACGACGGCCTTGCCGTCGAAACGTCAAAACAACATATGTGAGTGTCCTTTCTTTTGTTTCTATGGTTTGAAAATCTACATCAGTGTTTATATATATATATATATATATACATATATATATATATATATATATATATATATATATATATATATTTACACACACAGCATAAATACCATAAACACAATAACCAACCCTAAGTTCGGTTTGGTTGGTGAGTTCACCCAGTACTAAGCCCGACGGCGTGTGAAATTCACAAATCAGGGTAGGGAGGCCAATTCACTTCCCAGCGCCGGTTATGGATTCCCAGGAAGATCTGGTACCCTAAAAATCGCAAAGCTTGGGTGGAGCTGCAGGTGCCGAGAGAATTGCCCGGGAATCGAACCCGGGAGCCTCCGGTCCAACGCTAGTTCCAACGCTCTACCCCTTAGACCACCGCCACCCATATATATATATATATATATATATATATATATATATATATATGTATATATATATATATATATGTATTTATATATTACGAAAGTCTCCCGGATGTGAATAATAATTCTAACGAAGGAGCGAGAGGGCGGTGGCCAGCGCAAATATAGAAATACACATAGAAAAGCACACTCACAAGTATTTCGATATTTTCGGTGGTACGACCAGTCACAAGCGTGGCGATAATACCGGTATATGGAACTTAAAAACAAAAAATAAAGGAAACCCTTCTGTATTGATTTTTGAATATTTCGCTGGTCTGACCGCCTTTCTCAACGGAAGGAAGACAACTGAGGATTCCAGTGACGGACAGGACGGGCATTAGGAGGACGGATGAATGAAAGTGAGAAGGGGGAGGGAAGTGTTTTGGGTGAACGGAAGAGGTACGAATCAACAGGAAGGAGAAGGGTGTACCCTCTAGCGGGACAGACAGACGAGCAGGCACCCAGTAGGCAGATACATTCGAACTCGAGGGTTTTCAGTTTTAGCGGTGTGTCTTAAGTGAGAAGGGAGGCAATAATAGGCACGTTAAAACAATCTTTGAATGACTTCGAGGTGGAAGTTAGCGGAAATACGGAAGAAGGTTTGCATGAGAGGCGGTGGATGCTAGTGTGAATATTGAAGGGTGTGGTGCACTGCCCAACGTAGAAGAAAGGAAAGATTTTGCAATTAAATTGGTAGAGTGTATTGCGGGAAGTGCATGAGGGCATACTGTGTGATGGGTATCAATTGGTAAATTGCAAAGGAAGGCAAGGAGCATTGAAGATGGGACAAGTTTTGCATTTTGGTCTATGGCAATGTAAATAGATAGACAGTCGTCTTTATTTTGTGGCGAGATTGAGGCTATGTACCTCTTTTACCACCCAAACCCACGTCACGCATTTACAATACTGAACTTAACGATAAATTTCACAAATAATACATAAATAGCGATAAAATTAGTACATACAATATTTTAGGACTAGCATGCAGCAACACAATACATTAGTTGCCCAGTTAATTAATAACTATAACACAAAATATGCAACATAGACACACAATACATACAATTACTATACATACACATACCAATATGTAAAATATACCAATATATGCAAGCAATACTTGTAATACAATATTCCTGGTTATACTTACAAACGCCAATACAAAGCGATTGGCGCAAAGTACGTTTGTGGATTTGTGGCTTGGATAAAGGCTTGGTGGATTTTAATATGCCCGATATGGGCTGGCTGGCCATTTAAAAAGTAACCGAGAGACATTTACGAAATACGTTTGCTTTTGTTTTCCTTGTTTTGTCAAAATGAGGAAGAAGTCTTTGTGAATATGTTTGAGGGACTACATTCCTTGGATGCTGTGCTTATAGGGGGGCGTGGGAGTTGGCATCTTTTGGTAGGTTTCGATTCGAAAAGTAAGGTCTCCTATTTTTTCGTGAAAAATCAAATTTATTCTCAACTTTGTGTACATCGTAGGAAAGGTTGAGCATTTAGCTATTTTTCTACATAGTCGCCTTGACGATCAATCCCTTTTGCATCCTTGTAACCAGCTTTTTAATACCGGTGTCGTACCTTTCTCCCACCGCGTCACGAAGCCAAATGACGACTGCTTCTTGCACTTCCTCGTCTGACATGAATGTCTGTCCTCCAAGGTGTTTTTTGAGAGCGGAAAACAAGTGGTAGTCGCTGGGGGCAACGTTCGGGTTGTTAATAGGGTGGTCGATGATATCCCAGCCGAATTCATTGAGTAAGGTTGTTCTTTTGATGTAACACATTTGGACATGAATTGTCATGATTCAAACACACTCCTTTGGTGAGGCACCTTGTTGTAACCGAGGACCTCCGACACAATATTCTGCACGGAGAAGTAGCCAATCTCTTCATTAAGGCCTTCCTTTATCTCATGAAGGGTAATTATTCGGTTATTGCGCACCATCTCGTCAATTGGAGGCACCGTTGATTCCGGCAAACTGGGCCGCCCCGACCGCTGCTCATCGTGGACCTTTCCCCGGCCATCAAAACACTCCCTGCACCACTTCCGCACGTTTTTGATGTCCATACATTTCTCATCGTACACGGCTAGTCTTTTATCCTCGCATTACAACTGGCAAAAATGCTACATTCGTTTCAATGGAGATTAAATTTTGGATCTCTCTGAAAATGTTCTATAAATATTAAACGTGAAAAATAAGAATAATTATGAAATCCTTAGGGTGTAATACACTGAAACTATATTCAAAGAGAAAAAAAGAAAATTCTCAGAAATAACAAAATTTGAAAGAAATTAGGTTCTTCGGAATCCAGCAAAATGGAAAGTTTTGTTTAGGATGGATCGATGATTTGATATTATGAATTTAATTAAGATTAAAGAGTCTACAATATCAATTTATATCTGATAATGATAAGAATGTTTTGATATTTGGTATCAGTCAGCAGAAAAATATTGTCCTTTGACTTTCAACTCTCTAAAAACTTCGACATGGGACTATTTTCGGATCCAAGAATTAAGGTCCTTCTTCAAGCACTTGCAACTGCTTGATAATATAGCCCTGTGGCATACACCGTTCGCTCTTAGCTGAGTTATATTCATCATTCATATTTCTTAACTGAAATAAATCTATTTCTCAATGCCTTCCTTACTACCCAACGACCGTTCGTCTTATCTCTATGCCTGCCGGATAATGTAAAACGACGGGAATTATGTAAATCTCTCACTCCCGGACAATCATTTCCTGGCAGTAAATGCTTACATTGTTAATAATGCCGTCATTCATTAGATTTTCGTATTCCAATTCATTAGAATAGTAAGTAAACACCCATTAGTGTAGTATGTGTTTATGAACTCCCCTTCCGGCTAGTTGCTTTCTATTCCATCAATCCATGTGTGCACCATATTGTTTTTACTATTCTCAATACCCTGCACTAGAGTGTATAACTTTCAACTCATTGGCTAGAGCCAGTTTTCATAAATGAAAAATAGACGACAGCATAAGGGTGCGAATAAAGTTTCGCAGAGCTTTGAAATATTTATTCAGGCTACTTGCGCTTATTGAGTCCTTAAAAAGGCCCCGGTGGCGGCGGGGCAACATCCCAAAGATGTATATGGGTTAGTTGGAAGAAGTGACCGTGAAGTCTCAATATCGCCTCAATAAAGTCATTAAATAAATAGATTAAGTTCCACAGTTTTCAGATTTCAAGGCAGTATACTTATGTACGGAATTTACAGATGGCTAGAAGTTCATGATCCGTATTAACTACGAACTATGGACTGATTGGCATGTATCCTGAAATACAAAATTGCATGGTGCATGCAAGTCCGTAAATAAATATAATTATTTCGTATTCGCGAAATATAAATGAAACACAAAATCGTTCCCGTAATAATGAGTATTTAAATTGTAACATATGATTATAGCTCAATTTCTCCGCAAAATAACTTTCCTGCTTTTTTATTTGCGTCTAAACTGCAAGGGACCGAAAATGAACATACGGGATTCAGGAAAATAGCCAGGTAAAAATGAGAAAATGTTGTAAAATATATTCGTTCGTCTATATCTGCCTGTTGTGTTCACAAATTATAAGAAGCCACGACTCTTTGAATGTCTATATCCGTTTGGCATCCTTTACCTTTGGGATTTCGTCAATATTATCATGACTACAAACGAAGTTCATCGCTAAATATATTAAAAAATGTAAAATTTTATGAGGTTGTAGAAATGTTACGACAGATTACAAGCTACGAATTACACATACGTGATATCATTAAATTAAGTTCGATGGTATTAGGCCAAACTATGGAACCTTATGATGAAGGAGCTTGGTCAGTTCCAAATTGTTTTACTTGTAAATTATTGAAATAATTGGAAGTTTGAATATAACTAACCAACTCACTATTCTAACTAACTACTCCACAGTTATTTATTTTTTTTGATAATGAACATACAGACATACACACACAAGAAGAACAGATAGGAGACAAAATGCTCCCATGAACAATAACCCTTAAAGATTACCAACCGCACCTTTACCATCACCCATGGGCTAGGTTCACACCATACGAGTACATACTACGCACCGTCCATCGCCACACTCCGTCCATAATCACGCACTCTTCAATTTCATATACCGTTCAAAATCACGCACCGTTAACACATTATTCACTATTGAAATACAACTACTAACGCCGTCCACATCACATGCAAACAATATTTTAATAAGTACAATAGTATAATAATCACTGATCGATGAATCTTATCACCCAGTGGCTGCTTTACACTTATTCTGAAAGTTCCTAAAATTGGATGGTAAGGGCTAAACAAACCTCCAGGTTGCTGGTTGAAATCAACAATGGTTTTGTTTAAAAAAAGAGTATTTTATTTATTTTTATTTTTTGTGCTCTTATTTTTATTTTTAAATTGTGGTCGTCTTTCCTCTTAAACTTTGGTTTTTCTATCAATTTCCATAAATCTTCCCACGGTTCGTCTTTTTTAACAATTCTATGCATTGCGCCTAACCAACTCTTTTTTCTTCTATTTTTCAAACTCTCCCATTTCAGTACATCCAACATTTCCGTGACACTCTTTGCTCTTTTGTACCTTCGGAGTACCTATCTTGCTGCCTTTCTTCGAACGTTTTCTATCTTTTTAATATGCCTCACCTCATATGGATCCCATGTTATGGACGAGTATTCTAGGATAGGGCTCACCCGTACCTTATATACTTTTTTCATTTGTGGCTACGCTACTTCCTTTTAAATTTCTCATTACACAATGCAGTACTTTAAATGGCTTCCCTGTTTAATTATCTACTTGGACTCCCCACACAGGATCCTTAGTTAGGTAAATGCCTAAATATTTGCAATGACTGCTGCCTGGGATTATTTCTCCAAAGAGGGTGTAAATAACCTTTTCTGCATTATTTTTATTTGAAGAGTTTATATGCTTACTCTTACTAACATTAATGCCCATATTGTTATTTATTACCCAGTCACTAAGGCGATCGATATTATTTTGTAGTAATACGCGGTCTTTTACATACTCTACCCGTCTGCATATAATGCAGTCATCAGCAAAGAGTCTGAATGTATCGACGCAGATACCCACGATCGCGGATCGCGATAAGGCTAACAAACCAGCCTCCTAATCGGCCACACGATTGCGTTTATTCTCCACTGAGAGAAAACTCAACTTGCCAAGATTGGTTTTGCAAGTCCAATTTTTCGTCAAAAAATTGAACACATTGTGCGTCGGGATATCGCTTTTAAATATTTGTCACCAAGAAATAACGTAGATATCTGGATAACCTTTTTTCTGCATATCATAATGTTGCATCTTTACACACATAATGTTGCAAATTACAGCTATTTATGCTGATTTAAATGTTTCAGGAAGCCGGAGATTAAAGTAACTCGCACCATGAAGATGATAGTAAATCGTAGTGTGATTAAATTTCTTTATTTGAAAGGTTACAGTGCCCGGCAAATTCACGATGAAATGTTGTCTATTTATGGAAATTATAGACTGGCAAATGATACAGTTATAAGGTGGAAAATAAAATTTTCTAACTGGCCGCATGTCACTCACAGACAATCCAAGAAGTGGAAAACCATCTCTTACGGACGCGATGCTACCACAGTGAAGAATATGGAGGAATTTATCGTAATAGACCGAGGAGCAACCACCAAAATGATCATGAATGGCCCTTGTCTTAGTTACGGCAGTGTGGGAAAAATCATTCACGACGAGCTGCATTTGTCAAAGATGCCAGCACTACTACTGACTCCTTTTCAAAAGCAATCACGGCGTGACCCGTCATCACCAACACGGCGCGACCGGCATTCAAAGCGACGAGGCCACAGTTTTGCCACATCCGCCCTATTCTCCCGATCTCTCCACAAGCTGCTTTTCCTTATCCCCAGAACTCATAAAATGATTACGGGATCGGAGATTTGACAGCACAAATGGCGCCATTCAAGAGGTGGAGCAATGGTTTTCACCACAATATGCTGAGTTCTAAAATGACGGGCTTCGAAAGGTCAAGAAACGCTGGGAGAAATGTATAATTCTGAATGTCACATGTGTAGAAAAGTCCTATGATTAGCAAATAAAAATTAAGTTTTTATCTAGATTATATTTTTGTAACAATTAAAACTTACGATACCCCTCGCACGTACCTTGTGATATGTCTGTGGCCTTAAACATTTCGCTTAATTTCACTCAAAACCATAACATAGATTTTTCCTAATATATTCTACTGTTTCAGGCTTCACTTCGTGGAAGTATTTCATATCCATATTAAAATGACATAGGAAAAGTACCAAGTCCTTTTCATATGGATGTGGATTTTTTTGATAATTTCGTAGAAAGTCACTTCCACTGGTCGTCCCGATCGATGTTCATCATTTTTGGATGTACGGCCACGATTAAACACATTTACCTAATCGTAAATTGCCACAAACACAAAAGCAGATGTGCCATGAACTTCATCTATCACAGCTTTGAACATTTTCGGTATTAAGAGTATGCATTTTTAATAGAATTGTATAATCACCGCACGAAACATTATTTTTCATTCTTCCAAGTGAACAAGTTTGTTGCTTGAATCAACTAACAAAAACATCCCGATATTTGCGATATTCATTCCATGCTCTTATCCACCACCCTTTCCTCTTGCGAACATATTTTCAAACAACTTCATATCTGCACCTTGGGAGGCATGCGCACAGTTTCATGCTTACGATATGATGCACGTGTACACATATCTCTTTGAATGTGGAACTTAACATAGCTATATTAATTTATACCGATGACATCACAATGATAAACATCACAGAAATAACTAGATACGTGTTCCACGTATCCATTCCCAGTACAGTAAAATTCTACTTTACGTCGTCCAACTTTAATACCTATGCAGCCTTCTAATTTCTTGAGAAGCCTATTGCCTTCATATTTTATAGTAAAGTCTCATTGCATAACTCTTTTACTGCTTCTGCTATGCACTAAGTAATGAGTGTAACCCTTCGGATGATTGGGTTATTAACGCACGATTATCTACAAATATAGCTGATTTGAGCAGTTCCCAAACTATTTTCACTCAAGTTCCCAGTGTCTACCGTTCCTCTATTACCATTTTCTCCGCATGTACTCGTATCTTCTAATAAATCAACATTATATGTATGTATATATATATATATACTACTATATACTACCCCAATGCCCATCTATCGCATACAAACGACCCGCCAATCTCAAAAACCTTCTGAGATCCACCAACCCTTTGGCGCCCCCCAGTGACAAATTTCCCAATATTTCCCCAAATTGCAACCGCCCCCGATGTAAAACCTGTCCTCTTATTATGCCTACTCCCCTCTCCCTACATCCCCTCATTGCCCCCTCACCTCATTCCCACGCTAATTGCCTCTCAAAAAATATTATTTATCTTTTATCATGCAAACATTGCACTTCCTTTTACATAGGTGAATGCATTACCCCCTTATCCATCCGAATGAATAATCACCGATACTCCTGCAATTCTGCCTCCCTCCTTCTCTTCCTATCCCTTCACACGCCAATTCCCACAACCTTTCATTCGACCAGTGTTTTGCTCTAAGCATCCTAGAATCCCTACCTGATTCAGCCACCAACATAGAGGTGAGAACTCGTGAATCCGCCTACATACTATCCTTCCGTTGGGGTGGATAGAGCGTTGGACTGCTGACCGGAGGGTCCCGGGTTCGATTCCCGGGCAAGGCACTCTGGGCACCTGGCTATGTTATTTTTCGGGTACCAGTTCTTCCTGGGAAACCATAACCGGCACAGGGAAAGGAACTGGCCCCCCTACCCTGATGTGTGAATTTCACACGCCGTATTGGGCTTAGTACTGGGTGAACTCTACCATCACCTACCAAACCGACCTTCGGGTTGATTACTGTGTGTGTATATATACCTGTATATATACCTGTATATATATATATATATATATATATATATATATATATATATATATATGTATATACACACATTCTCTGAGTTTTCACCGAAGACGAAGATTTGTGACGATTACTGGGATGAAATACTTAATAATAAGCACCATATGCTATTAGGAAGCGATCCTTATGTTGCTATTAAAATTATTGAAAATTTACATATATATAGGCAAGGCAAGGGGGTCCTGTAGTTGGAGCGTCCGTTTCCTCACTGTTTCGGCGGACAGCGAGTTTTTCTCCAGCAGGAAAACCGGCCCTTCAACTGCAGCCGCCTATCTCAAATGCATCCCTTGCGTGGGTGGGTGCAAACTGGATGTGGGGAGAGTCGGCGGAGGGTTGAGCGGAAGTGGAGGCAAGGGGGTAGAAAAGTGTTGGAGAAGGGGGCAAGTGGCCTAGGAGGAGCGGATAAGACTGGGAGCGGAGGGGAAGTGGAAGTGATTGAGGAGTGCGTGGGTGGCACCGTTGGCGCATCAGCACATCACCGTGAAAAAAACTGCGGACACGGGTAGAGAGGCACTCGCCGAGAGGATGGAGATGGATTCGTAGAAGAGGGGTCGTTCCGTATGAGATAAGGCGGAGATTGGATTCTGTTTCCGAGGACGCTGACGAAACGTTTTAAAGAGATCGGACTTCGAATAAAACCCGCTACATTCCCTGATTTTTACGAAAACAAAACATTCGCAGAGGAATTGAATTTTAGCAATCACCGATTTTTTGTATTATCACCCGCTAACACTTTTTGATTGTGACATTCAGAGAAAATGTGATGGGTAAAGTATTTCTTGTAGTGAATTATTTTAAACTAATAAAGGTTTCTTTCTCTTTTTATCCTTGAATTAAAATTTTTTGCAACGTCCAAAAAATACACATTTCGTTTTCTTTCAGGTCCAGCTATAGCTTTTCATATACTCGGACTAATCCTTCTACGTAACTTCTGGTTACCGTGAGATTCCTCGCCCATGAACCTAAATATAATTCCCCTCTCTATCATTTCACAAACGGAGTTCATTTTTCTTTCTACATACTATGATGATAAATATTTTCTTAAGTTCCATTAACATGTCCATTGAAGATGCTCAAATGTTTTTGTGTGGCGTAATTGGAAAACTTTTGAAAATTGGAAGAGCGATAGCGGCTTGCTGGTTACATATCCCTATCTTTCGACATTTGTTTTTACCATTTTAAGTGTCATACACATCACTTTAAGGAAAATAAATGCATGAACTACCATCCCAATTTTAATTACTTGAGACATGCACTACTTCCAAATACATCGATAAACTACCGGAGGAGGCTTAGTTCGAGAGTCACTTCAAAGTAAAAGGTGGACAGTAGGATCTAAGATTTTTTTTATTTTTGAGATATTTCTTAATTTTTTCTTTCGTAAGTAAAATAGGCATAACTGCAGCTTTTCAAGGCAACTGAGACTATTCGTACAGATGCTATAAAAGCGCATCTCGCCTTCGGTGACTGTCCAAAAAACGAGTTCCTTCCCGACGAGGCCTAAGCCATGCTTTTGAAACTCATTCGTGACGCAAGAGGTACCTCAAAGTAACTACACGGAGCATTCATTTTGCATTTATTTGCAAAGGATTTCTTTGGAGGGAAAATATTTCACCTAGTTCATTCTTTACTGCCACCTATTGAATTCTTGAATAAGGTTCCCAATTTCATCTCCATTTCTTCTTATTGGCAATAGTTCATTGAAATATTTGAAATGTCTTGATATTTCCTATTTTAATATTCATCGCGGATTTAAATAAGTCCGATTATGTTTTGTCGGTTTAAAAACATTGTTTATGCTGAATCAATTTTTGCGAAATTTTAGTAATGCAGTACAGCGACGCTCACTTTGACTGTGTTTCAACTTTGAAGAAAATGATATGAGATATGATCAGTTTTTTTTTATTCTGTGAACAAAAATGATGGATATGTTGTACAAAATTAAGACAACTTTTAAAATTTAAATCATTGACTTTAAGTCGATTTTCATGAAAACAATTATCTCGCCTATTCTACGGTTAGAGGTCGCAAGAAACTTATCATTCGAGGGACATTGTTCAAAACTGGTGAACAACCTGTTTTACATATTAGACATGGGCAAAATAAGATAAATACTGGGAATAATTTAAACATAACATTTTATATAGTTTATGCTTAATAAAATAGATTTACGATCCATTCCATTTTCATATTTTAACTTGCGGTCACCAGAATGACAATCTAATGCTCTATTGAATATATAAGTGGAAAATAAAACGATACGCGATCATTATAACATGTGGAAACACTTGTTTTCCACTTGTTATACTTTCGTACACATAACTTGATACAGAGAGTAGAAGAGGCGAGGCTAATTCATAATATTAGCAGAATATCGTAAGTAAAAATTCTTTTTAAGGTTTGACCATTTTTATCAAAGAAAATACCGATTTAAAAAATTGTGAGGATGAGCAGTGGAGAATGTGAGGCAGAAAGTAATGCATGTGCTCGGTATCAGGAAAGTTGAAAGTCAGAGACGCGAATCAGGAACACTAACTGCGGGCTTCAGGGGAAGGTTGACGAAGAGGTGTGGTCTTTGGAAATCATTGAAACTAAGGAGATTTTAACTCCTCTGGCACACTTTGAGGAACACAGCATATCTGTGGGTGCATCGGAGAGAAGAGCACTGGACGTAAATGCATATAAAGAGCGCAACGCATTAAACACAATGAGTTGTGATGACCAGCGCGGAAGAGAAATCCAAGGCACGGGAGTCATTACTTGCAAGGATAAAATAGGAGATGAGTTATCTGAGAATGGCCGGTTAAGAGAAATAACCGGAGAGCTTCGTCGATTAACAAATGATAATGAATACCACCGTGAAGAGAATAATTTTCTTCATAATCAAAGTGGAAAATATTAGTCGGTCTTAAGAAAAAAAATGCCACCAAGGAATCGTTCGGCGAACACACTCTTCATAATAATAATTGCCCAATTGTCCGTTAAAAGGTTTTCCATCATTACGAGAAAATGTTTACTTTATTATTTGAGCACAATTAATATTTTGTTATATGCTTTACTTATATTATGTCATAATTAATCTCATGTCGTAAAATCTATTTTCCTATAAATCCAACAAAAGTTTTAGGTCAGTTAAAATTATCTGGAATGTTATTAAATATCTTCCATAAATGTGTAATATCTTCCTAATTGTATTTATTAATGGGTGTGGGTACAACTATATTCTTCTTGCGTCTTCCACCTGGTCACATATTTTCATATTGGTCGACATTTGGATGTGTCTTTTCTTACCCACATTTACCTGCTGCGTCCGACGGTGGAGAAGGCGGAGATATGTATTCTAAATTCATCGCCATCCTAAAGTTATTTCAGAAAAGAAAATAAAAAGACTTACGAAGTCATCATCAGGACTTATCTAAACGACTAAGTGGAAACCTAGGCCGTTAATAATAAAATATATGTGGAAGAACAAATTATTTTGTTTTCCGATATGAATCGCTTCCACAAAGAGACGCCTCAAACCATTTTATTCATAAAATTATTTCACAAGCTGTAGGGACATAGCGCGTTTAACATCGTGTGAACAGACGAGAGAAGGATATTTCGGTGAGCTTTTATCATATTCAACATGGCATTGAGTAGCTTATGTGAAGCAATGTCGAATGCCTCTTGCAGAGAGCCCATCCCAATGATAGGTTGCGCGTAAAATATGCGGCGTTCCGATAAATATAGTAATAAATTTTCAGGGAATCCTTGCATCCTGCGATACTTCGCTCTTAGAACCTCCACTCATACGTATACCTCTTCCAACACCGGTTGTACCTACAAGAGGATAAAGTCGTTTAA
Source organism: Hetaerina americana (assembly GCF_022747635.1). Lineage (NCBI taxonomy): Eukaryota > Metazoa > Arthropoda > Insecta > Odonata > Calopterygidae > Hetaerina > Hetaerina americana. The sequence continues at coordinate 26,346,159 of NW_027286292.1, forward strand.
CACTCAACTGAACACCTTATATGCATTCGTGAGACAAGTTATATGGTGGGAGCTCTTCAAATTAGGCAGATGTCCCTCAATCAGGAAATATAATATGCGTTCTCCCCAGCCAGAAAGGATATGAAGAATTGGGCGCGATGTAATTGGTGGGAGTGAATTTCTTATACTTCCTCCATAATTGACGTCAAGAAATTCTAAGGAGAAAGTTTAATTCACGTCACACACACTGACAAAGAGTGGTTCATCCATATCGTATGGGTGGCTTGGGCAATATTATTTTTTCCTTAGCAATAGCTGGAATGACTCCGTTGAATGAATTCCAGGTTTCGACAATTTTGAAAAATATCATATTATTATTCGTATTCCCTGAATAAATAATTCGTGAGAGCGTTGTGTTACGGTTCAGAGTGCCAATTAAGGTGGGAGTTGTTAGATCCAACTTGTTAAACCAGCTGCAAGTCAATTACTTTTCCTTGTGACACTAGTAACTGAAGACGCCCCGAATGTTCGATCCGAATGCACCGCTCATTATTCACAAACATCGTAGTTCACAAAACTAATATATCGTCTTATACTGCTGTGCTCTTCCCAAAGATTCCTCCTAAATCAATTAATTTCCCTATTTTTTTTCTTCTTCGTTAGTTTCCTCATTAATTCATCATGACGGTAAGTTTAATTTGCACTATTCTTACAACACCGTCATTTCTCGTTAGATCGTATCAATTATTTCTTTCTCTGCGTAATTAATCTTTCAATTTAAAGTGTTGGTGTAATATATTGCAATGAATCCCTTTTTTATACTTTTGGCCTGCGTCCTGAGTTGTGTTAAAATTGAATCAATTATTACCTTGAGTATATTTTGAATAGTAAAAATTATTAATCACAAAAAAAAATTTTCACATAAAATGTATTATGCAATAGAGTTCAGTAGACATTTATGAAACCTCAATTGCTGTAAGTTTTCGAGCAATTTTCATTCTCAATTTGCTATAAGTATATGCTACGACTGAAATTGATATCCACCTTTTTTCCGCAATTAATTATTTTTTCCTCGTTTTCTCCCCCAGACAGAAACATGCCTTCTCTATTTCATTATCTTTCTCTATATTGATCAATAATTCCACTTCTTTGCCGACTGAGTTCATAAAATGAATTAAAAATGAGATCCTCAATAATTTTTTGTCTTTATCCATTATTCATTTGGAATTATTCTTATTCTATTTCCGCTTTTTATTTGAATTCCCAAGAGGATCAATTTTCTTTATCTCCGACGTTTCACTAATTTCTTATCGGGCGTTCTTGAGAGATTTCCAATAATTCATGGGAAATTGGTCCACATGCAAACGAGATTGAGCACCGTATATCTGATTTACAGGGGAGGGGAAATTATTTGCTATATACGATGGATCACAATGGAAGGAAGGAGGAAAAGAATCAGAGACGGGTGCAATTCAAAGCACGGTTTGGCGATGGAACGGGAATTCCCTTTGCACCTGGATCGTAGTGTTTCTGCGGGCTAGAATATGAAGGACCCAGAAGATATGATTGAAAGAGAAGATGTTCGATAGGAAAAGAGCCGGCGCGGAAGATAGGTCGTTTCGCTGCACGGCTGAGACGAGAGTTTGCTAAGGCAGCATTTTTCCCGGACGGATGAGACGACGGTCGTGAGTTCACGCCTTTCAATGAGATGCAGGCGCTTCGTTCGCCGAAGGGGGGAAAGAAATAATCCCGTTGATGAAGTTGGAGAGGGTTTCAGAAAATGAACACTAGATGAGGGCGAATGCATAAAAGAATGGATGAATGCAATGCTCTTGAAAATAAACTATGCATGTAATATTTCGTCGAGTTGGCATCAAAAGCATTTTTCCGATTTTATATTTAATTCCCATCACAAAATGAAAAAAATACGATAGTAATCCCGATTTTATGGAATATATGCACGAAAAAACCAAATTAATAGAATTGAAATAAATTGAAACCAGTGGAATCTAATAAATTATTTGTAATTTAATACATGTTTGCCTTTGTGACAAGCCATCGGTATAGAACAGATGTAATGGCCGCTGGGATTAATAAATTTAGGGTTTCCTTTTGCCCTTAAAATGTATTTGACCGCAACCACTTAAGGTTCCCACTCTAATTTTTACCTCTAAAACCATTTTCCATTCTTACTCCCGTTTAATTGGTGGATAAAAGGCCTCCGTATACCTTCGGATGGTTCGAATGGTATACACTCGTATATAGACGTAACCTTCAACTTACCATGGGCCGCGCAAACTACGGTTGCAGCCTCTGTGCCAACAGATGTCGTCCACGGGAATGGACTCACTAGGAACCGAGGAGTGGGGGGGTGAGCTGTAGAGTTAAGGAGGATAATTTGCGAGGCCGCTGGAGAACGATGAATCTTAGATTAAGGGAATTGCAGAAGGCTTCAGGCCTCGGGTTGAATGAATAGATTGGTAAAGAGGGGAAATCTTCCTTCTCTTTGGCCTGCGCCCTCGTTAGGACTCCATTTTTTTCTTACAGGGAATGAAATATGCCGAGTAAAATATTTTTTGCGATCCCTGAGATGAATTTTTAATATAGCCCATCGCTTGCCGCTCGCCAGTAATCCACCATCTCAAGGATTCCCCCCTTTCCTCCACCGGGTACACTTGCAAGTCGAAAACTAAAAACAAGTCGATGGAAGGTTATGATTCATTTTACCTTATTCAACTCTTCATGCCCGTGCACAAGGCAGATGTGTTCACACAAAGAGAGTAAGGATTATGAAAAAAAATTCCGTGTATTTATCCAATCAGTAATACTTGCTGACGCCAATAACTCAGACGAAGAGAATGAAAGGAGCATTATCGCAAGACGTAGGGAAAAATTGAACTCGTACGTTTGTGCAAAAAAGATATTACTTTGTTTTCTTTAGTTTTGCTCAGGTTGAATGCATTTCAATAAAATGTGTGCAAAATAATACTAGTGACGACTGTTTCTATAAAATCTGACGCGTAGACACTGCTTCATTTGCCGAAATTCTTCATTTTTAGTTGCGGAAAACAGCGTTTATTCTGGTAATATTCATCGAGTAAGTCATTTTATTAAGTAAAATTTTCATATCCTCGCAAGTATCTATTCACCGATATTTTATGACGTAGAAGAAAGATTTGCTAAAGCCAAAACATCTAGGAACACAGTGAGCCCTTTAAAAATATGTGACTCAACAACTTAAAGTTCCCAATCCAATTACGAGGGTCATCCGGAAAGTAGTACCCGTTCGTGCCGCATGAAGTGCTGACGACGCGAGTAGCCGCTGGACGAGGTCAGATAGCTTCAGTGGCTTGTCTGCCTTCTCTGAGCCAAGTTGCGTGACGCTAGCATTGCCTGTGTTGTTTCTGTGATTGTTTACAATGTTTAAAAAAATTGAGAACGCCGCCAGTTGTGAAGTGAGGGCAGTGATTAAATTCCTCAATGCAAGAAACGTTCGCCCATGTGATATTCATCGCCAATTAAAGGAGGTGTATGGAGACAATGTAATGGACGAGTCGTCTATGAGCGTTCGATGAGCGTTCGGAGAGACCGTCTGTCATTACAGACCAACTGGTGAGCTCAGTTGACGAATTCGTGAGGAACGATCGGCGCGTCACAATTGATGACATCTGTGAGCATTTTCCCAATGTTTCTCGAACAATTGTTCATGAAATTGTTAAACACCAACTGCATTATGCAAAAATTTGTGCAAGATGGGTCCCTCGCGTATCTCAATGAGCTGGCGGCGAAGGACTATGCAGCAGGAATACAGAAACTTGTCACACGTTATGACAAATGCCTTAATTTGCTTGGAGATTATGTTGAGAAGTAGTTTAAAGTCTCTTTCAAATAAAATTTTTTATGTTTGTTAATATTTACTTTTGTGTCTTTATTTCACAAACGGGTACTACTTTCCGGATGACCCTCGTATTATTCCTTAAAACCGTTTTCCAGTCTCCTCCCCTTTCCATTGAAGGATGAGAGCCCCTGCCGTATAGCCCTGGGTAGTTTGAATAATTGAAATTATTTTTCATATTAAATATTTGCTGAAAACTCTAGCAACAGATAGCATTTGCATTTGGTTCAGCAATAATATTTTCACATAGAAAACATCTAAACACTTCCTATACTAATAACATAATGGGGTGATATTTTTTGCCAGTGCTTTTTAATCGCCCTTTAATCCCTTTCTATTTTCAAATTGAAATATCTTCTGTGTAATGGTATTGATTTACAACCAGTGATGTGCGTTCATTCCTTGCGGTTTACTTAACTTTACTAATATCTAAGCATTTATTTAATTTTTCCAACGTAATATATTTTGATTGGAATTAAATGTAAAGGCAAAATTTTTGTTCTTGAATTAATAGTTAAATTAAATAATATGCCTAAGGCTTCCGTTTGAAATGATTTCATTTAGAGTCCATGTGAAGTTATGTTTAGTTTCAAAGAAACTGCCCTGAAGAGGTCATCCGTGCAAATTACTTGGTAGGAAATTTATGTAAGCCTTAGTTCGTGGAAGTGTTACCCCTTTCCTTCCTCCAGACGGTAACGCGATACGCAGTTCTAAATCTCTACCACCTCAAATAATATCCAGCCATGTTCTAATGAATTAGATATTCTTTTGCATTCCCCCAGGGCCGTCGTAGATCTTCCGTCGTCCTTGACACCCCGATGCTCACGCAAATGTTGCATGTGGCCGCGAACGGAGTATAAATATTTTGGGCATTAATGACCGTGGGTACTTCTGAGATATAATTATTTGATCGGAAAACATTGTACCCTCATTCAAATTAAAATAGTCCATGGAAATTTATGTTGAGCCCAGAGAGTGCGTATTTTGATTAACAAAAAGTTGCTACCCAAATTTCCTCCTCGTCGTATTATTTCGAGGGATATATCTCTAACGAATGGCATACCTTGTATAAGGGCTATAAAAGCATTCAGTCAAAGCTAACTGCTAATCAGAAAAACATTTTTTCATTGTCTTTAATGAGGGAAATATCCATGAAAATGTGGTTTAAAGCGATGAATTGAGTATTTGATGAAGATTGATCCATATTTACACTTTACTTCGAAAACTGCCGTAGGTTTGTGTGGGCGTTCGATCTCCCTTGGTGGGAATGCAAGTAATGTTTTCCTTACGCAGAAGTCGGATTCTGTCCTTTTGATTAGCTCTTCCTCTTTCACCATGGAAAAGCTTGCACGCGCCTATGTTAGAGCTACCCTGGCAGCTGCAATGATAATTGCTCAAGCTAAAACCCCCGAGGCAGATATATCGAAGAGTGGGAGCCAGAAAAAGCGCTCTCCAACGCATCTAATGCTTCCAAAAGAAGTGAATTCAAATAATTTTTGTTCCCATTAGGTGGCCGTGTATGTTTAATCTCGCAGCAAAAAACGTTTCCGTGCAGGAAGACACAAATTTATTTTAATTTAATTTCCCATGGCAATATTTTTGAAGGTGACAAAGGGATGGCAATTCCTAGCTTCTAAATGACTCAGTTCACTGAGCAAACTGTCGTGTTTGGCATCGGAGGTGGAAAATCCCTCGTTATCGTAACGGCATAAATTCTTTGACCAGACGAGGTGGAATTAGTGGTAAAAAACTCTGGACGTAGACTTCAGCAGCTAGAAAAACTAACGTAGAATTTTAAGCTGATATTTAGGATAGAATAATTAGAAAATATTTAGAGATGAATGCAGGAAGAACCTATGGAGATGTTGTGGTATTGTGAGATGTAATTGAGAGACCGAGGGGATTACTGGAGCGATAATTACCGAATAATTTATTGGGGGTTAGAATGGAGTCAACGTGGAAAAAATTCAGTACCGAATAGAACCCAGGAGAGGAGAGGAATGAGTATAAATATGGTGGGTGATAGAATATTATCGTTAAAGATGATAACCGATAAGATAAAGCCGACCCCGGTGGCGGCGGGGTAACGTCCTCGTCTGCCATTCCAAGGGTCGCGGGTTCGATTCCCGCCTGGGTGAGTTTTCCTCCACCTAGGGCTTGGGTGTTTGTAAATGTGATCATTGTTATCGTTGTTAATAGTTCGATGTAAAGTCCAGAATGCGCTGTTTTAGGACTTATACTGAATAAATAAAATAAATAAATAACATAATAAATATACCAATATGTTAACCAGGCGGCCGCCGACCAAGTCTTCACTGGGCGGATTAAATAGTTCACATGATCAATCAGAATCAGGGAAAGTCCTGGGGAGGTAACACCTAATAGTATGAATACCAATACCCCATTTCATGAGGTATTGGATAGCAGTGGTTTGCCACAGAGATTAGAGAGAAATGTATAAGTGTGGGAAAGTGGAAAACGTGATGATCACGGACCCATTAGAATGCGTTTGGAAATAACGGACGCCTGGTTCATACACGATCGCCGGATGGACTTATATGCATTCAAATAAATGGGATAATCCGGTATGTGCCAGTTGTATTAAATCTTGTTTGATGATTAGATCTTCGATTGGGGCATAATCGATCTTTGACTTAAAAACTGCGTCATTAATTCGCAAGGCTTCCTGGGGGATGCAAATTCGGAATCTCGTTTAATTGATATCAATTAAAATGTAATCATTTAAATAAATTTTACATTAGGTATCACGGATGAAATATTCCCACCAAAGACTGGTTTTGATGATTAAATATCATTATCAGGTGAAAAAAACAGGAAAAGACTACATTCCATGGATGGAAGTAGGAGCGGAAACCAGGAGAAGAAAGGTGGTTGGGAAAAAGTTTCCATGTCGTCACAGCTTGAAGAATGTGAGGATATGTGCCGAAAACGAACACTTGTTGATGAGAGTAGCATCAGGGTCTATTTCTTAAATTTAATTTTTTTCTAAAGCATTAAATTCACGTCGGTGGCTGCATTTTACAAATGGCGCCTAGTTTTTATGCCCACGATTGACTGACGGTGTACTGAGGTTAAAGCCAATCATTCGGAAATACTAAGAACCGTACGCAACCAAATTTCCCAAGCAAATAGTGTTAACGAAGAATAAACAGAGGCTTGTAAGAAAGTAAATCCTGCCGCTAACTCCGCTTACGCGTATTTATTGCTCTAGAAAATTGTGGTAAATGCCAGACGCCTTTGCGATCCAAGGACAAATTCTTGACTCCTGGTAAGCACGTCATGGATGGACATGTCTTACCTGTGCTTCACGTAGTCGTGAAACACAGGTAAGACATGATGCAAGGGTTGCAAAATTAAAAAAAATACATGAAAACTCTTGGTATACATTAAACTACCCCCAATGCTATTGGAAAACTTTTTGAGTTCAAAGTACCCTTACGCTTGGACTCGTGCTGATGGATATTGCATATTTTTCCCTTCGGGGATATTTTCAAAAAAAGATCTCGAATAAGTTTTGATGCCATATATAGACACTACGTTGTCCCGCCTCCATTTCATTTTATCACGTCTCTTCCAGAGTCCGAGAAAAGAATGGACTCCAAGACTTCAACCCCTCATCCTCATCTAACTCTCGCCGGCAGGATTTTCATCCAATGGTGACTTGCTGCCAAAAAAAAGCGTATTGAAATATTACCAGACCGGAAACTTTTCCGTGGATGACCACATTTTTGGCCGAGTAGTATTTGCATGATAAAATATCCGAGAAAATCGGTGAAGAGTTATAATATATGTTCTGACTCTGTAAAAAACTTGCAGAACACATATGGAATTAGGTATTTAATTTATTTTGCGCTCCACTTTGACTAAAAACGCTCTTCCATTAAGGATATAACGTCATAAAATTCTTTCTTGTCGTGAGGGAATGTTATGTGCCTGGAAATGGCCGATGTCGCTTTTCAATCGCAGATGACTAAAAGTGCAATAATGTATAATAATATTAATGGCAAAAGTAGGCTTTTATTTAACATATTTTGAATATTTATGTCTATATTAAAAAATTTTGGCTTGCGGTAAATGCAGTAAATAATGGTTTGCGGTAAATGAACCGTATGACAAGGGATATTTATCGAGGATTACGTATTTTCTAGGTGACAAAAGCTTTCCGCAGTTGCGAGAAAGTTTGACTTATTTACATTGTCTTCAGTCGGTCACATAATTTGCCAGATTTATATTTAGGTTTATCCACATGGGAATATTTTATGCCTTGACATTCTCTTTTAAACACTTCACCCAATAACTTATCCCCTGCCTCTTGCCATGCACACAGCCGCTACTTTAACATCTCTCGACAAACCGACATTAACATCAAAACAGATTAACGCTGATGGATCCCTTCCCCTTCCTAATTTTAACATTTGTAAATCAATGGAAGTAGTTTTCGGAGATCGAAAGCGAAGGCCAAGAGCGACATGCCAAATAGGATGGGTAATTTAAATATATGGGATTTGAGGGAAAAAGGAACAGGCAAGGGGAACTATACGAAAGCTCCATTGGGTAACCTTTTTAGCGCCTCATCCTACGATCGCATTGCCATAGTTGAAGTGCTTGCCTAAAGTACACCGCAATATCACTGAAAACCGTGGTACAAGACCGGGATCAGTGCTATAGTGATTATGCATTTATGTTAATATGATTGATTATGTAATACTACGGTTTCTCCAAAAAAGAGCCTTCATCAATGCTACTGGCGTCTTCAGGTCAGAAACCTCTACAGAAACTGCTGTGAAACGGAATTTGTTGTCGCCAAGAGACACCCTGACGCGGTGAAACGCCCGAAAGCCTTAATCATTGTGGATAAACGCCGCGGAAACCTCAGATTCCACATTTATTTTATGTTATGCAGTTCGAAAATAGTCTTAAAGTGTGGCTAATTTCATTAGGGAAACAGAATAAGCATCCCCTGAATACGTAGAACAGAGGATTTCCACGACAGAATATCTACGCGTTCTGTTCAAATTTTGGTGCACATTTTGAGTAATCCCAGCAGACTTACGCCCACCGTGGCTGGGAACGGTTAATCAATAAAAAATGATTCAACAAAATCAGTATTAATGTCCCTATGAATAGCCAAGTTTACGAAACAATGTTTAGCACTAATTAATTAAAAGACCTTACCAAAGGAGAGCGCCTTGAATGCATGCGTTTAAAATTACCTGAATCCATGCATTTTTGTATTCCATTAAACGAGCCCACTTGATATTTTTTTATTAGCAGCAACATTTCAGGTTAGGGTTGGTTTATGAAGGATCTGGGCACTAAACACCATTGTATTCCTCAGCGACAACTAACAAGATACAAACTATCCTGAAATTCCTTTATATCAATTACAATAACTCATTATTAAGCACTGCATATTTTTCTTCCTTAATTACATTGAAAGGTCTATTTTTTTTTCACTCCTATATCTCACTTTTCAAGTATTATCCCCTCTGTTACCGTCTTCAGAGACACATTACCTTATAATGTCTCCTGCATCCACTTGTCATGCCTTCTAATTTCACACAAGAGTCGTCATTATTCCCTTCCATGAATAGAAATTCATCGTTGGTTATCCTTTCTATTTTATTTACTCTATATTTATCCAAACCTACACATTAAAAGCCTCCGATTTAAATGCATCCTATTGCCTCAACGACCAATTTTCCGAGCTATATGCAAGAACGTGCCAAAATAAAGTTTTTGCCAGCCATTCATTCGCTATTCATCATCTCCCTCCTCTTCGCATGCACGTTTTAACCCGTCGCAATTATTTTTCAACGTCCCTGTTACTCTATCTACCCTCTTCCAACACACTTCCTAAATAAGTGAATTTTTCTACCTGTTCTACTTCATGTTCTCCAACTTTAATGCTGTGAAGAGTCGCTGGAAAAAAGGTGTAGAGGCCCAAGGACAGTACTTTGAAGAATTTCAAGTGTTTCTGCAAATATTTTCTATAAATTTCTATAAAAAATAAAAGTATTACTCTTGGAATGCACCATGTATGCTTCTATTTCTTGAGAATCGCGTTACCTTCTTTCTTATGACAATCTCTTATTCCATAACTCTCACACTGTTTCTGCTACGCAATAAGGAATGATAAGTGTTACTCTCTTCGCTTTCATTAGGCTTAATGCTGCGTTCATGTTCTTTCATTTCCTTCTTTTATTCCTTTTCCTAATCATATCTTCCCTAATCTATACTTCTCAGTCGTGTTTTCTATGTTACGTTGCATTTTTGTTTTTTTGTTTCTTTATTCCTTGTTTTTCGCTTCCTTATTCTTCGCTTCCTATGACATTTTCAAAATTCCCAAATTTCTTTTACTGTATATGCCCACTTACCCTGCCTCTGAATTAGTAACTGCTTCCTGATACACCTTTCATTTTGCCCCAGTTTTATATTCGAAATTCCATTTTCTTTTCTCCTTCCCTTCCTCATTCTCTAAAATATAACGTTAGATTTCATGGGCATATCTACCTTGAGATACAGTCTGTAAAAAATAGCAACGAATACTTTTCGATCTGAAGGTGTCTCCTGATATATCAATATTCCGTGCTTGATTTCAATTGCGGTCCAGAATTTTGTCAATTGCAGTGGAGAAAAAGAATCATAACATATTATAATTCAATGAGTCCGAAAATAAATGGATGCGTAATGCTAATTAATAGTAAATTTGTGACGTAATGTATTCTTTATATGGTTTTGATTTACATTATATTTTGATGTAAAGTGTATGAATTTTGTCATTACTAATCCATAAACGGGGCAGTATGAAGTGAAAGAATTAGCCCTCTTCATCAGGCAAATGATCTACGGTAATTGAAGGAGGATGTATCATCACCGTATTTGATTAAGTTTATTGTAGAATACGTGTTGGCAGAATCTCCCTGGATTAAGTGAAATTATGGCCATTTTGTTTCTAGCATAAGAGGTAAATGAATACATAAAAACGTATAGTAAGTGTAAAGTTGTTGCTATAATTTTACGATGACGATAACAATGATTTTTATTTAGTTCATTATTACGAATATTTCAGTGGATCCATTGAAGTGCAGCATGACGTAATACTGAAACCAAATCAATGCAACCAGTAATAAATATACGAGGTATCTCCGAAAAGTATCCCGCCATGCAATATTTTGAGAAAAATGGTCTGTTTAGAACAATGAGGCCTTAGTCCCCTTGGATGTACTCTCCTTTGGACCTCACACACTTATCCCAGCGTTTATTCCACTTTGCAAAACAATCGGCAAAGTACTTTTACGGAATGGTCATCAGCTGCCTCGACGATTGCATTCTCTTTTATATCTTCAACCAACTTTTGGAAAACTGGGCTTTTGCTTCAAGGTCATAGCCGTAGAACAATGACTCTTCTCCAATTATGACCCTTTTTTAGAAAACTTGGATCATAGTCCATGCGTCTTGGAGCAAGTCCCCTGCAATTGCACCACGAAATTCTTGACATTGACGAGATAGGTAGGCTATTTTTCTCAAAATATTGTATGGCTGGATCCTTTCTGAGCCACGTACATTACATATTATTCTAGCTAAATTCTTCAAAATTAGCGCCATAAGTTATGTGGATTTTTGACGAGTTCAATGACTCTTGGATTACCTTTAATAAAATAAAATTGCAGATCAATGTGGTAACCAAATTTGCTGTGCCGAATTTTAAACCCAAAAATTAACGCTTTTCATTGAACATAATACTTTTATGACGAAATTAAATAACTCATATAGAATAACTGAAAACTATAATATCATTTTGAAAAATACGCATTATGAAAGAATACGGAACATAATCACTGCGGCATGTCCGTGTTCAACCAGCAAACTATTTTTAACATTGCTAAATTAATTTTTCTGCAAGTGAAAAATAGCCAGTTTAAATTTCGATAGTCACTCTGTTAAAGGAAAATCTTTTATAGTGGTGTTTAAAAATTTCATAGATCACAAAGACCTGTTTATTTATAAAGAGCTTACATAAATTATTAATAACAGCATTATTTTTCCCAATTGTTCTTTATTTTAAACAAAATATGAGGAATATGGTATGCATGGAATATCTTACCGGTTCTATATTCTATGTTGTTGAATAGTGTCATTGAAACGAAATAGGTCACATAGTTTTTTTTATTTGATTCGATATTGGCAACAAAAAGAATGTATTTTATTTGATGGACACAATCGGTGTGGAAAGAAAAACAAGATAAAGGGATCATTGAATCGTTAGTTTACACTGCATGACATATGTATGAGGCTCTACATTTGTATGCAAAACATGCAAAAATGAAAGGCGACTGACAAAATAATCCAAAAAAATGTAAGGTGTAAAAACTCGGTTGGATGAAATAATCAAGTGCTTTTCAATGTGAAAATTTATACTTGGTATGTTTTAACAAATTTCCTTTAGTTCCACCCTCGATACTTTTTTCAATTCTCTTATTATCGACATTTGTTTTCCTTTATTGCTATAATTACGAAAAATCTTCAATAATGATGCTCATCCTTTTTATTACACATGATAATTGATTTATTTTATGGTATGGATGATAACAACTCAGCAATGGATTTGGACAAAAATCAGGGGTACCATGCCACTTTTGAATAACATGTGAATAAAAATTTTACGATTTGGGAATTCATCTTGCAGTTTTTAACTGTAGTCAAGAACCGCTCCTCCACTGAGATGGCTATAAATTACCTGTATGGCAAATATTCTAAATTCTATTTTTCAAGTCTCAGTTCCTCCAGGGGTTTCTTTGATATCACCTTGTCAATTGTTGTAGAAATCGGAGAATTGTACAAAGGAAGAGGCAAGTTGTTTTCGCTCTCTTAAATAAGTTATTATTTTACAGTTAGATATCCTGGTATTATGAATCATTCTAATAAGATATAGTCTTTTTTCATTTCTTAAGAGAGAATAATATTGAGTGCGATTTCCTTCGCGTTCATCTTTATGCTATTTGCTTTCTTCTTGGCATTTAACCTGTCGATGTAAATATATTTTTAAGTGAAATATGGAAAATTTGGAATATTTTTACAAGGATATGACATTAATAACTGCATAAGGAAGCTATTTTTAAGTCCACAGCTGAGCTTGTGGTGTGAGGTTAACTTCGCCACCCATCCTTGAGGACAACACCTAGAAAGGAATCATTGATGGTTTCCGGCGTAACATGTTGAGTTGTGTTGTTACCTAAAGATGACGCTGAACGTCGAAACCCGGGTCGTATCGAAATAAATTTTCTGTGGAATCACAAAGTTAATATGTTCCCCTTTTGCTTTTCATGAAAACGTTTTTACGCTTATCATACATCCTATACGCATCTTGCACAACTGCAGTGGAAGCCTCCATTATGGTGAAATTCACTTCGAATGACTCTGCCATCAACATTAATATTTAACCATTTGAATTTTCGAGAATACAGTCAATATTATATTAAACTCAATAGGATACACTATTTCTGGACATTCTATATAATTATCCTCAAGCAAGAACTTCCGTAAATTGATTTTAATAGGCTTTTTTCATATTTCCTACCTCACTATAACATCCTACCTTAATATAATCGATGGTTTCAGGCGTTATTTTATGGAATCGGTTCATTCTTAAGCGGATAAAATAATACTTTGTAATTCCACAGATTTATTTCACAAACACACGACCCGGGTTTCGACGTACAACGTCATCTTCAGGTGACGTTGAAGATGATGTTGTACGTCGAAACCCGGGTCGTGTGTTTGTGAAATAAATCTGTGGAATTACAAAGTATTATTTTATCCGCTTAAGATCCTACCTTAAGTAAAAATAATTTAATGTATTTAAGGTACATTTTTTGGTCTAATGATATATCATAGTTAGGCCACTATTAGCTACCGTTTACATCCTAGGTTATTTTATACATAATTTATTACACAGTTATACCTTATTGGAACCAATACTCAACAGTCTCACTTACGGCGGTTTGAGTACCTTGCCTGCTAATCCGGTGTTCTGGACTTGGTGTTCATCTTGGATTTTAATGTTCACAAACATTCTTATTTTTTATAGTTCAGTCTAAAGGACAAATTTGACTGATTTGTGCTTTTGTTAACGTATTCTGTGCATGCATCACCAATAGGTGGCACCATCGTGGACCGGCCCCCATCCTCCAGGTTTGATGAGGCGAAGAATTGATGTGGCACGGAGTCTAAATTCTCCGTTGCATCAAACAGAATTTTTGTTTGTTTTTTATTGAATAACCTATCCTTTATATTAGTTAGGTTAGGTAGTTTGAGTGTTTGCATGTGTGTGGGGTGCAAGTGTTCTTGCATGAATGTATGTCATGTTTTTTTTGTGATTGTATGAATTTGTGTTTCTTGCATGCGGTTTTTTTTTTCTTTTCTAAATTACGGGTGGTGTCCTAACACCCCCCGCCACACGCCCTTGCGGCGGCTTGCGGGGTATTAAGTAGATGTAGATATTAGTTTTATGATTAAATACTTCTTTTCCAGAAATCATTGAAGGGCATTTGTGGAATGATTGTTTCCTTCTCCTCCGACATGAGTATTTTCCATGTCAACTTTTTCAATTCACAGAAATTTTACTCTAAATATTATTCATACCTTTCGTTAAAAAACAACTTAATGTCTAAATTGCATTGAAATATCTCAGGTTTCTTGAATAGAGCATTTTCCATGGATTAAAATCATGTTTTCCATCTTTGTGTGATTAATTGTTCAGCTGGTGAATTTCATGTGGTGGCACGAATTGCGCCTAAAATATCAACCGTCACGTGTCACATATGATGTGAATTGAAAAGCAATGAAAGCTAGTACATATACAGGTAATACTTGGAGATGATGAAAGAATAGTTGATGTCCTTCAAAACTGAAGTGCCGCTACAGCGTAAGTTAATGGCATCCCTTTTTTGTATGACAAGCTTAAAACCTCTTCATCACAATTAATACAAGCATGTATTATATACTTGTATGTTCAAAGAGACTTAAGGGCTCAATATATAAGCCGCCGAATTCGGACGATAAAGGCCTACTACACATTTGCGAATTACGATTATTTTGATATTGCCGTTTCAGATACCATGCAGAAACACCGAGAAACGAATTCATAAGCCCTCAGAATCTGCAGAAAAAATTACCAAAACAGATATGAAGAACGGATGGATTGCAAGACTTAATTTAAGAAGAATTGGAAATTTTTGTTGTGATAGATTTTTATTTTGGGTCTATCATATTTAATAAGATTCTATTTAATTGACATTTAGATAACCATATGAAGTCCCCCGATATTCGAAGATCCATCTACATGGAACGAGATAATTAGGCTGTTTTCGGACAACTAAGGCAACCCTCATAATGGTAAACCAAAACCTGGTAATTAGATGCACAAAATTCGTCCACTCTTGGCTTCAATTGAACATACACGGTAATAGTGTATCATTCCAAGAACTAAATGAGTCCAGAACAATAAATAAACCTTTGGGAGGGGAAGGACTGTTATTGTAACAGTACTTACTTTAACAATGCGAGATAGAAACATGATTTGAAATTCTTAATCTTTGCACAAACAAAAGATTTTAGCAGTGTACATACTACACTGGTGCTATGATTTCTGACATTGGTTTTTCCTAAGATACGTTTGAAAGAATACTGACTTCACCCAATACTATGACCTTAACCGTCAACTGAGAAGGGAGCGTTTTCCTTTCTTTTTATCGCTTATGGCGTGGCATCTGGTCTGGCAGGTCTGTTACCTACCAAAAATTACACATTATGAATAAAGCTGAGGAAGCCTAGGACGGCAGAGAAACCTCCACTTGGTAGGCGGACTCTACACCCTCAAAATAGAGGTTTGATAGTTAAAATGCCATGATGCTTATTTACCGTGCTTGCTTAATACTGACACAACGGAAAGAAGGCGCGGCGTGCGTAGCCACCGGTGAGCGGTAGGATTATACATATGTCACAATAATTACGTAAAAATATATTAAATAAGCGAATTACATAAATTATTTTAAAGTAAGTTGAGCAAAAGAATAATATTACGGATCTGGGGAAAATAAGGCATAGTAATTATCTTCGTCTGCCGGGATTGAGGATCTAACCCGGTGGAAAACCCGAGATTTCACTTACAGCGCTAATTATGAAGTGCTGAATAAATAAAAATATAAAATTATTACGAGAAATATTTGAAAATTTGACCAGTCTATTTTTTTTCGCTAATTTATATGTTAATACGTATTTATGACAAACCAATTACGAATAAATATTATGCATATTTACCCAGATCTATAACTAGAGGCATTAAAGTTAATTCTTGAAAATAAGCATTCATTTTCACAGTAATTCTCACATTTTTCTAATTTTTCCTTTTGTTCCAATACCCGATGCCTCTCGCCCCTATGTTACTTCGCGGAGTAACATCTAGACGCATAGTCACGCTAAAAGTTTCAATATGGCGTACATCTGCTGAGGTATTTTAAAATCCACTCCGTGGGCGTGGATTTAAGCTTGTCGAATCAATGGGAGTGGAAGCAAAATGTTCTCACGAGCGCAGAACTTTAGTCGCCTTATACCAACCGTATCCGTAAACCAATGCCTGCGGCTCCGGAGGCGAAAGATTTTCTGTGCCTCCACTCAGCTGAGATAAGGTTTCATGGATATTGCACAATGACGCAGTATTACCCGGCGTAAGCGGAGGATATCCCGCCAAATGAGTCTCTGAAACGGTGACATATTGATATTTCGCTCGTGCAAAGAGAGCCGTGCACCTTTAGCGGCTATTGTTTTGTGAGTAAAGAGGAACCCCGGGGCAATTTTACGTATGCTTAATCCTCATTTCCTCTAGGACTTGTGGCTCTCCACGGTTCGCATCACTGAGTCTTCTTTATCATTATCATTCTAATGCAAGCAGTACTACATTTCCCCACCCCCATTTTATGCGCTGTTTCCTTGTCACACGATTGTGTAACTCTCGACGGAGCCTTCATTCGTCTTATTTGCCCTTTAACCTTTAGCCTTTCTCCTGCCGTCTTTTCTTCCGTGTTTCTGTTCTCAGGACGTAAAATAAGGGAAAATAATTTGTTTATGAAAAAAATTGGACCTGGCTCCGGAGGACTCTAGAATGTGATGTATTTGGGAAAACATTTCTTGGAAACCTCTGAGCACGTTTTCCCACTATCACTGTCCGCATGTATGTGGTTAGGATATTTTTTGCACAATTAAATAAATATTTTTCTTGAAAATAATTGTTATCTTACCACAAATTTTTATCATTGTTCTGCCAGTATAGCTCTAGGGATAAATGGAGCACCAAGCCCTTCAACGACGTCAAGGTTATAGTCTATGGCAAGCTTTTCCATTGGATGTTTTTTGTTTCCATCAGTCTCCAAGTCAGACGAGAGAGCTTTCTAGAAAACCCAAATTCCCAGCAAGGAGACTTTTCCTAGGGGTAGGTGCGTTTATAAATGATAAGAAAAGGCAACGCCATAAGAGTCACGGAAGTGAGAGTGGACATGCTGTTGAAAATTTATAATTTTCGAGCTATCAACCGAATAAAATGTTCGTAGCGTCGAAGGAAAGAGCAAAGATCGTTCGGCTGTCATATCCTGCGCCGTTCAACTCCTCCACAGGAAACCGGATTGGGCCTGAATGGAAAAAATAACCCTCACGTCCTTTCCCACAGCGTACATCACCGAGTGCCTCCAAAGAAAATTACTCTGTTGAGTTGGGGTCATCGAATGACGTGATGGTTGGCTCTACAATGGGAACGAAAGCCAACAATGCTCAACGACCCGTAAAGATTGCTCAGAGAAGAGAGCTCCTAGTCAAGGGCCTCAAGAATCATTCTCCCTACCGACAGGAAAAAGGATGCGGTGTATCATTGAAGAGGACTGAAACACTAAAACCACACTGGTATGAATCGAGGGCAGGAATTTTTTATTTCTTTTTCCGAAATCACTCTCCATCAAGGACGATTTGCTATCAAAGTTTGCCACGGGTACGTACATTGCCACGAGTTTCTTCCAATTCTGCATGCATGCATGACATCCGTAATTTGACACATTTATGTACATAATTATAATTACTCATGAGTTACATGTTTATACTTTTACATATTTGAAAAATTCTGATAAAAATGATATTGTCAATATAGTACATTAATGCTGAGTTCACTTATCCCAATGCGCCATGTTTCACAGGCTTCTATTCTTTGCTGTTCCACTTTCCCATTGTTTCATGTATTCAACAGATGCGGGTGAGTGGAAGCAGTGGAAGTTCGTCATTCAGAGAAATACTAATTTACACTTTTCCACATATTTCTTTATTACGCACAACGCGTTTCAGCTCATCGAACCATCTTCAGGTACGAGACAGGAATCAAATTGTGATGCATCATACAGGGTCCGTACAATAAGTATTGGGATTGGTTCCAAAAATCAAAATTTATTGCAGTTATCATTACAATTCCTTAATAATCTTCAAAATACATTCCTCCTGCATCGATACACTTAGTTCGGCGCATCTGCCACTCGTGAAAAGCCTGCTGAAAGTAAGTTTCCGGAATACTGTCGCGAGCCATTGTCGTCGCCGCTTGAACCGCCGCGATGGAGTCGAACCGATATCCTTTGAGCTCCTTTTGAGCTCTTTTTTGAGGTAATAACGTTATCGAGAATATCTTCATCTTCCTGGTCGCAGTCCAAAATTTCTCCCGGAATATCCACCCGCGACAGTTGCTTTCTTCGCTCAAGACTTTCGGCACCAGCTTCGGGCACACTTTCCTCATCGCGAGATCCTCTATTACAATGCTGTGGACGGTCTCCTCTGCCACCTACGAGGAGTGTCTCCTCACTGATAAGGGCGACAGTTAAACACCTGTCAGAGTCTAAAAACTTTTCACTTTGGCCACCTGAGCATCGGTTCGAGCGGTCGTTGGGCGTCCGACGCGGTGCTCGTCTTTGACGGCTCCCGGCCTTCCTTAAATATTTTGTGCCACCCAAAAACTCTCGTCCGGCTTAAGGCGTCATCCCCATAAGCCTGTTTAATGAGTTCAAGGGTCTACGATGCAGATTTCCCGAGTTTAACGCAAAACTTCACAGCGTAGCGTTGCTCGACGGTGCGATCCATGCTGGCGCGACGACACCACAGACAACCACACGTCACAAAAATCCACCTCATGTCTCAACGCATGTCCGGAGGCGACTGAACTAAAGTGCGCCTGAGTGGTGGGGGGCCCCTCTACCGAGCCGACCGGTCGGACCTCCATCCACCGCTCCGTTGAGGCTACAGCGAACAAGTCACGATACTTATTCATTTCATTTCAAAGGTGTTTATTTATCCGAGTCGTTGTACATAGTTTTAACAAGTAACAATTGTAACAGTAACATTTATAATAAAGCATAGCAGTGCAACTAACAAGGAAGCGCTGTTATAGGCAATACGCCTCTTCAGGGACAATTATTGTCGGACACTGTATTTATACCTATTTGAGGAAGTGGGGGGGGGGGAGATTGAGGAGTAAGGTAGGCGGGGAAAACCCAATGAAAATGAGGAACTAAAGAAATGGAGAGGTAAAAAGAGGGGGGGGAGATAAGCACTTGCGGTCATTATTGAAAAGACGGTAGCAGGTAGCTGGTATCCTTGCGGGAGGAAGGAGGGAAGGATAAAGAAAGGTGAAGCGGGAAGGGGACATGGAAGTGATAGAGGCAGTTTGGGGGATGAGGTATAATGGAGTCTAAGAAGGACATTATCAGGAAAGGGTTGTTCGACGCATACTGAGAGTGGAGGGTGGGGTGTGGTTATATGGGAAAATACACAGAGGGTGGAGTCAGTTGGAGAGAGGGAGTTTCACTGTTTGCTGTGGAAAAAGAGATTCTGGAGAGAGGAAAGTGGTTTGGAAAGATATTGTCATTTAAAAGAACATTCATATTTGATTTGACAATTTTAAGTTGCTCTAAAATATCAAGTCTTTTGCCCATATTTTCGTAGTGTTGAATCTCAGGATTAAATTTATATGAGTTGGATGATTGTAGTAGATGCCTAGCTAGGAGTGCTGTTTTATCACAAGTCCTCTAGCATCTTTCATGTTCTTTCATTCTAGTCTTGAAACTTCTACCGGTCTAGCCTATGTGGCATATGTCACAGGAATCACACTTTACTCCGTAAATGCCGGATTGTAAGAGGGGTTCTTGTTTGCCTTTGTCGCGGCAAAGGATTTTGCGCATAGTATGCGGATTATGAAATAATATATATTAAACTTTATTTTATTACATTTCCGGGATATCTTATTGGAAAGATCCCCTACAAATAATAGACGACCACTTTTTGGGCTTTTTTCCTGCGGGAGTAAAGGAGAATAAATTTGAAATAGCTTGAAAATATAATTTTTTCTCTAAGAGATTGGCGACAATGTCAAAACTAAAGCCATTGGATACTGCTATTGATTTCAAGGTGTCCAGCTGATGGTTGACATTTTTTATTGTTAGAGGTAAATTAAAATTTCGCTGGATCATTGAATGGAAGACCGAGAGTTTCTTGTTCACAGGGTGGCAGGAATCGGCTGGGATGATCACATCGCTGTAACATGGTTTCCTGTGTATGCCAAACACTATGTTTATCATCTACGAGTATGATGGATATGGAAAGGTCAGGAAAGTTCAACCCTTTCCCGGATTCGATTTCCACGGTGAACTTAATTTTGGGGTGTTGGGCATTTAAAAGATTGAGCTAACCGTCTACTTGTCTTATACCCCCAGTCCATCGACAGATGATGTCGTAAATATAGCGATACCAGTAAAAAATATTAGTTAGGATAGGATGGCCGGAGTTAAATAATTGTGATTCTAAATTGCTCATAAAATATTTCTGCAAATAGTGGGGACAGAGGAGATTTCACTGCTAAGCCATCCGTTTGATGATAGAACACATTATTGAATAACAAATAATTCTGGTTTGCGCACTGTTCCATGAGTAGATTGGAGTTCCTTGGTAAACACAGGGTTCATTTTGGAGTCTCTCAGTGAATCCTTGGTGAGTAACAAAGTTTTTTGAATGAAATGGGTACAGAAATAAATACATTTTTTTATTTACCGCAGAGGAAATTAGTTTGGAGTTGGAAGGCAAAGAGAGACGGTGACGATTACGTGTTAAGTGAATAGAATCCTAAACACTATATTTTGCTGAAAAACTGACGGATTGCTATAGATGGTACTCGGTTTGGAGGTTGATTTTTATGACGGAGAGCCTGTGCATGATAACACTTGACGAACAGGCGTTCCATCTTTATGAATTTTTGGGGAGCCATAAAATCTAGGAGGTAAAATATTACTTTGTAATAACTTTCTCTTATCACTTTATGAAAACAATTTAAAGCAGGTGGATAAACCTGTTTTTACACTTTTTTGAAACCTAGCAGTTGGGTCACGAGAGAGGAACACAAAGAAATTATCTGTCAACACATCGTCACATTTTTCGATTTAAGAAGATTTATTTAAGAGTATTATGCCACTCCCTTTATCTGCTTTAGAGAAGATCAGGTTTTCTTTTTCTATCTTCTGCTTGATGGATCTGAACCCATTTTTATGTTGTATGCCCACTTTCTTGAGACGGGGCATGCCTCGCTTGTCAAGATGTGAGGTGATAATATCTTCAACGTTTTGTTTAATTATTCAATTGTTCCCGGCTCAACATTGTGGAAATTCATTTTAATTAAATGAAGAATGCAATTTATCTTTCCACTGTCTTTTATTTACGTACAACCAGTTTCAACGCTCTACCTGATGATGACGCTTGAGCGTTGAAACTGGTTGTACGTGAATAAAAGACAGTGGAAAGATACATTGTATTCTTCATTTAATTTTGTTTAATGCCTGCACCATGGAAGGCGATTTCACAGTTCACTATCAAAGATGAACTGAAACGCGTTGTACGTTGCAAATAAATCTGTGGAAAAATGCAAATTTGTTTCTCTCATATTTTTTTCATGTCTCTGATCAGCAGACCGCCATACCCATACGAATGTTTTTAACAAACTCTTTCCTTATTTGCAACCTCAGGCTCTTTGAACATATACATATGATGTTTTGCATTTGCCCCCTTTTCTTGAACGTCTTTTTAGTTCGAGTTATTCTTCGCTTGATGTCAGTTCCAGAGGAGAATACTAGAGTTAATATGCACCTATAAAATGTGGAAAAAGTAATTATATAGAAGAGAAGAAGAGGAAATTGCCATGCGGAGAAAGTGGCAAAGAACTTAATGCCTATACGGCAAAGAACAAGATGGATTGGACACACCTTGAGAACCAATGGATTAAATAGGAAACTAACGGAAGGAAAAATTAAAAGAAAGATTCCACGAGGAAGAGAAAGAGACAATTACTTGGACGAGCTAAGAAGGACGTACGTAAATCACAGTAAAGCTCTCAGGGGTTGAAGGGATTAAAACTGAAAAGAGAAGAATAGAGGGCTGCTGTAATCGAATCTTAGGAGGAAACTACTGATGATGATGAAAATGCTGTTTTGATTAAATATGTGACTTAATCATTCAACTTTATTTTTAACTTGTTAACTTCATTAACTTTATTGTTTTAATAAATGTTTAGCAAATTTTTAATTTTTCTCAGTGGAAGTATTTCCAAAAAATTCCGAGCCATTTTCACGTTGCAAGGCAAAAGGATGCGGATGCTTTCCCGCTTACAAATTTAACAAAATATATACCATAATGGCAACATTTTTCCTTATTCTATTATTTTTATTTTTTTGCATTAGTCCGAAAACAGCATTTCGGCCTTTACATCGGACTTTGAACATTAAAAAACAATTAGGCAGTTACATAAACCCTAGCCCTGGGTGGAGGAAAAACTACCTACGCGGGAATCGAACCAGCGACTACTGGGTTGGCAGACAAGGGCGTTACGCCGCCGCCACCGGGGCAAGCAATTTGCAAGTATATGTGGGTGTAAATACTGTAAGTTCCCCCTTCAAAATCATTTATTAATTTTACCAAATAAAACCCCAAGAAAATAAATGTTTTGTGGTGAGGTTCTCTGAATAATGCAGTTTCACTCATATGTTTACAAAGCATTTAGGCCAGTATTTGACACGCGTAGCCAAAAGTTACTTGATTCCTCCTTTTTGAAAAAACACCCTAAAATTTTTAAAAATCTGTCGAGCCGAGAATTAGCGCAATTTATAATCTGCGTGAAAATCATATACGAAGTAATGTAACACAATACAATACCTTATCTATATGTACATAAATTGATAATGAATGCATCAGCACCATTACGATGAGCGCACTTCATATATGAGAAAAAAATACTAAACAATACATTTTCCCCTTTCAACACAAAACCAATACTGAAAAATTAGGCGCATCCCTCGATGACGAAGGTGAAACGAACAGGTTGATTTAATATATCCTTCTGGGGTGTATTTCAACGAGAATGATACCGCTCACTGCTACCTGTTTTCAGTCCCCTATTTCCGTTTCAATAAAGAGCACATCTCTCGCGGGCTTTTTTCCAGCCACACCCCCAGGGCACCTAACCTTATATTCACCGCCCGCGGGGCGATGAAATTGCTATATTTAGCATTTTGGGGCCATGGTGTATATAACGCTTTTTTTCGAGGAAGCGGGATAATTACGGTTGCCTGGAGCAACGCATTGAGTTTTACGCAAGCATATGTCGCCGTGAATATCTCACTTTATTTGTTTTTTCTATTATCTGAGTTCCTTTACCTTAAGCCAATAAGGTGACGACTTCCGGTGCGGAAGTCGTCCCCCCCCTTCAGCTTTTTTCCCGCCCTCATTCCCGCAGGGGTTATACGTATGCCTCGTAGCCAGGGGTTCATTTTCAGGAGGTTTTCTTTCTCTGACACGCCCACACCAAAACCTCCTCTCGCTCCCGCTCATTTTATGGATGCCGAAGTAGTTTGAAAAGAAAAAGGGAAGGCGAGGTAAAAGGGGAAGTAGCGTCCTCCCTCGGATTAGGGTTTAGTTTACAGCGATTCCTCAGATTTCGAAACAAATTAGAGTTGAGGTCTCGACTATCTTCGTGTGACTAGGTGATATTATTAGAGACAGCCGTGACGACATAAGAAACTTCATAAATTTTCCAAAATAATAACTAGACTTTATTTGGAAAAATATGCACTTTTATACCGTCATTGGCACATGCAATATGTGCATAATGCTTACTGCTTAAAAAAGATTTTCAACTTACTACTAATATTTCTTCAAGATCGAAGGTGTATGAAAATAAAGCGCAGTTGAAGTAAAAAGTACATTCATATGAATATAAATTGTGAGTTTCAATTCATTTAAATATACTGCGCTCCCACTCATTAGTTTAACAAATGATCATTCGATGGTTTCAGGCTTCACTTTGTGGAAATCCATTTCCATTAAAGCAAAAATACCAATTAATTTTTCCCCTAAGTTTTGATCGGCACTATTGTATTCAGTTACGAATAAATATTTAGTGGAAAGATACATTGATACTCAATGATGAACTTCAATAAAATGATCATTATTTGTTCTATGTTAACTATGTTTCTTTCTACCTTTTTATTCAATATTATTGCAATCGCTTGCTGACTCTCATCCTGTCAGCTGAGGATTACTCTCCATCTACATGTAAATAATACCCCGTAAGCCGCCTTGAGGGCATGTGGCGGGGGCTGCTGGGTCACCACCCGTAAAAGAAAACAAATCCACATGCAATATATACACATACATGCAAATCTATACCCACAGTCGTGTATACATTAATCCAAAAATCCTTTACACGCATGCATATGCCATCAACTAACAAACAATTGTACATTAGAATGTAGTTAAAAATTTTAACAATAACGTGCTAGCTATAATTTGAAAAGTATGAAGGCGAAATTCCACTACCACATAGATATGTAACATACAACGGTCTCTTTCCCCAAGGACACCGGTAGGGAATGTGACTCAACACTGCAGGTAGCGGGAGGGTTCCCCCCCACCAAGACAGTAGTGGGACGGAAGGGGAAACTTAAGAATAAACAAAGCAGAGCAAGGAATGCTCTAAAGAGCACTACATTATTTTATGGGATTCTAATGCGGTCATGCGGGAAGGACTGTGAAAATAAAACAAACGAGTTTCGTGATAATGCATGCAATTGAGTAGAACTAATTTTTCCCCAGACGTTGGGGGGCCAAGTGGAATTTTTGATATCTATAACCCTACAGTTGTCATCCCTTATTGTCCGTAAGAGGGAGTCCTTGGGTCTGCTAGTTCTGGCATATATTTCCCGAATTTCATATACATGATTCAAGCGACCAATGTTTGTTGGAGTGTGAATAATTTGCTAGACCTCGGTGCTATACGCGGATCTGGGTTTATTTAATTAGTTCTACCTAGGATTGAATGGTCTTTCTTCTAAGGATTCCTACACAAATTCCAGAAGCACTTCAATGACGCTTTTCGTTTTATCGTAAGAGCTTTTAACGAAACCGGCTTCCCGGCGTTTAAACTTCTTAATTTCCCAAAAGATGCCTTTTTCACTTGGATCACATACACAGCATTCATATTCTAAATGAGGTCTTACAAGAGCGTGGTAACAACCTTCCTTGACCTTTGAGTCACTTCTGTCAACAATGCGTCCAATAAATCCCAAATGTGTATATGCTTTCCCGCAGGCTTTACGTATTTGGGTCCCCCAAGTTAAGTCTTTAGTGAATGTAACTCCTAGGTATTTTACCGCAACTTCACTTCTCGGCTAAATCAAGCTAGTTTGTAAACAAATGCCTTTGATCGTTTAAAGAAATTTATCACTGACCGTTTATTAAGGTTTAATGACAATCCTCATTTGAACACCATCTACTAATGCAATCTAAATCCTATGCGAGCATTAATCGATCCTGATCCCCAGATATCTCCCGATAAATCACCGTGCCATCCGTGAACATCCTGATCTTACTTTCCACTTTGCGTGTCAAATCCTTAACAAAAATCAAGAAAAGCAACGGCCCGATTACACTTCCCTGAGGTACCCCCGAGGCCACTCGTACGCTGTCCGAACTAGCACCATCACTGACTACCATCTCTTCCCGTTCTGAAATAATGACTTCAACCCAACTTATTTCCCCCTTGTTTATACCTGTGACCTTTAATTTATGAATAATTTTACCGTGGGGAACCTTATCAAATGCCTTCTGAAAAAATAAAAAGATCGCATTTAATTGCCTACCATTTTCACCCGATAAAAGTAAGTCATGTTTGAATAATCCTAATTTGGGTGTCGCATGAGCCGGCTTTCCTGAATCCGTGTTGGTTGTTACTTAAAAAGTCAATGTTATCAAAGTATATCATTATGTAACTTACAATAATTTGCTCCAATATTTGCAACAGATATAAGTGGGAGAAATGGGTCTGTAATTACTGGGGTCCTCCCTGTCACCAATTTCAAAAATAGGCGTTATTTGTGCGGCTTTCCAATTCTTAGGGACTTTTTCAAATAATAACTTCGAGATACGGGGCGATTTTAAGAGCTAAATGCTTTATCACCCTAGCTGGTATATTTTCGGGACACGAGGATTTTTTGGGTTTTATCTCATTGAGCAATTTGACAATTCCTTTTTCGTCCGCTGTTATATTTGCCATGGGTGCAGTATATATTGTTTCTTGGAGATACGCGGTGGCAACATCGTTCGTGAAAACGCTTTGGAATAATTTATTTAGAATCTTAGCTTATTCCTCACTGTCAATGTGACTGATATTGTTATAATCTTTTAAACAACCCACGGTTGCTTACCCCTTTTATTTCCCTACCATACCTGTATGACCAGAAAGCCTTAGGGTCCCCGTCCAAATACTCGCATAGTACTTTACGTTTGAAGTCTTGTAAGGCGCTACGTTATTGTATTTTGATTTCAATTTTAAAGGATCTATACTTGTCCAATAACTTAATATTCTCCGATGATGATATGTTCCCGAGTGCTTTCTTTACCCTAGTGTGTAATATTCCCTGCTTTCGAAGGGTTTTTCCAACACCTTTATTGTACCAACTGGGTTCGCGATTTGCTTTAACGTATTTATTAAGGATGAAATCTGTGAAGTATTTTTGCATAATATTGACAAATTGTGTCCAAGTTTCTTCCACGGTGGAATGACTTAAGCGCTTTTTGAACTCGGGTGATGAAGAGTTCAAAAGACGGGCAAAAGTTTCAAAGTCTACCCTACGGTAATCATAAATTTTTCATTTTGGTGTCACAATATTATTTATTTCAACGTCGAAATTGACATTAATGGATTTATGGTCCCTCAAGCCCTCGTCATTTGATACATTCATTATACCTTCCGGTGTTTTCGTAAAAAATAGGTCCAAAAGCTCTCTCCACGGGTGGGCTTGCTTACTGCTTCATGGAGGGAGTTTTTTTGCACCAAATTTAATAAGGTATTACAAGATTCGCAATCGCGTGTCCGAGATTTAATGCTATTGCTGTCCCAATGGATACCAGGGAGGTTAAAGACACCACCAATTATGCTGATACTGTTATTATTTTTACTTGTATATATGTTCATTAGAAAATCATCTTTTGATCATTGTGGGTCGCAGTAGTCCAGGGGGTAGAGCGTTAGACTACTGAATGGAGGGCCCGTGTTCAATTCCCGGGCAAGGCATTCTGGGCACCTTCAGATCCACCCAGGCTATATGATTTTTTGGGTACCAGATCTTCCTGGGAAACCACAACGGGCACAGGGAAAGGAACTGGCTCCCCTACCCTGATGAGTGAATTTCACACGCCGTCGTGCTTAGCACTGGGTAAAATATACCCCCCCCTACCAAACTGACCTTCGGGTTGATTACTGTGTCAATGGTTATATATATATATATATATATATATATATATATATATATATATATATATATATATATATATATATATATATATATGAAGTTTACGGCATGAGAGTGCTCGAGAGTATTCATTGAGAGCATGAAGTGTTTTAACATCTGAGTCTGGAGGTCAATATAAAGAGAATAAATTAATGTTGGGTTGATTAGGTCGTGGTATGGTGCACCAAACACATTCTATTATTATTTTCAAATGTCTGCTTTCATTGTCTGCTTTCAAGAATACTTTTCACGGCCTCGAAAACTCCTCTTCAGGGTCTTGTACCCTATCGTGTCGGTAAACTGTGAGATCTATTGGGAAAATTTCTTGGCCGTTTATATTATTAAACAGCCAACTCTCTGTGCCTGGTACTATAGCAGCGGAATAACTTCGGAACATATGCTCGAGATCCGTGGTTTTATTTTTGAGGATTATGCGATTTGGCACAACGATAATTAGATTATTTTTATTTGGAATGACGCCCGTATACAGGGTATACGGGCGTCATTCCAAATATTGGAGGGTTGCCCGTATACGCCTGTATATGTAATTGAGGACGCGT
This sequence comes from Hetaerina americana, assembly GCF_022747635.1. NCBI lineage: Eukaryota > Metazoa > Arthropoda > Insecta > Odonata > Calopterygidae > Hetaerina > Hetaerina americana. The sequence continues at coordinate 26,374,523 of NW_027286292.1, forward strand.
TTAAGGAGAAGTGCGTATCAAATATCATTCTACATCCATGCCAGTGTTGTCCGTATCTTTTACATGCATATGTTTATTAACGATTTTATCTGAGCTAGCCTCAGATATTAGCGACCCACTAAATCACCTACTCTCTATCCTAAAAAAGACCTACAGTGGTCGAGTATCCTGTCTGCTACCTTACTCGCCGCTTCAGCCGTCTAATGGACGGCAGATCGATTCAGGGGAGTCCTGGGGGTTGGCCTTTGGTCGACGAGGGATGCATCTATGTTCGAGCAGAATCGCCAAAGTCTCTAGTTTATGCCTTCCACTCTGCTCCAAACCGTAGACCTACGATCCTCCCTCGGAATAATGCTGGAGGCCGCTAAACCCAGCCGGACACCCTCGGCCCCATAGGCGCGCTTCATCTCGGAGCTCAGTTCCTTGAGAGAACGGAGGACATCCTCGAATCCACGGTCCGTAACGTCGTCGGTGCCCTCATGGGTCACGACCTACAGCACTTTGTGCCCCTGACCGCCGCCTCGATCGCCTTCGTCACCTGAGGATCTCCTCCACCTGGTGTACACCAGGCGGTCTCCTGTTGATCGACGCTTGCGCGGCGCGCCCTTTCCTTCAATGGGACCATCACACGACTGACGTTTGAACTACCTATCACTACCATTCCCTCCCTTCCTGTCCGCTGACGTCTCACCGTAGGCAGGGCCCTCGGAATACGCGTAGGGGCTGCAGATACGCTTGACCTCACCTCCGACAGCACCTGGTACCTTTTGGAGACGGGGATAGGAACTGCCTCCGCAGTGTCCAATCCCTGCCGCAGCGTTACCTTCCCTTTACCCCGAGAGACAACCCTCCAATCGTCCGACCTACGGATGGGCGACACTCCTTCGTTGGGAGATGGGGCACGAGGTAGGTCCTTTATCGCCGAGCCTTTTTTGGCATTCAAGCGAACCCGTGCAGCTTTATTTGCTGAGTTTCAAATTCCCACCCTTAGCTCCATCCCTCTTGAGAGAAGCCACCCGGCCGTCGATCTTTGATTGAAGCTTTTGTACCATTTTCTCCAATGTAGCGATACGAGCCCTTGGAGCCGTTCTTTCACCAGCGTTTTCAAGCATGGCAACCGGAGACCTAGTTGAAGCCATACTAGTTTAATAAACGAGTTCCCAAATAAGCTAACCTAAATATTATATGGTAAAAAAATGTTTTTTTCACAAGTTGGTACATTAAATAAAATTTCACGAATCTGTGAAAAAAAATTAATGTAGTCTGAAGCTTACGTGAGTACTCAGCGGAAAAGAAGAGTAAAAGAGAGAGAGTACTCACTGATAACCAGTCAGAGGAGCGAGAAACATATAACTACAAGTGGTTCATTCCATCATATACTGTGATGGTTAAGCAAAAATAGACCCGGAAAAATTTACCCTGTGAACAGAGGTGATTCCTTAGAAGCTTGAATGTGAAAGAATAAAGTGAAATGATAAATTATGACAACATGCAATTGACGAGGTCTAGCGTTTCACGTATTATTGGGAGTACTTTGGAAGATTATGGTCAAAAGTTGCAAAACATTCGCTTGCAAAGGAAGCGTCCATTTAAGGGAAGTCTCAGACGCCTTCCCCTCAGGCGTCTGAGAGAAGACAAAGAATATTAATTGAACAATTTATATTGGAGGTTGGTATTTTGTGAACAGGAAATTTTGTCTTTCAGAAAAAAGAATTCCCAGAGAGAGAGAATGTTATTGAGGTGTGGATATCTCAGGTAGATAGCGAGTCGGCGCTTTAAGGCGGACAGATGGGAGGACAAAAGAATTGGACTTACATGTGATTGGAAAGGAGAAGCCATTCGAAGAATATCGAAGAAGACGTAAGAAGAAATTGGCCGAAGGAATAATAAGTGACAGTGAATCCTTTCAAAGAAGGAAGAATGTTGATTAAGAGTGTTTGAAGGAAGAAGAAAATAGGTATTTTATGCGATATTAGGACCGAGTACTAAACGTGAAGAACTGAATATATATTTCATGTAAGTCAAAAGTAAGTAACTAAGTATTTGTAATCTGTGGAAGTGATTCGTAAATCAATATGAGAATGACTTGATATTACCCTGCAATAGAATTAATTTACAATAAATTTTTGTATTTAGAATTTTGCGGAAACATTCAATCTTCACCCAACCAAATGCTCTAGGTTCGAATCCCGGCCTTGACTTGGGTTTTGTATGAGCTCAGTGTTTTGGACGCAGGTAAATCAAATGATAGGCCATTAGTGAATGGGGGGATCTTAGTGACACAAGGACCACTACATACCTATATAGGCATAAGAAAATAAAATATAATATTCCGGTCACATTTTTGCCTCTCCTTTCAGCATGTAATGGCACCCTCCTTCTGTTTATGTGGCTGACATCTCTCAAATTTGTTTCTTAGTAGAATTATGCCAACTCCGACGCAACCTTACCCTTTATTCCCGATGTGCGACTATATAAAAGCTACTGAGTTCAGTAGGAAGTCTAAGGAGAATGAAGAAGCCTACAGACCTAAATAAGTCAGTACCTCAGTTTCTTGCGTGGTTTTCTGGCCGCGAAAAAGGGTCAGATATACTTCCCGCGATGTCTGGCAAAATGTTGCAACATGTATTTATCCAATTCTACGTGAAGCTTTGAAAATTGGCCACGGAAGCAAACGGATAATTCCGTCGGGTATTTTGGTGATCAGGCTTTAGGTCACACGTAATATTCGGATTGGCACTGACTCTTTAAGTTCTTAGACCTTTTCGCCAGGCACGGTGATTCAAATGTAACTAATGGAGAAGTAAGTGGTTCTCAAATCCAATCCATGCAATTTTTTTATTTTTTTTTATTTTTTTCGTTTCTTTCAGTCAGAATAGTTTGAAACTAACGCAATGTAACGCCATGAATAATTAGGAACTATTTTCCGAGATTTCACTGACTTTCCTGACAATTTTTTTTTGGTGATAGACGACCAAAACTTTGACATAGGAAAAGTGGTAAATGAACGAAACGAGAATGACAAATTTTCTATTGTAATAAGAGGAAATGCTTTTGTTTCTCTTCCAGTCAAGGAGATAATGAATTATCTAATGATTTTTAAATGCTTTCAAAATCCAACTGCCGCCACCCCACGGTGGTCAGACGCCTTTGCAGCCGCCTCACTCAATGGACGTTCGGACTACCTTTCGTTTGGTTCGTCCCGCCAGCAAAGATATAGGGGTCATCGGAAGCCTTCCCAATACGCTAAGGTTGTAGTCCTTAAGGAGGTTATTGTATTACTTATGTTTATTTCCTTTGATTATATTTTGCATATAGCAGCTTAGTTTAATATTTTAAATGATTGAGATTTTGTTGTTCATGTCTCTTTGTGAAAAATATTCGTGATGAGGTGTATCATATTATTGTTTCAGAAACGCAAGCTTGAGTGTGGCCCTAAAGATTTATATGCTACCTGATACGGTCTACCTGCACATACGTATATGCTTTTAAATTAATAATTATGATTCTAGGAAAGGGACTAGTTGAAATTAAATATAGTGAAACATATTTCATTGGGCGTGTTGAGACTTGGGTCGTTAATTTGTTACTTCATCAAATCATTTGAATCTTTGTACCTTTAAAGAATATTAACTATCCGTTTTTTTGTATCAAGGAACCCATTGGAGACTTCCTTCGAGGCGACGAAAGTGGAATTTTGAGGTATGGATCCATAGAAAAATTCCCTATTCCCGAAAGTTTAACTTAAACGACCTTAACTTGATATCATTTCTAAGATACTTCCCTCGTCTTTCTAATTTATAAATTTATAGTTGGTATATGACGATGTGAATAATCAGCTGATAAAGAAACTTATAACGAAAAACAATATGCACTGGGACAGCTTATCTATCCGCATTATTCCCCTAAATAATAACTAATGCCCAATGCTTCTAAGTAGGACTTAATTACTACCATTTTGTGAATTTATAAATGTTCAAATTTTTAGATGGTAATCGACCCGTTGGTTATTATCCCTTTAAGAAGATAAAATTAATTTAAACCCAGTTACTTTCAGAGGAAAATTTCAAATTCCGAATGCGGAACAATTGGATTAATGTGAATAGAATATTTTTTTCGAGTTCTCTATGAAACTCAACGTGCCAGAGATCCATCTAGTTTTTTTAGATAATTCCGAAAAAGAGCGCATATTTCTCATTACGCCTAAATAACCATGTGGAAATGGTGAAGGCATTCCCTGTTCCGTTTTTACATACGTGTTCATTTTAACAATGCGTACAGGCTGTATGTGCTCAACTTGACTAGTCACGGTAGACATTAGGCCCCCCTGTCCTTCACCCTTGCTGCATTACCTGCGTGCAAGAAATAAAACTTCTCGTTCCCTGGGGACGACAGCAATGTCATTTTAATACCTGAATCCAAGCCTTGGGAATTAGGCTTACCCAACTGGCTGAACGTCAAGTTCTAAGGTAACTTTTTTTATCTCATTTACATTGGTAATCCTTCGTCCCACAGCTGACAACACTCTTAGCTTTTAACTCTTAACTTCTCCGTATTTCTCTTCTTCTTGATGTTTTTAGACGGAAAATGGCTTTGCTCACCTTACGATTCGTCTCTGAATCTTAAAACTTCTTAACCTTAAGCTAACATCTGAGTTTTTGTTGCATTGGGGTATTCAAATTACAAAAGTAGGGAGAACTAATTTCAAAAGACTGTCTTAGAAATATTTGTCACATTAAGAGAAATATATAAGAATTGCAGGAATACGAATGTGTTAACTGATGATGGTATTTAAATTAAATGTTAATGTACTCTCAGTATTGAGACACGTATATGAACATGTTTAAAAGGAAGCTTCCCCAGAATTAGTTATCCAAGAAATAATTCAACATTACGTTCATCAGGGATCATCTTTTAAACATTATTAGAGAAAATACTTTTACTCTATAATAATTGTACGAGGGTATTTTGAACCAATCTCCGGTGCAATTTACTACAACGATTAAAATCTATTTCTTTTTGTTCTTCCATTCACATAATATGCTATTGGTTTAATAGTTTATGCTAGGATCAAATTTTAATTCAAATTCAGCATCAAATTATTTTTAATAGAGCCATAAATACTCTGCTCTAAATGCTATAAATTATGCTAACTGAAGCTTCGTCAAATTTAAATATATCGATTGATAATAATGTGCCATTTTCAAGTAAAATATAGGGAATTTCAGGCTGAGGTCTATTCAATTTCAACGTCAAAGACCTCAGGTAGATGATACTATCCATATTCATTGTTTTCAAATTAGTTGCCAGGAAAAAAAAACTGTTATGCCCGGCTATATTTAGAATCAATTGCTTAAGCTTCGAGATTTATTTTTCAAAATGACAGATTAAAGCTAACAAAAATATAACCGAATAGTTGCAAAATTATTATATAATCTACATCAAATATGTAACGCTCAAATGAGACAAGGGAGCTCATTCTCCAAACGACATTTTTTCCATTGACTTGTGAAACGAGTTAGGATCCACTACTAATGGACATATGTAGGTTAATTAAAAAATAACTCGTTCATGAATTATCTCAATGAAGTCATTCCACGAATTTTCAAGTGCTTTTTTCCTTTCCGCTCTGAAATCGATGCATTTTATATTTTACTCCACCATCATGGAGGTGACAACACAATCCAGACTGCAGAAGAGTCCGCGACAATTTCATCACTACCGTTGCGACCTACCAGGTAGTCACCACCAATCAGTGTTACGCAACCTTTCCGTATTTTCAGGGAAAAGGGGTTCAGAAAATCACCCTTGTCTCCTGATCCAGCAGACCGAAATGCTCTCCTGCATTTTGATCTACTCGATCAAAACTCTTGGTTTCTTTGACGGTACCGGCGCTATCGGATGTTAAGCAGCTCATCCCTAACTCAGTGGTGGACACACACAACTATCACTGCTCTCATTTTCTCCTATCTAATCTACTAACCCAACCGAATGCTAAGCTCTTAAAAAAGGTCATTCCTTTGCTTCCAATGTAAGTAATTAACGATAAAATATGACCGATACAATTCTTGGTACCGGGCGAGTACACAAGAATAAAGGAGCAGAAAAATTCACGCTAAATGTGCGAGATAATGTTTCAATTAAATAAGTGATAATTTATTGGACGCAAATAATTGAGTTTTAAAAGATTTCATTACAAGAGTCTCCACACAAAACACAACCCACAAATATGGCCAAGGATATTATACATATTATAATGATATTGCAATTACCCACCATACAAGTAAACGTCTATTTCCACAGTAAATTTACTCTGTTGAAACTTCGAATTTAATGTAAACATATGCAAATATTTTCTTGAAGAGTGAGAATAAAGTTTCACAAAATTGAGCTTGAGACAATTGAATTGCAGTCTCCTGCTACTTAATACATCCCCCCCCAAACCTGCTTAGCTTACTCCTTCGAAATCAACTGTGAAAGTATTTCTTGAAAATTTAGCTTCCAAGGTGTGAAAATTGGGATGGAAAAAACGGTGTATCCCCGCCTAAGGACTGATGTTCGGTTGAAAACAGAGAGACAGACCGTAAAGGTCATTTTTCAGCCTGTGTCATTTAGAGTAGGAGCTTGCAATAATTGATTTCCACAAATCTTATGCCACGATGAGTGCAACTAAAATCTGTTTCGTAAAACTTTGACTCTATTTATTATATCAATCTGAAAACTATTGATGAAAACGAATGCATTCATAGATCAAAATAACAATGAAGTCATTTATATTTTCGTTCATCAAATGAAATTTTGGCATTCGCAAGAAATTGAAACAAATCGAAAGTATACATTTTCTGTGAGTTTGCTTGGTTTTTCCCTCAGTAACTAAAACAATATTATTATGTTCACATTTGAGATTGTTGCATCTACAGCTTAATATTGAGTGTTTTACATAATCAGTGACCTGATAGAGTAATATCACTTAATGGTTTAATCAAAAATAAAGCTCATATTATTGCACAGGGGTACGCGGTAGTCCAGGGGCAGAGAGTTGAACTACTGACCGGAGGGCGCGGGTTCGATTCCCGCGGCAAGCCTCTCTGGGAACATGCAGCTCCATCCAAGCTGTGTGATTTTTCGGGTACGAGATGTTACTGGGAAACCATAACCGGCCCAGGGAAAGGATCTGGCTCCCCTACCCTGTTGCGTGAATTTCACACGCCGCTTAGCTGGGCTGGGCTTAGCACCGGGTGAACTCTACCGTCAACTACCAAACTGACCCTCCGGTTAATTTCTGTATTTATGATTCATATTTATGGTTGTTGCACACGCATAAACCCGCGTACATACACGCACATACCAGAAATTTCTAATAAAACATTCATATCAAGCGTTCTTCCGAAAAAACCAAGATAAAAATATTCTTCGTTAACTTGGGAAATTTTACTTTGGCTCATTTCACGAAATTCGCATCTTTATTGGATAAAGGGTGTAGAGTTTATAAAATTTAACCTGAGAAACCCTGATTTTTTAGCTAACATTCAAAGAAATTAAAATATAGTATATGTTTGGATTCGTGTGAGTTTCAAATCACAAAAAAAACGTCGTTATGAAAAACTCTATCCCGAGGTCCTGGAGACATTTCAAGCCATTGCGGATGAAACATGAGCTGAAAATCAACGTAAACCTGGTGCATGCCAAATTTAATTTTGCGAAACAGCGTTTAATTCTAGCAGAATGGCCCTAAAGAACAGCTCCATTTTAACCAGAAGAATATTTTCTCTCTCGTATCGATTGACTTATTTTGACACGGCTTTTTCCTTGAAAAATCCTCTGCAGTAGATTTTTGGCGTGTTTATAATTCTTGCTATCTTGCTACTATTCCAATGTAGGTAATACTTGTATCATATACTGTGATTCTTCTGTGGTTTTCTTATAATTTTCTCTCAAAAATCTTCTAAAACAAGTTATCACGCCTCAATATATCGTGTTTATATCTTTGCAGTTTCCTGTAGTATTTTTTTCTCTCAACTTAAAGAGAACATGGTATATCATTACTTTATATGATCCTCATTTGTATCCAGGAGCCCAATATTTCCGATGATTCCGTCGTTCTTTTATACCTTGCTGCCTCTTTCCACGTGTATGCATAAAAAAGATGCACTATAAATTATTGAATGGACGAAACATTATTCATTAATTCATGATGTATGTTTTGTTATATGAGTAGATATTTATTCTAGCAGAAATTTTCTCGACTTTTGCTATTTTTTACAAAATTTCCTGTTGCTACCCAGAATCTCATCATTAATGATTGTGTTTCACAAATAAAAATATTCCGTATTTACCAGATTTTGAATTTACCTCCTTTATATATTTTTATATTCTGTTGCTCCGCCGCAAACCCGTTTAATTTCAGATTGCATTGGCAGATTTTTATTACATAAAAGATTAAAGTTTTTCCATCGCTAGTTCCAGATTAACTTTCGCTCTCTTTGGTTTTCTTCTTCTCTCTGCGACTATTTCTGTATGGTCTGCACAATTGCCTTTCTAAAAAATATTTTTTTTTTATTTTATGAATGCGGATTTGTGCACATTTATTACAATCTTAACACCTATTTTCCCTTTTTTATCAGTGAAAATGGCGGCTGATGATCGTCATCCATACCGTACTCTTTCCTTAATTCTTACTGCTTATATTCCTTACACTAATTAATTAGAATCTACTTGGTCATTATAATGGTTCAAAATAAAACTACACTCACCCTCTCTCTACAACCAATAACTCTCTTTTACCCTTAAAATAGTGACGGTAGAATTTTTGTCCAATTGAATTTGTATGTTTTCTGCACATCAATGAGTAGATGAACGATTGTTAGGATTTTCTCGCCCTCTCCTTCGTAAGAGGTGCGAGGACTGAAAAAGTGTCTGCCTTTCGTGTTTTTAATCTACGTACACTAAAATAAGCCTTTATCTACGAATTCCTCTGTGTAAATATACGTTCCATCCTGTGATAATGGTGGTGCCGTCCGGCGGATGATTCCGATATTTTTCCCAATCAGCTCCATCGATAGTTCTCATCAAGGTTTTATTAAGTTTTAATTGGTTTTGCACTTCCGAATGTTATCTGTGAGACAATTTGCAAGCATGCATTCGATTACTTCACATCTAACTATAATTTCGAATTCATCTCGTCATGCATTAAAGTTTGCATTATATTTTTTGGAGGGGATTTTTTTTTAACCATATTTGACCTGCCCACTCTTTCATTATCTGAAGTTGGTTTGCGCTAGCTCCAATGAAAATTTAATACGCTATTCCCTTGCTCTTTGGAAAGTCTCAAATTCCAACATCTTACGATGTCGCCAGCCTTCTATAATTATAGATATCAGAATATTATGTTCTCACTTTTGCAATTAGCTTAATTACTTCCTCGGCGATCCCAAGTTTCCTCCCGGAGGAAATATTTGATTCCAACTTGAAAACTCTAAAAGCATCACTTCTACGATAATCAAACCTTGCAGGCGCTATTTGACCATTTTATATCCTGCTATCATTCTCCAAATGCAAGCGTATCGGTAAAATATTCTATGCTTCTTTTTCAAACCTTTCGTAAGTCTTGCTTCGGTTTTCTCCTCCAAATCTTTAATTACAATCTGGTCTTTTTTGCTCGCCATAGATTCACAATTATCATTTGGAACTTTTTCATCAGTAAAGTCAATGTCAATGAAAACATTTTTTTGCGACAGAAGGAAGACTGCGTAAGTTCTTCAGTATTTTTACCTGGTGCAACCGGTGTCGCTGTTACAGCATCAGCAGACGGAATGCAATTAAAAAGCAAACATTACACACACACACACACGCACGCTTTGCAAGAAACACACGCTTCATATAACCTACCAATGTCTAAGGAGGAGGAAACTCACGTGAACGTGGGAGGAGAGCATAGAATCGAGGAACTAAACTCGGTGGCGGCAAGTGATCCTTGATTTGATCGAATTGGGAGCAGGGACGTCGGACGAAATCCAAGAGGAGCATCCAAGTTAGATGAGGGAAAGTTGTCACTCGTGCGAGCTCCAAATGTTATTCGGCGAAGGAAGATCTCCAGTTGTTCCAATGTGTCCAATTTCATTGCCCTCTCATCACACATGGAGCTGATTCAAGAAGAAGTTTCTCTCCCGTCCTCGACGCACTTAATATTTTCAAACACGCAAACCAAGTATACCATATAAATGTCTTGACTACTCCCCTTATCAATGATGCCGACTTACATTTTTGATCACCTATCCGGCATTTATCTCCTGGCACTAATACCGAAAATAAAACTAAAGGGCACATTGTGACGTATAGTTAAACACCCCTGCCGTTGCTGTCCTCACAAACCCCCGTGAGGTTTCTCCTTCATCATTCATTCCCTTTTCGTTGCATACCTGATGATAACGTTAGAGTGAAATAAATGGCGTCAAATAAAAATACTGTCATTTTACAAAGTGCGTCCATTTTGTCATGATATACATGGATTCCTCGGAGTCCAATGCTGAGACTTAATGTAACAAGTTCATTGTAATACAGGAATTCACATTCCGGCAGCCTTTTCCTCCACAATCCTCACTTCGGCATTTCTGTAACAGGCACATACAAGATTATTTAGGCACAAACGTTGAATGGTCGCTCCGAAGTCATTATCCGGATACTAAATCTAATTGAATCCATAGTATTTCTCCTCATTTTTCCAATTCTCTGAAGGAAATTTTTTTAAGCTTTCTGCAGGGTTAATGTGACCTAACTATCAATATATCAGCCCCTTGTACTCCAAAACACTGATTCTTCATATTTTTTCAGAGGAATAAAGTAAACTAAAGTAAATTCCAAAATTATAGCAAATGGTATAACATGTATTATAATTGTTTGTGTGTGATTGAGGTTCATGAAGGTAGAGCAGTCCACTAATTTAGCGATTTTCATGCATAATTATTTTTGTCCATATCTCGAATTGCGAACGCTTCATTTTCTCTATTGAGTCAATATTGTTTATTATTTATCTATCTTACCTCCGAGACCGGTATATTATTAAAAATATAGTCCAACTGCATTCGAGAATAGATATCTAATAAAGGGCGAAATCAAGAGCCGAAGGTTCTAGGGAACCACTCACGCTGGTTGCTGAATTATGTTCATTACAAAATTACATGGAAAAACGAAAAAGCCAAGGCCGTAAATCTGATTGGCACTGGGTTATCTCTGTGGGGTAGGTTAAACCAAGTTTTTGAGTTAGGGAAAATTGAAAATCACACACTTGATCACTCGGGTGTGTTTGGGAAACAATGAAACAGAGAGGGAACCCTGAGCTTCACCCAAGCTCTGTGATTTTTCAGTTGAATGAGGGTTAGATTCTCGGGCACCCTCAGCTTCATGGAGACGTGCCCGTGAATCGAACCCGCGCTCTCCTTCGGTCATCAGTCCAACGCTCTACCTCTAAACTACTGCGTCACATACATATGCTATGTTCGTATGCATATATATATATATATATATATATATATATATGTGTGTGTATATATATGTATATATATATATATATATATATATATATATATATATATATATATATGTATATATATCTATATATATATATGTATATATATATATATATATATATATATATATATATATATATATATATATATATATATATATATATATATATACATGTATACATATATATATATATAAACATATATACATATATATATTTATAATTATATTGTTATTATAAGGTAATCTATCGGTTAAGGTAGGTTTTTAGATAGACAGAATTATCAAATAAATATATCGTGACTCCTAACAAAACAGTAAATCCAGAATCCTAGTGTACATTAGATCCCACTTCGCTCTGAGTACTTTCTTCCTCCCTTCATCCCGTCCAACATCCCTATCCTGTTCCTTCCCTTTCCTCATTTTCCTTACATTCTCCCCTCAATTACAGTCTTCAACAACCCACTGCCGGTCAACACCCCCTTCAGCCACTTTTCCTGCCTCCATAGGATTGCTCCCAACAAACCCCTCTCTTCGCCCACCGTACCAAGTACTTCCTCATTTGTTTTCTTCTCTGACCATTTCACCTTCTCCATTCTTCTCCACACCCACATTTCAAAAGCCTCCAATCTGCGTCTATCCTCCTGCTTCAATGACCACGTTTCCGCGCCGTACATAGCTACGCTCCATATCAAAGTTTTTAAGAGTCTTTTCTTAACATCCTTACTCAAAGTCCCTGTCATCAACTCCCTCCTCCTTGTGAAAGCCTCTTTGCCTAGCGCAATTCTTCTCCTTACGTCCCTACTACTTTGACCGTGTTGGTCCAAAACACTACCGAGATACGTAAACTGTTCTACCTGCTCTAGTTTTTGCCCTCCTATTTTAATGTTAAGCTTGGCCTTTTTCTTTCTAGAAAATCGCATAACCTTTGTTTTATTAATATTGATTCTCATCCCATACCTGTCGCACTAAATTTCCAATTCACTCAACAATGCTTGCAACCCTTTTGGCTGACTGACAAACTAAAGCTTGGTCATCAGCAAACGTAACTGATTTTACGAATTCCTCGCCCACTTTCATTCCTACCTCCAGTTCTTCCCATGCCTCTTTAATCATTCCCTCTGCATACAGGTTGAACAGCAACGGTGATAATGGGCAATCCTGCCTTACACCTCGTCCTAACACCGCCCATCCGGACTCCCCGTTCCCCACTCGACACTGTGCAGTCTGAGACATGTACAGGTTGCGGATTAGCCTCCTTTCCCACCAATCTATTCTTATCTTCAATATACTCATTAGTTTTTCCTAATTCAAACACCTTTTCGAAATCCACGAAACGGGCAGATACCTCCTGGTTGCATTCTATATTCCTCTCGATTAATAATCTTATTACTGCAATGGCATCATGCGTACCTCTCCCCTTCCTAAATCCAAACTGGTCATCCCCTAAGTAATCATTTGGTCTTCTCTCTTTCCTTTTGTTTATGATCCTGAGAACAACTTTAGCTGCGTGGGATATCAAACTAATTGTCCTGTAGTCCTAACATAACGTAGCCTTTACCTTTTTCGGAATAGGCACTAAAACTGATCTCACCAAGTCTTCCGGCCGGATTCCTTCCTCATAGATACTACGAATCAGCTCATATAGCCTCTTCCTCCCACATTTTCCTAAGCATTTCAGTAGTTCCGCGGGAATGTTATCCACCCCCACGGCCTTATTTAGTTTCATCTCCCTTAGTGCTCTTTCTATCTCATCGTTGAGTACGCCTGGACCTAAGCTGTCTTCCTCTACGTCATTTTCTTTTTCAATGTCTAACTGTGTTGGTCTGAGTTCTTTACTATACAGTTCTTCTATATACTCCTTCCATCTCTCTTGGATCTTTCCTGCGTCAACTATTACCTTACCCGCTTTATCTCTAACTATTAGCATAGCTCTTCCTTTCTTACTTCCCGATAACGATTTAACTTTGCTGTACAGCGCACCGATTTCGCCCTTCCTCTGCAGACTTTCCATATCCTCGCACTGCGTCTTCCACCATGCGTCTTTTGCCTTATTTGTTGCCCGCCTCAATTTATTGTTCAATTCTTTGTACTTCATTTTGCCTAATTCTGTATTTATATTCTTCCATTTTCGCCGCTCATCCATCTTTGTAATCATCTCATCCGTGATCCATGGTTTCCTAGTCCTTTTAGCGTTAACGGTTCCAACAGTGTCTTTTGCGGCTTTAGACAACCCTTTTTTGATCATTTCCCATTTTTCTTCGATAGTAATAAGCCCTTTACCATCCTCCATGATTTTCTCTACCGCCTGTTTGTATTCCTTCCTTTTCAACCCATTTAATGCTTCTACATTCCATTTTCTAACTCGCCGCCCCTGCCTTATCTTTTTGAAACGGACACTATATTTCATAACAACAAAATTGTGGTCAGAGTAAGCATCCGTTTCCGTGAAGCTGTACGAATTTATCACACTGTTCCTAAACCTGTGTCTAACCAGAATATAATCTAGCTGATACCTCTCTGAGTCACCTGGCATTTTTCATGTATACCTGCGTCTTTTGTGGTGTTTAAACCAAGTCTTGGTGATAACTAACCCCTGTCTCCTGCAGAATTCAACTGATTTCTCCCCGCGGTCATTCCTCGTGCCTAAACCGTAGTCCTCTACCTCATCACCATCTCTTCCTTCGTCTACCGTCGCATTCCAATCCCCAATCACTATCAAATGTTTCCCTGCAGGAACAAACACGATTTTGTCCTCTAATTGATCGTATATCCTATCGACCTCTTCCTCTGTATGGTGGCTCGGTGGCATGTGTACCTGAATAATAACCAAGTTCGTCGGTTCTGCTTTTAACTCTACTAGTAGTATTCTATCCGTTACCTGCTCTATGTTGACTACGCTTCTTCCTACCTTTTCATTCAATACTATGGCAACCCCTCGTTGGCTCTCGTCCCCGCCACTGTATATTATTCTAAAATTATCACACCAGTAATCCCCGCTATCCTTCCATCTCACCTCGCATAGGCCTACAATATCTATACTTATTTCCCCTTTCCATCTCTCGCTTAACATTCACCAATTTCCCTGCCCTCATCATTGTCCTCACATTCCACATTCCTATTCTAACTAATGTGGTCTTCGTCTCCTGCGTCTTCTGTCCTGCTGCTGCTGGTTTTCCCTTACAAGGCTTTCGTGGGATGACGACCGCGGAAACCTTGCCTCCCCCGCTGCCGGGCACGACACACGGCGATTTGGCCGAGCCCCGTGGTTGCCAGGACTCAAAATATCTTTATCGTCCATCATATTTTTCTTGGGAATGATAATTGAGGTGGTTTCCCGTTGCCTTCCTCAAGAGTGTTTTTAACGTGACACCATCACTTATTGGCTGCCCCTCTGGGGTCAGACGCCATTGCAGCCGCCTTACTGAGGAACGGACGCTGCGTGGATTAACTTTCGTCTGGCTCCTAACCTTTGACCTATCTGGCATGGATGACCCTACCAGTAGCAAGTATTATTACTCCCGCCAGCACAGCTCTAGGGGTTATCGGAAGGCACAAGCCCTTCCATCACGTCAAGGTTGTAGTCCGGGGAGGGATATATATATATATATATATATATATATATATATATATATATATATATATATATATACATGATTTATCAGTACCGAAAAAAGTAAACTCGAACTAGTTTTTAATATGATCCACGAAGGAATTATTTTGATAATATACTTACATAGTTTGAACACATTACATGCCTGTAGCATGCAAATATTTGTAGAAGATGTGTCAATACTCATACTTTGTAAATACAATGTAACATTAGAATGGAAAACTTTCTATCAATATAATTAACCAATTAATTGTAACCAAATCAAATAATTCAATTCTATGGAAAATATAAAAATGAAAGAAAATGAGAGCGCACATTGGGTGATTTTATAAATATTGCATCTCACTCAGCAACAATGAGTTGTCTTTTGTACAAAAAAGATTTTTGGACACACTTCACCGAATGTTGTCGGTAGCCATAATAAATTGCTTTCATTAGCTTCTACAACATTTTAGTACCCTACTGAGTGACATTACTAGTATTTTAATTAAGTTTAATATGAACATGAGTTATTCATGCTCGAATAAGATCACTTATTTTCTAAATAATTCGAGGAGGACTGGTGAAACCTCGTTTAAAGTAGTTAATGATTTAACATTCACATTTATATTGGTTCCACTGAAATTAGAGTCTATCAAAATTATTGTTAGTCATTGGTTACGAAAATTTCAGAGAGTGGTGAAATATACACGGATCGAGGGTGTAACTAGCCATAAATGATATCGAACATTACGATTGTACTGTCGTACTCGAGGTAATGTGAAAAAAATCAGTTAAAAGAAAGGCCACGACTCAGTTCAAATTCTAAAAAAAAATACGCCTTAGTCAAAATTCGTGCTCTGAAATCTAGCGAGGGGGTGAAGATAATGCAGTTGCATGACTTTTTCGTAAATGGTTTCGTAAAAAAAACACTCGAATCAAACAAGTGCTCTCTTACAGACAATTTTACCCTACAGACACGCTAATGGATTTTAACGAAGCACACCCTCGGACGAAATTTTGACCGAAAATATGGTGCCAAGTCGTCATCCATATTAACAGGGCTCTCACTTGTGGTTCCCTCCGCCGCTTCCGCTGGAACCCACCCTCGCCGCCGCCACCCCGTCCCGCACCCACCGAGTAGACCTCCTCCCCTACCGCACTGGCGGAAGGAGGGTTGGCGGAAGCTGGCGATTGGGCCGAGATAGAGCGCCTGCGGCAACAGATAGGGCGTTCTGAGCCCGCTTGCACCAGCAGCCGCCACAGCCTCCGACGCTGCTGGTTGGCATCGGAAAGCCTCTCACTTCACGGATGACGAGATCGGAGGGTGCTCAATGGGAAGTTAAGCAAGATTTAGCACGCGACAAGTTAAACCTAGCTGAGAGGACTGGAGATGGCATATCGGGAAACCAATACACACCCTCGCCGGCTTCACCCGACCCGATTCGGTGGAGGTGTCGCAATAAAGAAGCGAAATTTCCGACAGCGGTTGGAGGCCAAAGTTCGTTTTCGCGTTCCCCATGCAGACGTTTACTTTTGTTTCGAAGAAATGTCGTTAGCTAAAAGTTAGAATGGACACCCGCACCGCTGAGAGTGACTGGCAGTGAAATACGATGACATCGTCGATTCCCTTCCGTTCCCCTGCGGAGATATGGAGCTGAAACGATATTGTGTGTTTTCCAAATTGCGAGTGAAGATACGGAAACACCGACAGTTGTGGTATTTTTACGATGTTTAGCGCGGCAGCTGACAGATTTGGCAATGACATTTTCAACTCGGAAGAAGAGAAGCAGTTTCAAAAGTTGGTCCTACACGACTGCTTCTATGCTATCAGAAATTCAATTACGTACTGGACTGATAGATCTTGCCATGAGCACTTTCATTAGAAACATCAAAAATATTTGAGAACTAAATTTGAAAATCTGTCAGCTCATTTTTTCGAAATTATATCAAAGTTTTGGGGAGTTTATTGTAAAGAAAAGAAGTTTAGGGTGATTGTTATGAAGGCCGTATAATATTTGAAAACAATTGAGGAAAAACATTTCTTATGCATTGCGGTCTGTTTAAGATGTTACTCACACTAGTTGGGTGATTCCAGCTGGTTTATCTCACTATTTTGACTCTGTTTTGGAAAGAGCAATCCTTCCTTTTGGATACCGAGAGAGAGAGAGAGAGAAAGAGAACTCAAATAGTTTTGAGCTCCGAAAGGAAGATGAGGACTTGCTCGGACAAAATTTATCTCTCCTAAATACGAAGCTGTGATGAATGGTGACTCACTAAAATGCCAGCACTAGAAGAATATCTATAGAGAATAAAAAAATGAATGATAAAACTCCTCTTTCGCCTCCGGAGTCGGCCTCCTCGTTGATAAAAGACGAGCTGAAGAGTTCGCCTTTCATGCAGTGGCACTCACGGGCGAATAATTTATCGATTGTCCGTTGAGACGAAATGAGAGCAGAGAACGATCATATCCTTTGAGACCTACCACTGAGGTCTATCGATGGGAAACTAAGAACTCATAAAATTAGATGAAAATAGCTCCTTCCTCTCTTCCCGGTTTGTAGTCTCAGGCTTCAGACAAGGCAGCAAAAGCGTAAATGAGACGCCTGGCTGATTTTCCCTCCTACGTGTTTCCTCTGTTCAAAAGGAAGGGAGATACAAAAGGCCTCGTGCTTCTAGCTTCGTGCTCCTCTCCGGGGCAAGGCATGATGAGTTCCCTCCATGCACCGCGGGCTTTACTTCATCCTGAGGGGCAGGGGAAAGGAGACAATCTGAATGGTGGAGGTGCAATGAAGCTCGGAGAAATATTCTTTGATAAAGTTATTTTTTGCAAGTTCGCTGCATATATATATATATATATATATATATATATATATATATATATATATATATATATATGTATAGCAATCATTGAAGTTTCTTATTTTGACAGTTTATTCTCGTGGGATCAAATATAAAATTGAATTTTAGTCTCGCCAAGAGAAGATGCACACAGAGAATGTTGCTGTATTTGGATTTATCTTTCGGAAGAACTCGCGAAACCATTTAATCTTTATTTTGAATATATCATATTACTTTTCAATTGTTCGTTTTGTGCTAGTAAATGAATTATAATTTTTAAGAAACAGTGATTTCTGGACCTAGTTTCGATGCATGGTTAATTTAAGACTCTATAAATTCATAATCGGACTGCAATTTCTTTAATAAACGCGAAAAAACATAAAAATATATGAAACATCAATGAAAATTTTGAATTAGTTGTCTATATCAACTGTCACCCAATCTGAATCAGTTAGATCCCTCTCGATCACCATATAATACTTCGTTAATCAATTTTTAATTCCCTTGCTTATCGTACTTTTACCATGATGACCTTCGCCATCGTATTAATTCTGTTTCTGCAAGGCAATCAATGTAGATCTATAAAACCTACTCTCTTCCTTCCCAGTTCCAGATTAATTACTTATAAGGGAGAGGATTCTAATCCTCGCTTTTATTAAAGCCTTTATTATCCAACAACTCTTCAAAGAGTTCTCTATCCACTCCTTAAATTTTCTCTGGAACTTTCTCAATTCTCCCACCAAATTTAAAAGTTGGTCGTTCGTCTTCTCTCTGCTTATTTTATATTCCAAATTCTTCTGCCAAATTCTCACATCACAAAATCATAATCGAGGCTCATCACGGTCCAAACACCATCAAGGACGTACACGTCAGCGATGGTGTTTGAACCGGGATTTATTTATTACTAAAGTCTTAATCCGGCATAACTCGTTGGATTTATTTCCGAATTTATCCCTAACCACTAATCTTTTCCATTCCTTGTATCTCAAACCTTTGCAATGGCCTGATGTACCATTAAAATCCACCAATTGTGTAAGGTGTTCCCTCCGCGGAACATGCCAAATTCAATTGGACAAAAAATCTTCTTCCTCCTCCCGATAACCATTCGTCTTAAACCTATCCGTTTTGCGATCTATCTTGATTGCCATGAATGAATCGTCAATTCTAATATAGTAAAATAGAGTTTTCAAAATGCGCTGAAAAACTTCAGAAAATTGATCCGTTTCAAAATTACTCAGAAAGATAGACTGTTAACTAGTACAATATTTTTTATCATCCTATTCGTTATTGGGATTAGTTATCATCCGAAATTCTTTTGCACTTCAGTCACTTCTATATGTTTGACAACTTCTTTTTATATTTTCCACGGCCCTACAATGCGCATTAGTATCTTATTCTTTTGTTAAGGCTACCTCATAATGAATCTAGCTGCACACTCCACAAGAAGCCTCAAAAGCTAGAAGTAACTACGCTGTTTCATTATACCATCGAATTTCCCCGACCCCACTTGTTCTGACCCAATCTTTGGGACACTCTACCGTATATTTCCCAATTAATCCAGAAGTAAATTGTATGAATGATATTTTTTAATGAATTAATTAGGCCTACACGGGTCAGAGTGACACATAGAAGTTTTAGAATGGCAGATTCGTAATTCCAGTTTGATTAATAGATTAAAGGTTCCGAAATAACTTTTATTTTCCAAAAATCAATTCACAAGCATAAAAAAAATTAGTAATAGTGTATTTATACCCATCCGGTGACAAATTCGAGACAATTTTTTTGGCAAGCAGGACATTGATCATGAAAAAGAGGTTTCAAGGCCAACTACGGCCGGTCAAATTAAATAACTGTGGGTAGATCTAACACCACGCCTTTCATGGGGAGCATGTTTCTGGACAACATGAATGATCGCTTTAAAGAAACTCGGTTTAATTAAACGGGTGAGGGGGAAATGCAATGAAAAAGTAAAAGAGGTGTTATTTCGCTCTAGCTAGGCCTCATTTGGAATATGCCGCAAGTATTTGGGGGAAAGTTTGGCAAAAATAATTAGATTAAGTCCAGAGAAAATTCGTCAGATTCGTCCAAAATTGTCTCAATAAGAAGAAGAGTGTGACAGGCCTTTTAGAGGATTTAGGTTGGGGCCGCATGAGATGCGATGACCACACTGTGAGAGACCTAGACTTTTCGAAAGGTTCAAAACAAATGAGTTTAACTAGGAAAATAGAGGGAATAATATGGTCCAACACTATTTTCATAGACGAGACCATAAAGATAAGATAAGAGAGATAGATTCCAGTACAGATAGATATAAATACTCGTTCTTTCCCCGCACAATCAGAAATCAAAACACTAAGAAACCAAAGTCGCTATAAAAATATTAAAGACATTCGATTTTCAAGTCAGAACAAGATTAAAGGTTGCGTAGATGTTAGGCATATTCGTAGGTGCATGTGTAGGTTAGTTGGTTGTACATGTGTTTGCGTGCGTGTAAGTTAAAATGTTTTGGAACGATTACAATTGCCTTTGTGGGCATAGATTGGCATAAATATTTTGGTTTTTCATGTGCTTTATTCACTTTCACGGATGGTGATCAAACACCCAATGCCATACGCCCTTACGGCGGCTTCCAGGGTATTATGTAGATGTAGATATAGGTTCGTGTATTAAGTTCATGATGCTAGTGAGCGCATATACGAATAGCGGAAATAATGAAGTTGGTAAAATTAGTCTGTAGCTACTGAGTTCAACTCTGCCACCGTACTTAAAGATTGGTGTGTTTACTGGGTATTTTAAAATCTTTGAAAACACCCTGAGCCCATTAATGGCTACTTAAATATTGTTTTTAAATAAATAGTTAATTATAAAATTAGAATCATCTTTTCCATTTTACGCGGGATTTCACGACGGGATACCATTATTTCGTTCAATCGCTCCGGCAACTAGGCAAGTTCAATAAAGTTTTCACCTGAATTCAATGAAATAGACTTTGAAAGTAGTCAAGCATGTTAAGCTATTCTAAACTATTTTTTTGTATTTTACCATTTGTAGTATACGAATCTAACGCATATTTTCTTGAAATTCACAACTACTAGCAGAATGTTTTGGAACTTTTGATCCAATAAATCTCTCAATTAAAAAAATAAATTTAGCATAAATAGTTACGAAAATACGTACAAACTTAAATAGCACGCTCTTTTGCCTCCTCGTTTTGAAAGGCAGCATGTGAAACATGCTCCATCTATACTATCTTTTACAGATGATGTTGAATCCAAATGCTTCAGTTAATGTATAGCATCAAGGCCATACGAGGGTTACACTACTACTGCCATTCTAATGTTGCCCTGCTCAAAACAAGGCCATCTACAATGCTCCTACGAATTCAAGTGCGAATGAAAGAAGGTCGAACCAACTTGAAGGTTATACAATTCTGTAGAATCAGGATGATAATAATGGCTTGTAAGTGATTCTCTGAAATAAGACCGTGAAAAATTTACGTTCTCCCATTCAATGAATGAATCCCCTGCTGCTGGGACGGTTGTGACGCGGAAATCCTCCGTCTAAGAAAATAAAAAATGGAAGTCAAAGAAAGCACTTCATGAAAATGAAATCTTAATTGTTACATTGCAACTTATACCACTCGCCATACTAAATGCGAAAGGAATTCGACACCGGGAATTTCGTGCTTTCAATTGTAAAGTTTTGCCCCTATAAATTGTAAAGTTTTGCCCCTATAAATTTTAAAGTTTATCTTCTCTCACCCTTCGTGGAAGGTGCAATTAATGGAAATATCTCACCAATACCATGTCCGCTTCAGAAATGACGGACCTAAACATCCACGGTATTCACTAGCACGATCAACCATTTCAAAGCCGCGTTCACCCAGGTTGACAACATTTTCGTACTGTGAAGTATTGCTGTTGGCAAGCAAGGCGGTCGGTTACGTATTTTATCGGAAATGTCGCTTCACTTCACCCCAATCATGGAGCCATGGCAAGGATGATCAAAGAATTTGAAGTGGGTTCGCACTAAAATAAAGATCCTGGAAGCTATGGAAATGCTTTGAATTTTTGATGCTGCGATGAGAGGTAAAATACGTAAAGATGATTATTGACGATTTCTCAGCCATAGCTTGAGCATAACGTGGAAGGGCTCTAAGGTGACGAAATGTGAAATCAATCATTTCTTTGTATAACTTAGTCCTTCATCATTTTATCGAGAGTAGTTAATTAGTTTCCAGGGCCCGGCCCATATGCTTTTGATTGGGCAGATGCGAAATTAATCTCTTCGCTAATTCACAGACTGGCAGTTGATATCAATTTTGGACAACTTGGATGTTTTCATAGGCTATCCCCGGAAGAGAGGAAAAGGCACTTTGATTGAATTCATTAAATTCAATGTGACTGAATCTTGGTCTTGCACACGGCGACTGCAGAAGAGTATCTAGTACTTAATGTATTCAACTTGTTTTGAATTCTATCTAGAAGGACTAACCACAGGAAAAAAAACTCATTTCGCATTGAGTTCAATTCATATTATCTCGAAGTTTAACAAGGTTTGGATAGATGTAACGAGGATTAGAACGGACAGAAATATCCTCGGTTAATTATTCAATTTTGTTTGTATACTTTCACAGACCCGCGCATTCACCATTCGATTCTTAGGAGACCATAAAACAATTTTGGCTTGCAACCACTCGGAAGAATACAGGGATATCGCTAAAACAACGGCAAAAGGGCGAACGCTTGATAGAAATGGCACTCCGTGCACTGCAATTTTCATGACTGAAATATTATTTTCATCTGTTCGCAGAAGAAAGTGGTTCAGCCAACGAAAATTTCGGAATATATGCGAGTGTCTTTTTTTTTGTTAAATCTGTGATGGCCAACGCATTCCCTCTCCTTGGTTTTATTTATTATTCACATCCATGAAACTTCCGAGGAACTTACGCACACACACTTGCACGGTCACCGAAAAATAAAAAGAATAAATAGGGGTTATATTATTAAAGTGATAGCTATAATTCTACAAAATCCCAACCTTGTGCATCGACACACCGATGTCGGCGACTCTGCCGGTGCTCTTCGCGGCGACCGGCGACTCTGCCGGACACGGTGCTCATCGCGGAATGTGTCGATAGGAATCTCCTTCAGTGATCTCGTCACGGCCTTTTCGAAGCTACCCAGCGTTCCAAAATGGTTGTCTCTCGACCTTCTTTTCATTCTTGGGAACATTTTTGTTTGGAGTTGCAATTGAATACCTACAATTAAAATATCCTCGAAAATTTAGAAATGGTAATATCGAGAGTGGTCTTATGAGTAAAAGCAACAAAGTGTGACTTTAAGAATTGCTGGGTGTGTTTACAGTGTGTCAATAAAGGGCTTTGGCCTAGGCCAATGACTACTGACGTTTGTTAGACTCAATGACCGAAAGGTCCTCGAGTGAAAAGGAACAAGTATTTTTTCCATATCAGTATTTCAATCCCAAGATTCAATTGCTGCCACCCTTCATTCTTCTCTATGCTACATGAATAGCCACAAGCTTTTACAGATATCCGGTTTCACATTCCACTCAATTTTTTCCATACACTAGTCTCCTGGTTTCCCTTGCTTAATATTTCCTTTCATGTGCATTATGTTCCTATCTAATAAATTGCGCTTCAAGTTGTGTCCAATTCAATCAGTTCTATGCCGTAGACTTCTCCGTATGTTCTTTTCCTATTCTGCTCTTCCGTATACTTTCTCGACTATCAATTTGTCCATCAATTTAATCATCAGCATTCTGTCCCAGCACTACATCTCAAAGGTTTCTGTTCTTCGCAGGTCCACTTTCCCAATGCTCCATGTCTCCGTTCCGTAGAGTGTCTGTCTCCATACGAACGCTTCGACGAAATTCTTCCTTGTCTACAACCTCAGGTTCTTTGAACGTTGTAGTCGCATTTTCTTCATTAAGGCCTTTTAGGTTGAGCTTTCCTTCGTTTAGTAACGGCCGAAATTCTTTTATTTCAAGTCATTCTTTATCTGCCCAGGCAGATAAAGAATTCCACTTACTCTGGATTCACTCCTCGAATCTTGATATTTGTCTTCAGCTTCTTTCTTCCACACGCGAGGATTTATATTTTCTTCCTACAGACGGTCATATTATGTTCAAGAAGTACTTGATCCATGGTATCCGGAGTGACGTTCAGGTACTCTCGCGTTTCAGCAATTACTGAGAGGTTACTTACGAACCGGAGCTTGTTAATTTCTCCGGTATTCACCTGGCTCTAATTCTTGTACTTTTTAAATTATTTTTTTATGTGTATATATATATAAATATATATATATAAATATATAAATATATATATATATATATATATATATATATATATATATATATATATATATATATATATATATATATATATATATACCTGCACGTCGAATAGTAATGGCGAGAGGTTACATCCTTGCCTACAGCCTTTGTTTATTTTGGCTTCTCTTTTCCTTTTGTTTCTTTAAATTTTACGCTTATTATCTGGCTATTGTAGAGGCGAACGGATGGATTTTACTTTTTGTTGCAATCTTTTCCATGCACATCTGGTTTCTTGAGCATATTGTTCCAATTGAAGGAGTTGAAGGTCTTCTCCAAGTCCTCGAATGCCACACATAATGGCTTATTTTTGTGTGTCATTGTTTTGGCCATTGTCCTCGAGCTGAATTTTGCCTCTCTTGCTCCTTGATTTTTCCAGAATCAAAATGGTTTCCCGTCATGCTTTTATTCCATACCTTTTTATCTTCGACTAATTGTCTGATATTTTCAATACGTGGAACTTAGGTTCAGTGGTGCGTTCTTCGCAATTATCAGTTCATTGTTTCTGAATATTTTCGAAGTCTTTCGGTATTTTTCACTGTCGTAACTCTTTTCTTATTATTCCACAGAGGGTATTCTTCGTTTTGATCTGGAGTTCCTTAATTATTACTCTGCTTATTTTTTCAACTCCTCGTGTATTATTATTATTCAGGTATTTCACATATCTAAGATTTCATTTCTCAGTATTTCCCGACCCTTTTTGTCTTCTTTTATCTCGACTTATTTTTTAAATAAATCAATTTCAAGTGGATTGAGTCCTTGGCACAGTTCTTTAATGTATCCGCTTCATATCTTACCATTGTTTTTGCCATATATTTACATGTGCCTCTAGGACGCTGGGGATTTTGTGTTTCTTTTTCCGGATTTTCTCTTAATTGTCCGTTTACCTGCGCGCCCAATCAACCTCATTGTTTAGTATCCGTCATACTGCGGCATTATCCTTGTTTGGTGAAGACTATAAAACTGATCTGATAAAGTCTTCCGGCCAAATCACTCCCTCCTTAATGTTTCGACTCAGTCCATAAAAACTCTTCCTCATGCATTATCCTACGCACTTTAATAGTTCCCCAGGAATGTTGTCTAACCCCACGGTCTTATTTAACTTCAATTTCCTTAATACCCTTTCTATCTCGGCAGTGAATAAGCCTGGACCTTAGCTATCCTTATCTACAAAATACTCTCCTTCTATATCTAAACGTACTGGCCTAGTTATTTACCATAGAGTGCTTCGATACATTCCTTCCATCTCCCTTGGATCTTTCCTGGTTTAACTAGTATTTTCCCTGACTTATCTCTAAATGTTAACATGGTTTTCCCTGTTTATTGAGCGATAGTGTTTTAATCTTATTCTATAGCGCACCAATAGTCACCCTTCCTCTGCAAACCTTCCGTATTCTCACCCTGCGTGTTTTACCACGCTTTGTTTGCCCTATATATTTCGTGCTTCAGTTTATTATTGAACTCTTTATTTTTCCCTCTACCTAACACCGAATTTACATTCTTCCATTCCCTTCTCTCTATCATCTTTCTAATCATTTCGTCCGTAATATGGTTTACTATTCCTCTTTTTCTATAGTTTCTCTTCCGGGTCTAGATATAACTGTTGTGATATGTTTCCATTTTACCTCTAAAGTATCCAGCTCCCTTCCTCCTTCATGATTTTATCAACGTCCTGCTGTAACTTCTTCCTTTTCGATCCTTTTATTGCTTCTACGTTACATTTCTAAAATCGTCTTCTCTAATATCTTTGTGAATCGTTCGCCTCACTTTATAATTACTAAATTTTAGCACGAATCCGCAACCGCTCCCTGGAAATTGTGCAAATTGATAACACAATTCTTAAATCCGTGCCTAAGCATAATATAGTTAATCTGATACCTTCCTGAATCCCCAGGAATTTTTCATGTGTACCTACGCCTTCTGTGGTGTCAAAAGCACGTGTTGGTTAATCCCTGACTTCTGAAGAACTCGGTTGCTCTCCCCCACGATCATTCCTTGTTCCCAAAGCGTAGTCTCCCTTCTCACCTTCACAGCTTCCTTCGCCAACCGTCGCGTTCCAATCCCCCATAACTATAACTTGTTTCCCTCAGGAACACCCGCGGTTATACCCTCTAAATGATCTTATACTCTATAGAATACTTCTTCCCTATGATTGCCCAGTGGCATGTTAGTTTAGCAAAACAATGACCATGTTCGTTGGTTCTGCTTTTAATTCAACTAATAATATTTTATCAGTCGCTTTCTCTGTTTCCTTCGCTTCTACCTACATTTTTGTTTGGTATTATAGCCACCCCTCGTGGACTCCCTTCTTCTCGGCTGTATACATATTACTCTAAAATCATCACTCCAGTGATTACCGCTATTCTTCCATGTCACCTCGCACAGCCCGAAAACATATGTATCTCCCCTCTTCATCTAGCGCTCTACATTCTCTAATTTTCCTACCCTCATCATTGTCCTAACATTCCAACTACCTATTCTAACCAATTCGGTCTTTTTTTGTCTTCATTGCTGCTGCTGACGTCACTTGAGTTATGCAATGATTTCGTGAGATGACTACCACGGAAGCCATGCCTCTTCCGCTTACGGGCACGACACTTGGCCGATTGGGCCGAATCCCATAGTTGCGAGGACTCATTTTCATTTCGGTATCCATCATGAAATGTTGGGATGGATAATTATGGTGGTTTCCCGTTCCTGTCTCAGTAGTGTTATTCGTCTTGCTCCTACCCTTCGACCTATCTGGCATGGGTGACCCTCTTAGGAGCAATTATCACTGCTCGAGAATAGCTCGAAAGGTCATCGGAAGGCAAAAGTGTATCCGCCACGTCAAGGTTGTAGTCCATAAGAGGGATATTGAGGATAAATGAGCATAAGAACGAAGTACAATGGTGCTATGGATTGCCAACGAATACGAGAATTAAAGTGAAATGTAATTATGAGTGATGCCCTGAAGGATTGTGAAAAATGGTGGGTTACATGAAATAATAAATGGCGTACGTAATTTTGGAGGGAAAGTCGTTTCTGATCGTTAAAATAAGTGTAACATTACAATTTTCCTCAAGTAATATAAATCTGATATAAGCGTATATTCCTTCCAAACCTATTGAAACTGACACCTGAATATGATAGATAAGCATAAAAAATCGAGTATATGCGGTGAGTGTGATGCATAGGGGTAGTTTTTGTTGTAAATATAAAATAGAAGCGCTTAATCAAGAGCTGGGTGGTTCATAAAATATAGAGTTTTTTGGTAATAGGTGGCAATGAAAAAAGTTCTCTCCATCGGTTTTTTTTCCAGGAAGGGGTTGATATTAGTCAAATCATCGATAGGCATGGCTAAGAATATTGAATTACTTCATAATAGAAGTGCAACGATAATATCCTGAGCAAACACAGGGACATGTTAAAGATAAAGATTGCTTTCATTTTCAGATGTGAACAAGTGAGCGGGTGAACAAGTAAAACTGTGACTGAGCCGAACCAAAAATGCAGGAATCGTATTGTGAAGGCCAGGTTTAAAAGGGAGCTTCTACCTCAACACCATATATAGTATTACGTTTTTTTGACAAAAGCCCATTAACGGAACGGCATGAACGATACGCTCATAATTTATGGAGTACACAAAATGCAAGGAAATTTGACTCTGAATTGCAAGAAAATTGAAGTCATCGTGACAATAAAATTTCGATTTTCCGTACACGCTTTCTCATACGTACTTTTTTTACGGAAATCAAAGTGAGAATCAATTAAAAAATGCTAACTAAAATTTTGGAAAGATTTGGATGAACACAAAAAAATTCAACTGAATTTTGTAACGACATGCATCCACAATAGGCAATGCCGGTCAAAAATTTCTTTGGAAATTATGTAACAGATTTTTGATGATGCTAAAGTGCATCGTTAATTTGAGGCTTGCATAAATCCTTGGGGAAAAACGTATTTGTGTTTTGTAATCTACATTTTAAAATCTACTTTAAAAAAACATAAGGCATTTCATTTCATCTCCAATAAATCATGCGATTATTTCGGAAAATATAATAGATCCCACAAGGGAATAAAGTTAACATGGTTGACAAGTTTATGAACATAACATTTCACCCTGCAGCATTAGCATTCCGGTGGCAGGCTTTAAAGCGTCCCTCAGAGTTTCACCTGACACGCGATCTCTATCACAGGCGATAGGCGTCAATCCCCAACCAAATAACACCCAAATCCTAATCTGGCAAAAAAAAGTATTCGCAGTAATGAACACGGATAACGTTTCGAGTCTGCTCACGTCTCTTTAAGCTGTTGTAAAATCGAACGCACCATCACTCTAATAAATAGCACCCTCGAAGTGATGCGCGAATATTAAGTTTCCGGGGAGGCATTTGAAAGAGGGGCGGAGCTGGGAGATCCACCACCCCAATTCCCCAAGAGGGGCGGGTGGTGAGGGAGACGTGGTGGAGTTGGGAGGGGAGTGGGACGGGGGGAGGTGCAGTGGTGGGAGGGTTGCGGGAGGCTGTGGGCGGGGGAGGCGTCGGATGAGGAAGATGAGAATAAATGCCCGGAGGTGAGACAGGGGAGGCGGCGGGGAGGCGGTGGGGGAGTGGGCGGAGAAGCGCTCGAGTCGGAAACCCCGTTTTAAAGACGACGGTACGACGCGGGCGCGGCTCGGCGGAGATGGCCCGGGAGAAGAAAACCCGAAGCCAAACATGGGGCGTGGGTGCTTAAGTTCCCTATCTAAATATCATGCATATTTCATTGAGGAGGTGCTACGGAGGGATAGAGGCTGATTCGACGAGTGGCAATGAACGAAGGGTTCTCTCCCGCCAGTTCCCGTGGCGTTGGGGGAGGGTCGTTGGAATTGTGGATTTTGGGGGTAGGTGGGGAAAGGAAGGGGCGAAGGAAGGATCGGTAGGGCGGAGGGGGTATGTGGTGCAACACACTGTGGCCCTCTCCCCCGGGAGGCGGCTGGCGGGATTCGGGAGGGGGGCGTGGCGGGCGAGAAGGACGGGGATCGGCGACACTGGGAGAGCGGTGTGCCTCATCCAGCCAAGGTTACGCCAGGTTGTTCCGACATCTCCAAGACTCACTGCCTTTTCCCTACAACTCCGTCTCTCTCTCTCTCTGTACGCCCTCTTTTTCAATCCGTCTCGTCAAGGAGGAATTGTGCCGATTTTATATTATCCCAATCGTCATTTGAAGTATTCCGTTTGGTTTGAGTTCTATTTGCCACAAGCATCACATAGAACACCGCCTAAATCTTATGGGTGGATTTTCTCAAACCCATGATCAACGCAAATAGATACAAAACACGAAGAGGGAATCAAGTACTTTGCATTTCCACAGGAAAGATTTTATTGTGCTGATATATATATATTATATATATACTCATTTATATAGAAACAGATATAAGGAAAAGGGATAGGAACACACATAAAGGACGAGCACAGGAGAGGTGAGGAAGGCGGAATCAAGCAGAGCACGAGAGTAAAAATATTTATCCCGGTCTAGGAAATATTTTTACTCTCGTGATCTGCTTGATTCCGCCTTCCCCACCTCTCCTGTGTTCGTCCTTTATGTGTGTTCCTATCCCCTTTTATCTGTTTCTATATAAATGAGAATTTGTTCGCCGTTTGGCGGGATTTCGTGTTTGAATGAATACATAATTATATATATATATATATATATATATATATATATATATATGTATATATATATATATGTATATATATATATATATATATATATATATATATATATATATATATATATATATATATATCGCGAGTCTCGCGACGTTTCTTCTTGAGTGTTTCTGTGTTTTTGTCTTTCTTCACTGGTGTTAACTTCATATAAATAGTATAAAACACCATAAACACAGCAATCAACCCGAAGGTCGGTTTAGTAGGTGATGGTAGAAATCACATAGTACTAAGCCCTATACGGCGTGTGAAAATTCACACATCAGGGTAGGGGGGCCAGTTCCTTTCCCTGTGCCGGTTATGGTTTCCCAGGAAGACCTGGTACCCGAAAAAATCACTTCAGCTTGGGTGGAGCTTCAGGTGCCCAGAGTGCCTTGCCCGGGAATCGAACCCGGGACCCTATGGTCAGCAGTCCAACGCTCTACCCACTGGACTACCGCGACCCATATAAATAGTATATATATATATATATATATATATATATATATAAATTATTATTAGGTAATCTACCGGTTAAGGTAGGTTTTTTTGGATGGACACAGCTACTAAATAAATATTTCGTGACTCCAAAAAAAACACAAAATCCAGCATCCTACTCTAGATCAGGTCCCTCTTCATCTCTGAGCTCTTTCTTCCTCCCACCATCCAGCCCAACAATTTCTTCACACTGCGTCTTCCACCATGCTTCTTTTGCTTTATTTGTGGCCCCCCTCAATTTGTTTAACTCTTTGTACTTCATTATGCCTTACTCTGTATTTACATTCTTCCATTTTCTCCTCTCATCCATCTTTGTAATCATCTCATCCGTGATCCATGGTTTCCTAGTCTTTTTAGCGTTAACGGTTCCAATAGTGTCTTTTACGGCTTTAGACAACCCTTTCTTGATACTTTCCCATTTTTCTTTGATACTACTCAGCTCTTTACCATCTTCCATGATTTCCTCTACCGCCTGTTTGTATTCCTTCCTTTTTAAACCATTTAATCCTTCTACATTCAATTTTCTAACTCGCCGCCCCTGCCTTATCTTTTTGAAACGGACGCTACATTTCATAACAACTAAATTGTGGTCAGAGTCCGCATCCGCTCCCGGGAAGCTGTGCGAATTTATCACACTGTTCCTAAACCTGTGTCTAACCAGGATATAATCTAGCTGATACCTTTCTTAGTCACCTGGCATTTTCCATGTATACCTGCGTCTTTTTTGGTGTCTAAACCAAGTGGTGGTGATGATTAACCCCTGTCTCCTGCAGAAATTAACTGAATCCTCGTACGCTGCGTATAGATATCATCCCATTGAATAAAAAAATATTTAGTTTATAAATTGAGTTTGAGAAATGCCATGATTCACAAAATTTAGGATTGTAGGGTTATCATCAGCGCTGTTCCCTCCCTTGGGAAAGGCGATATAAAATCAATCGCAAATGTAAAACTAAACATTCAATTACTCTAGCACGTCGAATCAAACGAAATAGTGGGTTTTAGGTGACATTTACGCATTAATTCGTGCCAGTTATTCTTACCAATCAGGCACGAGAAATCGTCGATCATATTTTTTCTTCCCATTTCCACCTACCTGCATATATTTAGAGTAACTAGGGATGGTAAATAACAAGCCATAAATGGATCCAATCCATTATGTTTGGGAAAAAAAACAGTAAGCTGGCGGTTTTATTGACAACGTTTATTATTTCATGAGAGATCTTCAGGGAATTCTAACTAGTAATTTCACCCTGCCTAAAACCGAAGCCAACTGTAGCTCCTCTCCGATATTTTCCTTTGCCCAGGCCAATCAATGACCACGATATGCCAATGCCTGAGAAAAATCAATACTTTGTATTTGCATCAACATATTCCGAAAACAATGATTAATCAGAACAGAGAATATTTGTTTTAAATGATAATAGTATCACTATTTTTAATATCACTCTAGCGGTTCAGTTAGTTTTCGGATGGGCATAGACTATGTAACAGTGTAACGATACATTTACTAGCCTTTCATAGCAAAACATAACCCACACCCCACACTGCAGTAAGTCCTTCTTCCATTCCGCATACTTCTATCCTCCATTCATTCCGACTAACACACGTATCCTATTGCCACCTCTTCCTCGTTCGCCGAACTTTCTCCCGTCTATCACAGTCTTAAACATCCCATTACCAAACGGAATGTATCTATCTTTCTTGGCTCCTTATGATTTCTCTCAACAGCTTCCTCTCCTCCCACACCATGCTTAGCACTTCTTCATTTGTTTTCCTTTCTCTCCATTTCACCTTTTCCATTCTCCACACCCGCCTTTCAAAATCCCATCCAGGGCTACCCTCTATCTTCAATGACCATGTTTCTGAGACAAGGAAAACCGCGTTCCAAATCTAAAGGTTTGACGAGCCGTTTGGTGTTATCCTTACTCAACGTTCCAGTTATAAATTCCCCCTCCTTGCAAAAGCTCCTTTGTTGAATGCAATTCTTCTATTTTCGACTCAACTACTTTGACTATTTGGGTCCATAACACTTCCTAGATACCTAACTGTTCCAAACTACTTTATGAACTACTATCTGAGTATTTTAATTGGTTTTTTTCTTTCTCTAAATTCGCATTACCTCTGTTTTATTTAAACGTCATAGAGCGTAAGAAAGAAATTAGAATAAACGGCAGTGATTGGAGGAAGGCAGCTTTTCTTCTTCTTTTCAATTGTCTGGGGATAGGAATTTATGGACGCCATTCTGATGCCTGAGATATGCCTGTATGCATGCGATAACGGCGAAAGTAAACAATTATGAGTGCTTCAAGCCTTTAAATTTCTTTCCTAGTGCGGCTATGTACATAAGCCATAAAATGTATCGGGCGCGTTCATCTTCCGTTACATAGATGCTGCCACTGTGTCTGAGGAATGAAAGAAGAAAAGCTCGAATATATGTAGGATAGTAACAAGAGTTCATTGAACTTAAGAGGCTGGGATTAAGTAAGCTCAGAAAATACATTTATTAAAAATGTAATAATTTCTGAGATAGCTTAACACTTTCAATTATGAAAGGTGGATGGTAAAAGTACGGGCCGTTATGTCATATTGCTTCCATGTTCGACATGACCGACTACAGCCATCCACCTCACAGATGTTTAACATCTAGAAGATTTGTGCAATTTAAATTATAATATTGACGGCCAATTTGGTGAGTCGCCATAATGATACGTATATATTCTGGTGCCACTGTTGTCTGAAACCTCAATCTTCCAAAAATTAAATAACCTGACGTATTCAATAATCTGGCACCTCCGGCCATCAAAAGCATCTAGCAGTAAACGTTTCTGTCTAAGCCAATTATGCATTTAATATCTCTTTCTGTTGCTTTAATAATTTTTATGTACTTTCCTCTCTTTCGGACATCTCTTACAGAGGTACATTATGCCACTCCTTTATAGTAGGAATAGGGAAATCGGAAGAATATGCAAGAATAATTGAAGTTTAGGGTAATGAACGTGATCCGGGCTAACCGCTTTCATCTGTTTCCAACGAGGATACGGAGAGGTAAGTAAACCAAACATGGGAAGAAATGGAGATCGGAAAAATTGGTAGAAATTTTAACATATCAGCTCGATTTGATAGTGAAAAATCTTTAAGTAGCCAGTCAGCCAAATTTTTTCAGCCATTGTTGAGCTCATTAGAACATTTGTGCGATATACTTGTATATGGCTCGAAATTAATACAAATAAAATTTGTGATGAGGTTCTCTAATAATGGAATGAATAACATATAAATTAAATTTGAATAGCATAAGGGTAAGTAGATGGAAGATTTCGCTCATTAAGAAGTACTCTGTATGAAGATGGCGAAAGAGGCAGGCGTATAAGAAGATTTATATTCGGGCAAAGAATCTTTTACAATAAGGAGAATATTCGAGACTGAAAGAAAGAATTATTGAAAAATGTTATATGAAATGGTCTTTGAAGGGAGAGGATAGTCGAATTTCGAAGGATTTTAAATAGTTCTGAGGAAAGATGGTGAAATAAATTACAAAGAAATTAAGGAGAATTACTGCACATGGTGGGGGAGAGAAGAATTTTTGGGAGAAATGCAAAAGAGGCAAAAAATGGAATGTACATGCTAAATACAAACTAGCTTCATTGAATCATTTGATTGACGATGGAATATTAAATACTTAGATGAAGTAGATAAAGTTATTATCTACTATTTTCTACTAATATTTTAAGTAGATCAAGTGTCCTGGGGCTCGGTTGACAGCTCAGTACGCTAGGACCAAAAAAGAAGGTTTATTCTTTTTATCATTGCCATTATTATTCAACGAAGTAGAAAGAATCAGATTATTTTTATTAATGGTATTTTATCTGATAAGGTAGAATTTTGATGAATAATCTTACCACCGTTTCCATTAATAACCCCAAATAATGTGACTAAGATAAATATCCTAGACGAAAATAATACATTTTGCAATTATGATACTTAATGACTTCATTAACTTCCTCCAATATGTATTTTCCTTGACTCCCCTTTACTCTCCGGAATAACCTTTTTTACTTCATCAGATTATTTAACATTCCATTGCCAATCAAATGCTCAAGTAAAACCAGTTTTTTCTGGATTTACTGGAATGTACATGTGCATTCCATTTTTGCCTCTTTTGCATTTCTCCCAAAAATTCTTCTCTCCCCCACCATGTGCAGTAATTCTCCATTTTTTTCCTTGTCATTTATTTTACCATCTTTCCTCAGAACTATTTAAAATCCTTCGAAATTCGACTATCCTCTCCCTTCAAAGACCATTTCATATAACATTTTTCAATAATTCTTTCTTTCAGTCTCGAATACTCTCCTTATTGTAAAAGGCTCTTTGCCCGAATATAAATCTTCTTATACGCCTGGCTCTTTCGCCATCTTCGTATAAAGTTCTTCTTAATTAGTGAAATCTTCCCTCTATTCATCGTTATGCTATTCAAATTTGATTTATATGTTATTCTTTCTATTCTTTGAGAACCCCATTAAAAATTTTATTTACATTTATTTCAAGCCATACACAAGTATATCGCACCGATTTTCAAATGAGCTCTACAATGACTGAAATAATTTGGCTGACTGGCTACTTAAAGCTTTTTCATTATCAAATCGAGCTGATATGTTGAATTTTCCCCCTATACTCTATTCCTATCCCCATCGCTTCCCATGTTTGCTTTACCTAACTCTCCGTGTTTTCGTTGCAATGCATAGATGAAAACGAATATCTCGGTTTACTTTCTTCACCTTTAACTTGGGCCCTTCTTGCCTATTTTTCTGGCTCCTATGGTCTCTTATACGTTAATTATTTCTACCTTATTCAAAAATCTTGTCAAAATTACATAAATAGTGTATAGCATTTTGCATCTTATATTTCTTTCAACCTAATTGTTTCTACGACATCATGTGCATTCAAATACTTTCCTAACCTGAGGTAGGTATTCTCTCCGTAAGTAATCATCTACATCTACATAATACCCCGCATGCCGCCGCAAGGGCGTATGGCGGGGGGTGCTAGGTCACCACCCGTAAAAAGGAACAAAACCACATGCCAAATCAACACATACATGCAAAACTATACCCACAGTGGCGTATTCATTCATCCTTTCAATTCATTCATTCATTCAAAAATCCTTTCATTCAACATGCATGCAAATGCAATGGCACCTTAGGATGCAGTATGAAATTAATCCAAAAACGTGCAAGCTAGAATTTGAATCAATTGCCCTCATCTCTAAGATGATGCTCTTATTGATTATCCTATGTAATACATAATGTACCTCAGGGAAGTGTGATCGGGCCGTTACTTTTCTTGATTTTTGTTAACGATTTGAACCGCGAAGTGAAAAGTAACATTAGGATGTTTGCGGATGACACGGTGATCTATCGGGAGATATCTGGGGATGAGGATCGTTTTATTCTAGCGCAGGATTTAGATTGCATTACTAAATGGTGTTCTAACTGGGGATTGACTCTAAATTATAATAAATGTTCAGTGGTAAATTTCTTTAAAAGATCAACGGGATTTGCTTACAAATTAGCTGGAGGTGACCTAGCAGTAGTTGATACGGTAAAATACCTAGGTGTCACATTCACTAAAGACTTAACTTGGGGGACTCACATACGTAAAGTCTGCGGTCAAGCAAATAAAAAATTGGGATTCATTAGACGCATTGTCGGCAAAAGTGACTCAAAGGTCAAGGAACGTTGTTACCACGCTCTTGTAAGGACTCATTTAGAATACGCATGCAGCGTGTGGGACCCGAGTGAAAAAGGTCTCATTCGGGAAATTGAGAAGGTTCAACGCCGGGCAGCCCGTTTTGTAAAAAATTCCTACGATAAAACGCAAAGCGTTACCGAAATGCTCATGGATTTGGGGTGGGAATCATTAGAAGAGAGACGATTCAATGCAAGACTGAAATTATTAAATAAATTCAGATCCGCATGTTTCAGCACCGAGGTCTCGCAGATTATTCGTACTCCTACATACATTGGTCGCTTGGATCATGCATATAAAATTCGGGAAATAGATGCCAGGACTAGCCGACTCAAGGACTCCTTCTTCCCACGGACAATACGGGATAGCAACTGTAGGATTATAGATAGTAAAAATTCCACTTGCCACCCTCAGTGTCTAAAAAATAATTAGTTCTACTTAAATGCATGCTCCTCCACTAACCTTATGTGTTTTGTTATAATAACCCATTCTTTCCGCATGATATCATTCGTGTTCTGTTCATCTGTTTTTAAGTTTCCCTTTCAGTCCCTCTTCCCTCCCGGCGGGGGGAAATTCCTGCTACCTGCAACGTTGGGTCGAATTCCCTTCCTTTTACTGTCTCTTTGGGGGGTTGAGTGTTTTGTGGTGCATTTTCATGTGGTAGTGATGTTTCACATTCTTGCTTGTTGTGTCCTGGCTTGCGTGTTTTAGGATGGCTTTCGTGCTGTATCCTGGGGTGCAGTTTTTTGTTGTTTTGCGGTGTATGTGTTTGCATGAGTATTGGATGGAGGGAGTTTTGCATGAGTGTGTGCGCTGCTGGGGTGTAATTTTCCGTGTTGTTTTTTGCATGTGGTATTTTTCGTTTTTACGGTTGGTGACCTAACACCCCCCGCCACACGCCCTTGCGGCGGCTTGCGGGGTATTATGTAGATGTAGATGTACAAAAGCTGCGTGTGAATTCAAACTTACTTTACTGCAATCTATGCTGCTTTTTTCTTTCAAGGCTTGATTTGTATACTGATTTAGCGAAGTCTTACGGGTAAAATCCTCCAACATAAATGTTCGGAATGAGCCCATTAATACACTCGCTTCCATTTTTGGTAATTATTTTGGTCTTTGGGACGTCATCTATCTTCTGAGCCCTATCCATTTACATTTCCTTGAAGGCCTCTCCCTATCGCGATCAAGTATGCCTCAACCGAACCCTAACTAGTCTGTATCATATATATTCTCTCTCTATTTGTAAACTTCCTGGCATCAAATCTTTACCATACGTGTAGATCTCTTAACGCCCATGATGTGTACAAGTTCAATAAATAATGTTTATATCCAAACTTACTTAGTTTCAGGAACGTTCGCATCGTACTTACTGAAGGTGCTACCATATTTCCGAACATGGAAAGTATTTCACCATTTATCTGTAAATTTCAAATATTTTTCATTTTACATACTACGTTTCTCTCACTTTATTGTTGCTGCAATTAGTTTATTAATAATCTATATGTAACTTATACCTTATTTTCTGATTACGTTCTTCAATCTTTCCCATTACACTCAATTTTATGCTCTAATTTTCGCAGTGACTTCAGTACCACCTAGGTTTTTTTCCTAAATAAATGTAAATGGACAGTTTTATAATTTTTTCAAGAGAAACCGTTGCCCGTTACCTTGAAACTGATCAATCGCGTGGGAAATATTTTGCATGGGGACAGTGAATTTTTCATCAATTGACAAATTTTTAGAAGGAGGGAATACGGTGTATGAGGTCTGTTCAAAAAGTTCCCGACCTTTTTGAATAGCGCGCTTAGAGTTGCATATTTTTTAATCCGCTGGGAGTCCTTTTGTCCGGGTAAACTTTTCATATGATCACTTTTAACCACTTGGTTGATATCTAGTTTGGTTGATTAGTTAAGTCCGTTTATGTGAAGGGTATTCTGGAGTACGGCGAAAAATCGGATACGCGAAAATGAGCTCTTTGAAGAAGCAAGGTTGTTCTGTGAAATTCTCTGTGAAACTCTACAAACCCTTCACAAACTTTTGAGTTGATTGCCAAGGCCTATGGCGATGATGCTGTGAAACGTACAACGTTTTATGAGTGGTTTACCCGGTTCAAAAAGGGGCGGCAACCATTGGAAGACGACGACCGTTCCGGAAGGCCATCAACGTCGACTGATAACCCCCACATCGAGAACGTGTACGGTGTCGCTCGTGCAAATCGACGTTTGCCTGGAAGGGAACTTTCAGAAGATAGTATGGCATCTCAATTGATTGGCACTATAAAATCCTGAATGAAAAATGGAGGATGTATCGAGTCGCCGCCAAATTCGTTCATCGCCTGATGACAGCAGACCAGAAACAACATTGAGTTCAAGTCTGTCAGCAACTGTTTGATCCACCTGACGGGGATGAAACCTTCTTGTCCAGGATCACAACGAGCAATGAGCTATTGGTTTATGGATATGATATCGAAACAAATGTGCAATATTAACGATGGGTTGGTGAGACATCCCCCAGCCCCATAAAAGCTCGTCAATTTCGCTCGAATGTCAAGGTGATGCTAACTGTTTTTTTCGATACAAAGGGAATTGTGCATCACGAATACCCACCTAATACCAGACATTTAATACGGTGTACTACCTTGGGGTTATAAAACGTATAAGACAGAGAATCAGGTGAAAACCGCCCGAAAATTGGAGCAGCGGCTAGTAATTTTTTTTTCTCCGTGACAACGCGCTGGCTCATTCGTCCCTCAGAAGAAGGAAGAGTGAATTGTAAGCCAAAACCAAGGCCACTGTACTTCCCCACCAACCCTACTTAACAGAACTGGCCCCATGAGATTTTGTCCTCTTCTCCAAACAAGAAACGCCGCTCAAAGAAAAATATTTGCCACCATTCCAGAGATAGAAAAAAATTCGACGGTGGAGTTGATAAGAATTCCGGAAGAAGCGTTCCAGGACTGTTTCAAAAAGTGGCAACACAACTGGGATAAATTTATACGTTGGGGAGGAGACTAATTTGAAGGGGACTCCGACCAATAATTTTTAAGTGAAGTACTTTTTTGTAATAAATGAACTTCCGGATCTTTTAGAACAGAATTCTTATACTACACGGTAATTAAACAAGCAAACGATTCGCACTTAACAGTTTTTAAGAGAAGTTGTAAAATCTACCCACTAAATAACGTTTTAAATAGTATTCGTTTCACAATAAATAAGTCGTTGTTCTGATTTGCATGACCAGATTCTAAATTTAAAAATCTTTCACCCAGTCGTTTTATACATGATTTGCAAATTAACTACCAACAAGCACACCAACCATCTACGAATATACAACATAACTAAAAATATACGCTATTTGCGCCAATTATATCGTGATTCACCATGGATTTGGGAGGCCAGCGTCAGCTATTATTCATTAGATTACTCGTCTGAGGTAGTAGTGAAAAACGTATAACATAACTTTACTGTAGGATATTAACAAATAATTTATTCGAAAAATGATTAATAATTCATAATGTGTGGATAAAATGTATTCATTGATCCAGTCATCTAGAAATCTTTAATCTCGCCTCTACACTAGGTTGAAATATTTCAAACTTTTGAAGCAGCCGTAGTAAATAGTATTTTAATGAAGTCGTATCACTCTCTGACTACGACGCTCTTTTATTATTAAATAATCAATAAAATAATTACTTATTTTGTATAAAGATGTTATTACTGCTCGTGGCAAGTAAATATCGACAAATGATACCGATATTGACTGTGAAATATTTTTCGTTCCACAATCTTCGCCAGAATGGGAAAAACCCACAAAAAGGCAATTCCATTGATTTTCAAGCTGTCACAAGCACCGAAATTCAATTCATATGGTAATTACAATTACGGTACCCTACATAAACCAAATGTCACCCGTTTAAATACATCCTTAGGCAAGATATGTACCTAAAGGTTGACTGATATTGTCGTATTCGGACATTTTCAAGGTCACCGTTTCTAATTTCATTTCTAATTTCTAAGAGCTGTTTCATCGTACTTTCAGCGAGAGGGGCACATGGCGCAAAGAAACGCGAGCACAGACCGAACTGAACCACAAACAGCAAATGTAGGCGTTTTTAGAATCATCGGAATTTCGGATCTCTGACCCGTACAGGGAAATAATTCCGCTTACACTGTAACGTCAAATTTAATCTCTTTCATGAAGTATTGAGGATGACGGAGAGCATCAAAATTTAAAAAAAAAATGAGTGGTATGATCGAGGTACACAGCCTACAATATTTTTCTTATTTCTAAATATCCCACAGGGTAGCGTCATTGGACAACTACTTCTTCTCATAAATGTTCATTAATGATATCATCTTTTAAACAAAAAGCAGCAAAAGACTCTTTGCCAACGACTCTGTAATATAAAGAAAATAGCGAATGATGCAGATCGTGAATCACTAAAAACTGACTTGAATAACACCCAAAAATGTTGTGAAGAATGGAGATTGGGTTTCAATACGAAAAATTGCACCTTCATGCATTTTATAACAAATAGAAAATGCAACCAAACTTTAGCAACCTACACACTCGGAAGGTGTTCGGAAGAGCGTCGCGGATTAAGTAAAATACTTGAGGGTCACCATTGCATCGGGTCGTTCTTGAGGAAAACATATACGCACTATTCGTGGAGAGGTACTCAAAAAAGCTGGCCTTCGTCGAACGTATAGTCGGAAGGTTTAGCGACGAAAAAGTGAAGAAAAGATGCAATTTTTCTTTAGTAAGGCCTCGCATTGAGTATGCGCTGAGCGTTTGGGATCCATTTTGAATTGAATAGGGTACAGAGAAAGGCCGCTAGGTTCGTAAAAAAACTCGTACCAGAGGATACAAAGCGTCTCACAGTTAATACAAAATCTGGAGTGGGAACCTTTAGATTTGGGAAGGCTCAGGGCTAGATTAAAAAAATAACAATTATATAAAGCGTATGGTTTTGCATCCAAAACTGGAGATATAATTAGGTCCCCTGATTACATGGGCAGGGCTGGGAATTGCAAAAAATTAGAGAGTTAGACTCCCAAAGTGATAGATTCAAGCATTCGTTTTTCTCGCTCAATGTTCGCGACAACAATAAAAGGGGAACACCTAAGAAATTAATAGGTATGCGCTGTCGAAAATAGGGGTATACAAGATTAAATTCCCAGGAAAAATTCTCCAAGTCTGCCGTCCTAACGCCCCCCGCTGTGCGCCCTTGTGCCGAGCCGGGCGTAATTGAATGTCTATGAAGCCTATTTTATTTGTGAATTGTTCGCCCGGAATAAGTAGAATAGTAACCGCTAATAAGCATCTGAATTAATTGCGTGCCAGCCCTCTTTTAATATATTTTCTTATCCTCTTTGTGTAGGCATAGGAATAGCTGCTAACCAGGTAATACTCGTAATATGTGCAGGCATGTTGAATAATTGGCGTTCGGTCGCCCCCTTTCCACGTGGTTTTCAGTGAATCGCGGAATGCCAGGTACATGAGGAAATAGACGGAATATATGTAGAATGGCTGGTGTCCTACCACTCCATGCCACACGTCCTTTTGATGGCTTGAGGGTTATTGTGTGAATGTAGACGAAATATGAAACTTTATTTGATCTTCTTCCTGGGTTTTTTCCCTATGATATCATTTAGTGCTCTAGTAATTAATAA
This sequence comes from Hetaerina americana, assembly GCF_022747635.1. NCBI lineage: Eukaryota > Metazoa > Arthropoda > Insecta > Odonata > Calopterygidae > Hetaerina > Hetaerina americana. The sequence goes on from NW_027286292.1 coordinate 26,416,414, forward strand.
ATTTCAAATTTCATGGGAACACTTGGTCCACATGAATTATTCTTTTATGGTACGAGTGTACTGTCAATTAAGGATCGTCTTCAAAACATCATCACATCCGTATAAGTTCTATGGATCTTTGAAAATTGTATATCACTAAATTATTCAAACTTAGATGTAATGAAGTGATACAAGGTTGCCATTGAAATAGACTGAACATATGCTTGTTCTATTTTTAAAAACCAAAAGTTTTTTCCCATGAATATTACCTCTGTATTCGTTTCAATAGTTTGGAATTCCTCTTAGGCACCAATATAATTCCGGGCTGCAGTTATTGGGACTTATCAGCCCCATCTTTAGGTACCAATATTGGACTCATCATCTATAACTTAACTATACATAGAACTCTTTCCAACTTCCAATATTTTTATCATCTTCTAATTGACATTTTATTTTTCGGTTTCCACGTGCTATCAATGTGGCGAAACAATGTCTCGAATAAATTAGTAGAAAATTGTGCTTTAATTTTAATGAAAATATTGAAAAAGATATTTATTCAAAAATATTTACTTCCGAACCAGGTAATGTATATTTCCAGTTATGATTGAATGAAATTAGAATGGGCAAACGAAGCAATGGCCGAAAATGGGCTGATAAACATTGGATGCTAAATGTTCGGTGAATTTTTGACATCTATTGTCTCCGAAAACAAATATTGGTCATAACTTTTCATTCATTTTCATCGGCATTTCAGCGCAACGTGTAATTGCATCTGGATCATTCTTCCCTTTTCAATCCACCTTTATTTGTTCTACAAGTCTATCCCCTCGACTTCGTAGAGTATTTCTCATCTCGCTTTCCTTCTACTCTATTCTTGAAAAAAACAAACCTCTTTTCTCAGGTTGTGCCTAACCCTTGTGAAGCATTTCTTCCTATTGTGCTTCAAATAACTAACTTCTTTTTGTTTTGTTTATACTTCCTTAATTTAACTTAATTTTAAAGTATATTAGGGAAACTGTGAATTGAAAATCATTCCTCCTATTCCATTAAATATTTTGGGGAATGCGTTAAAAGGCTTGCTGGAATCAAAAAATGTAGAATGAATGCAATGATACTTTATAGTTTGACAAAAAAGAAGGCCCTAGGATATCGTTGTCTATATACCATCTGTGCAAAATTCAGTGCAGGGACGGAGTGGGAAAAAAAGTGTTCAACTACAAGCACATCCTCAAATTTTCGTGAGCATTGTATTGAATTCCAGGTCGGCTATATTATACAATGCTAGATGAGATCATAGATTACTTCCTGAAATCTTTAATCGGTTGAAATCGAGGGCAAAGAGTACCACTGTTCAATTTTCGAGGCTAATTCAACTTGTAAAAAGCTATTCCGATTAAGTTTAAAAAAATGTTTATTATATTCTAGTTAAATGATTTTAGGATATATAAGCCGGAAAACAGCCTATGTCTGTAATCCCTCTTGTTGTGGACCATTTTACAAGAATCCCTAAAATACGCTCATGAAATGAAGAATGGCCAAGCAAGCCCGCCTGCCGCTCGCGCCCATTGTTTCTCACAGTGATTAAGGGATTTTATGCGCATCACATTCATCCAATCAGCGGGAAACGATTTTTTCATCATGATGGAGTCGAGAAAGTTCGGATTACGGGGGTATAAATCCGGTTTAACTGTTGAGAATTATTGGGGAATCTACCGGTGGAACAATAGCTGCTATAGTCCGATAGGGCAGGGTCATCTGGCGCTCGCTGCTGCCCTTTATAGAGTGAAAAAAAGGAATCCTCTTTTACGTGCAAAAAGGAGATAGGACATTTTCTTGTTCAAAAGCGAATCCAGTTTAGAGTAAAACGTTTATCGCATGGAATTGTAAAATAAACAAGAATTCGATAAAAAATCTTCCTCCTTTTCGAAATCTTTTACGACAACAGTCGTAACGTTAATCTAGTCATTTAATAAATGAACCCTCCCTGTTTTAAGGATGCTGGATGTAATTGATGTGTTTACAAAGACATAAAATCTGGACTCAGCCAATTTTACAGGCATTAATACCGTTGTTTGCAAGTTTATGAGAATTTATTTCTTGTCAAAAATGCTTAAAACGCATGAAATGCTGCACTTAATCCCACCCTTAAAATTTACTAATGACAGCGGATTGCGAGGAGGGTCCTTCCCATGTCATGCCTACTGGAATGGATAAAACTTTCAATTAATACCTGCGAGATAAAATAAATCATTAGTGTTATCGTTCGTGAGGGGAAGGTAAAATCGTAACAAACAATATAAATGCTTTGCAGTACGAGATAGAGCAATTACTGGATCCAATTTCAGATATAACTGGTCAAATGAATAGAAATATATTCATTTTTACGTCATATGGAGTTTGGAGTAAATCCCGGAGATTACTGTAAAACTATTTTATCGTATTAGTTTATATTCAGATACTGTAATGATCAGAAACCTTTTTCGAAATCATTTCCGTCGTTTCAATTGTTTTAATTGTATAACTTCTCGTTCATTCAAGAACATTTAGCTCATACATTTTTTGGATGGTGTATGACTCGCATGGAATTATTCCATCATATATATTTTAGCAGTGGCTTGTAAGGTACCATTTTGATGCATACCATATTTCAATACATTTATAAAATCACCAACTATGAACAATTTTTCATCATAAGAAAGTGAAGAAAATATGTGCATATTATTTTTATGGAGGTTATTATTTTTATGTGCTTATTATTTCCATGAATTAGAAATAAGCATCTAGGAAGAAGAATTCATTTTCTTCAAGTGTCGTCAAAATGACTGAAAATTAAATATTCAATTCATGCTAAACCGAAACTAATTTTCAATAACAGTACAGTAAAAAGCTGGGTTTACTTTTGGATTCTTTTTTATACGTAATTGCTTTCGAGTGAGTGTGGTGATGATTATTTTTTATTATAAAATATATTATTTTCCGTTTCTTGAGATTACGCATATATGACGAAATTGTAACAAGAAATGTCCTATGATTTTGCAAGAGACTCTTAAAGACCTTGAGATGAAATCACCGGAGCAGAAAGTTTAACGTTAGTACTTAGAATATTGCCTTGGGCATGACTTAAAAGTAGGTGGCAGCAATTACTATTTCAGAGTTCAAGCAAAAAAAAATTGTACCTACTCGTTGCATTAAAATCAGGGTACAATTGTAATAATTTTGCCTACGTCTCCAATGCTGAGAGTAATAGGAATTGAATAAAATGCCAATGTTTCATAAACTTTTTAATAAATAGATTTAAAAAATATGAGGAACAAAACTGTACACATCAAATTCAATTTCCCACTTGGGATTTCTTAGGCGTTGTAGCATCCTGCTCTTGAGTGTCTCAGAAAACGTTTGCCGATACCAAAAATGATGAGAGGTATTTATGAAAAAAGGAAAACCTTCCCTTATGAATTTAATTTAACATTTTCTAATTATTATGACAGGTCAACTTACCTGGTTTGGTAATTTTAAACATCATTTTTAGACAAACAATATATTTTTTCGATAAAAATTCTTAATTGTGCCAAATTTGAGCTAATTTTTGTATGATAGTAATAAGTTGCATTTAGGTTTGTCCGCATTTGATTCACCGTAATAAATGAGGCAAGCATAGGTTTGTGGCATGTCTCAAGTATGATTAAGTTGAGGATAGCTTGGCTACTGAGCGACTGGTACCGAAATCTCTTTGGACACTCAAATATATCTTGAAGCTAAAGAATTTTGTTACCCTGAATGGAACCGCTCCCACGTTGCATGCTTTTCCATTGAGTATATTGAGGGGACATGTTTATTTAACAGGTTCACCTAAATATATATATTGATTTGACCACCATGACTGATGCATAACATTCCTTTGCATTGCGTAAAACTCAATGTATCTCATGTCTGAGGAGGAGCTTTTCAAATATGTTCAAGCATTTCTGGATAATGTCCAATTTAGAGTAATCGTACATTTTTATCCACATAATTTATCGTGCATAGATTTAACTATGCGCTATATCTGTGAGATGACATTTTTTGCATACATGAAACCAGTTTTATTGATTTCACTGTAAAATTGCATTAGTTCAATCATTGAAATTTAAAAATGCTCATTTCGCCTAGTCCTACTTGCGACGATGAAAAAAACTTAAAATGAAGGTTTTTCTTCACATTGGGTCCCGGAATAAAAATATGGGGCTACATTTTAACTATAAGGATGGTAATGAACACATTTTACGTTAATTGGTCACTATTGCAGGGCACCATCTAGTCAGTTGCTTCGAAATGTGACTCTTGCGATTCATATGACCTAGGAGATTCATTAGTGGCCCCTATAGAATGCTCCATGTACAGGTTAGTGTGCTGGTCTGATATGATGATGAATTATTCCCTGAATATCGAAAAATGATAGAAATAAAACTTCCCCAGCAGAATTTGGTTTAGGTTATTTTAGCTTCTTTCTGTGTTGGTGATACCGGATATTTGAGCACAGAGCTTTGCAGTTTACTGTCAGGATGAACATGATGCCCTCAAGGTTCATCTGTAAGGATATCCTACATGAGAACCTTTTCATATCTCCGTAAAATCAATTTATAACTTGGAGAAAACGACACGAGGACGTCTAGTTGTTCGGGCGAGAACAGTTTCGGAATTCACCGCTCACATACAAGTCTTGTAAGCAATATTTGTGCTATTAAGTGTTGGTGGCTACCAATAAAATTTTCTATATTTCCGATAGTGCACTTTACGTCATCCAACGTACTTCATTTATTCAGTATAGCAACAGTGCTTATGTCTTCATCCGAATCATCTGAGGAACCTCATCTTCCTTCGAAATTCACTGCCTCACATCATTAAAGACGTTAAAATATCTTCTAGCTCTGCTATTGGGAGGTAATGACTCCTCACAATACTAGTATAGCATTACAAAAGCGTCGGATGATGATTTGTATAAGCGAAATCATAATTTCAAAGAATAGTATTGCTGCCACCGTCGACGTCATGCTGAACTTAATTCAATGAAAATTCTACCGCATATACATAGTAAATTATGTTAGCGATATTATATAAAATTCAATTTTTTCACCATAAATTACGCGATGAAAAATATTATCATCCCTCATCATTTGGCTGCATGTATTTGTATATATATATATATGCATATATATATATATATTTATTATTTATTATATTATATATAAATATATATAATGGGCTGACACAATATAACACAAATAGAATAGAATAGGAACATTTAAAAGGACATTCACACTGATAATTGTTCGAGCTTTCGGCCCTCTCAGAGGCCTTCAAGAGAGACTGAAAATATGCTGTTGCTTTGGAGAGGGGAAAGAAGTATGGACGGGGAGGGGAGGTGTGGAGGGAATGCTGGGAGGGAAATTAAATATGGCGGTTAAGGGTGGGAATTTTGAAAGAACGGAAAGCTATTATGTAGGCGGATTCACGAGTTCTCACCTCTATATCGGTGGTTGAATCAGGTAGGGATTCTAGGATGCTGATAGGAAAACACTGGTCGAACGAAAGTTTGTGGGAATTGCCGTGTGAAGGGATAGGAAGAGAAGAGAGTGAGGCAGAATTGCAGGAGTACCGGTGATTATTCATTCGGATGGATAAGGGTGTAATGCATTCACCTATGTAAAAGGAAGTGCAATGTTTGCATGATAAAAGATAAATAATATTTTTTGAGAGGCAATTAGCGTGGGAACGAGGTGAGGGGGCAATGAGGGGATGTAGGGAGAGGGGAGTAGGCATAATAAGAGGACAGGTTTTACATCGGGGGCGGTTGCAAGTTGGGGAAATATTGGGAAATTTGTCACGGGGGGGCGCCAAAGGGTTGGTGGATCTCAGAAGGATTTTGAGATTGGCGGGTCGTCTGTATGCGATAGATGGGCATTGGGCTAGTAAGGATGAGGTCGCGTCATTGTCATGTAAAATTGGAAACAGTTCTTTAAGGAGGGTTTCCAGTCTGTGTGATCCGGGGAAATAGGTGGTGCAAAGGTTGAGTCCTGCGTCAGATGTGGGCTTGTTATTGTGTGGTGTGTGTGGTCGGGTGGAACGGTGGATTTTATTCTGTAGTAACTTTTCTGGGTAACCGCGTTTGAGGGGTGCAAGGTGTAGATTGTCAAGGTGTTTGTTGAGAGTGGCTTTGGTGTTGCAAATTCGGTGTCCGCGGATAGAGAGAGAGTTAGGATTCGAGCGTTTCGTGTGTTGAGGATGACAGCTAGTGTGGTGTAGGTATTGCTGATGGTTAGTGGCTTTGATGTGTACTGAAGTAGTGAATTTGTTGTTTTGAAGTGAGATGTCTGTGTCAAGAAAGGTGATGGTGGAGTCTGAAATGGAAGAGGTGAATTTAACAGTGAAAGATGAATTTAAGGCGGATAAGAAATTGCTGAGAGAATCAGAGCCATGTGTCCAGAGAATATAAATATCGTCTACTAGTATGTAGCGGACCCAGAAAAGAGATAGAAAGGGTTGCTGCGACAGGAAAGTCTCTTCGAGATGGCCCATGAAGAGACTGGCGTATGATGGTGCCATCCTCGTTCCCATCGCTGTGCCTTTTGTCTGTAGGTAAAAACAGTTTTGGAAAGTGAATGCATTTTTAGTTAGGACGAAAGTGGCAAGATTGAGGAGAAATTCCGTTGAGGGGCGCTGGGGTAGGGGGCGTAGAGAAAGATAATGCGGGAGGGAGGATAAACCTTCTGCATGGGGAATAGAAGTGTAAAGTGAGGTAACGTCGATGGTTGAGTTCTGCAGTTGAGTTCTGCAGGAGACAGGGGCTAGTCATCACCAACACTTGGTTTAGACACCACAAAAGACGCAGGTATACATGGAAAATGCCAGGTGACTAAGAAAGGTATCAGCTAGATTATATCCTGGTTAGACACAGGTTTAGGAACAGTGTGATAAATTCGCACAGCTTCCCGGGAACGGATGCGGACCCTGACCACAATTTAGTTGTTATGAAATGTAGCGTCCGTTTCAAAAAGATAAGGCAGGGGCGGCGAGTTAGAAAATGGAATGTAGAAGCATTAAATGGGTTGAAAAGGAAGGAATACAAACAGGCGGTAGAGAAAATCATGGAGAATGGTAAAGGGCTTAGTACCATCGAAGAAAAATGGGAAAGTATCAAGAAAGGGTTGTCTAAAGCCGCAAAAGACACTGTTGGAACCGTTAACGCTAAAAGGACTAGGAAACCATGGATCACGGATGAGATGATTACAAAGATGGATGAGCGGCGAAAATGGAAGAATGTAAATACATAATTAGGCAAAATGAAGTACAAATAATTGAACAACAAATTGAAGCGGGCAACAAATAAAGCAAAAGAAGCATGGTGGAAGACGCAGTGCGAGGATATGGAAAGTCTGCAGAGTAAGGGTGAAATCGGTACGCTGTACAGCAAAGTTAAATCTTTAACGGGAAGTAAGAAAGGGAGATCTATGCTAACAGTTAGAGATAAGGCGGGTAAGGTAATAGTTGACATAGGAAAGATCCAAGAGAAATGTAAGGAATATATAGATGAACTGTATAGTAAAGAACTTAGACCAAAAAAGTTAGACATAGAAAAGGAACATGACGTAGAGGAAGATAGCTTAGGTGCAGGCATTCTAGACAGTGAGATAGAAAGGGCATTAAGGGAAATGAAACTAAATAAGGCCGTGGGGGTGGATAACATTACCGTGGAACTATTAAAATGTTTAGAAAAATTTGGGAGGAAGAGGCTATATGGGCTCATTCGTAGTATTTATGAGGAAGGAATCTGGCCGGAAGACTCTGTGAGATCATTCCTATTCCGAAAAAGGTAAAGGCTACATCACGTGAGGACTACAGGACAATAAGTTTGTTATCCCACGCAGCTTAAGTTGTTCTCAGGATCATTAACAAAAGGATAGAGAGTAGGGAATATGATTACTTAGGGGATAAACAGTTTGGGTTTAGGAAGGGGAGAGGTACGCGTGATGCCATTGCAGTAATGAGATTATTAATCGAGAGGAATATAGAACACAACCAGGAGGTATTTGACTGTTTCGTAGATTTCGAAACAGCGTTTAAAGAGTGAATTGGGAAAAATAAATGATTGCATTGCAGAAAATAGGAATAGATTGGAGGGAAAGGAGGCTAATCCGCAACCTGTACATGTCTCAGACTGCTCAGGTGCGGGTGGGGAACGGGGAGTCCGGATGGGCAGTGTTAGGAAGAGATGTAAGGCAGGGTTGCCCATTATCTGTTGCCCGTTGCTGTTCAACCTGTATGCAGAGGAAATGATCAAAGAGGCATGGGAAGAACTCGAGGTAGGAATGAAAGTGGGCGGGGAATTCGTAAAATCTGTTAGGTTTGCTGATGACCAAGCTTTAGTTTGTCAGTCAGCCAAGGGGTTGCAAAGCATTGCTGAGTGATTTGGAAATTCAGTGCGACAGGTATGGGATGAGAATCAATATTATTAAAACAAAGGTTATGCGATTTTCTAGGAAGAAAAAGGCTAAGCTAAACATTAAAATAGGAGGGCAAAAACTAGAGCAGGTAGAACAGTTTACGTATCTGGGAAGTGTTTTGGACCAACATGGTCAATGTAGTAGGGACGTAAGGAGAAGAATTGCGCTGGGCAAAGAGGCTTTCACAAGGAGGAGGGAGTTGATGATGGGGACGTTGAGTAAGGATGTTAAGAAAAGACTCGTAAAAACTTTTATATGGAGCGTAGCTATGTACGGCGCGGAAACGTGGTCATTGCAGCAGGAGGATAGACGTAGACTGGGTGCTTTTGAAATGTGGGTGTGGAGAAGAATGGGGAAGGTGAAATGGACAGAGAAGAAAACAAACGAGGAAGTACTTGGTATGGTGGGCGAAGAGAGGGGTTTGTTGGGAGCAATCCTATGGAGGCAGGAAAAGTGGATGAAAAGAGTATTGACCGGCAGTGCTATATTGAAGACGGTAATAGAGGGGAGAATGTAAGGCAAACGAGGAAAGGGCAGGGACAGGATAGGGATGTTGGACGGGATGAAGGGAGGAAGAAAGTACTCAGAGATGTAGAGGGACCCGATTTAGAGTAGGATACTGGATTTTGCGTCTTGTTAGGAGTCACAAAATATTTATTTAGTAGCTGTGTCTATCCAAAAACCTATTTTAACGGGTAGATTACCTAATAATAATGTATATATATGTATATATATGTATATATATATATATATATATATATATATATATATATATATAATTTTATTACGTGGAATGTTATTACTTACGTAGAAATTCACGTAATTTTTTTCGAGCAACACCGCAAGAGGAATGTTCTCATTTAATTTCCACAAAATTAGGGTATACAGCGATATTGTAATTACTGCCTAGTATCTACACATTGAAGCGCAAATTGCAAAGATCTTTTCTTTGGTATAACTCACAAAGCATTTCCCATAATTGGCGTCTCGAAAGACCACAATATAAAGAGAGAGACGATTTAAGTGGAGGGCTCTGAAAGGCCTTTGAGGAAAAATGAAAAATTAAGGTGGTATGAGGGAGTTTATTTCCTCTAAAATGTCGAAGGGAGAAATCCGATTCTCGCTCCCAGGAAGGCCCACCTGCTCACCTATAAATACACAGGGTTCTCCTGCTATAAAAGCTCCCACTACAGTTGTCCTTTTATATTCCATGAGTGGTGGTGGTCATACGGGAAGTGACCGTAGGCTGAAGAAAAATGGCTGGGAGATTGGTAGAGTTAGGATTTTTTTGTGAAAAGAGGAGGGAAAAATCTGAGGTCACACAGTAATAAAAGTATGACTGAAATTCTCAAGTGAGTTTTATATACAATGTTTTATTTAAATAAGAAATACGTATAATTATACTTAATTAAGGCCTGGAAAAATATCCTTAAAAGGTTTAAGCAGTTCCTTATGAGAGAGTTATTTATTCAATACTTGTCGGTAAACGAAAAAATAATCCGTTACAATAAACGCGTCTATTCAATTTTTCTTGAGTCATAATTTTCATCTAAGTTTGGATTATTTCTACGCACAAGATGCTATTTTTGGCACAATTGCAGAAAACTTTATGGTTTTTCTTTATGGAACTTCATATGAATTGATGTATTTTAACAAATAAATGCATAACTCTACAATGATTACATCAAAATGGCTTGATTTATTTACCGAATTACTCGAATGGCTGCATTTTTTGTTTTGGTATCTTCGAGTTGATGGAGTTATTTTTTGAAATGCAGATTAAATTATACTACTACTTCATTTCTGTTTTAATAAATTACTAACACGTTGGAAAATTATAAGACATGGAATTTTACTGATATTATATTTTATATTTTAAGAATGGCCAATTAGATGGCTCAGTAGCAGTGAAACTTGCTTCATGGATTAATTATAGTGACACTTTTTGCAATTTTAAATTTTGTTGAATCTTGGGTAGGAAATTGATCCAATAGATTTTAGTCCAAGAAGAATATATTTTTCTCAAATTTGGCAATAAACTCGCAAAATGCTGTAATTTGTTATGTCAATTTGTTACGACTGAAATTTTGTTATGACAATGGATATCTACGTTTATTCAACAGAATATTCTGCTCTTTTAAATTACTTTAAATCCACTTTCGTAAAGGTACCTTGCTGTCTTTACTGATTAATGTGCTAGCTCAGAAGTCATGGGAATTGGGGTCGATGCTCGGTCCAGCCGAATGATTAATGCCCTATGAAAGTGAGGCAAATTATAGCTTTTAAATCTTTGAACTTCATTTCGCTTTGAAAGCGTTTTCTTTTGATGAGCATTATTATGGTTACATCACTGCAAAAATATTAATCTTATTCACTTGATTTACTTTTCACGGAGGTATTCTTCTCAAGTGGATTAATTTATATACACTAATATGTTTTTAAGGTATGCAGCAAAACTTTATCACGCCTATTTAAGAAATGATGTTTCTTTGTTCAAATGCCTAGTTCCTATTGAGACCTAGTTCTTAATGTTTGTGTTATTAAATTGATCGAATCATATGGCACGTTTTTATGAAACTGCTTGTACTAAACGTGTTCCCGAAAAAACATCAAGAATAGTTTCTAGTCGTAATTCAGCGAAAAATACCAACAGATCATCCAATTTAACGTCCAAAACTGATGGACAGCGTGTTTGATTAAACGTGCTCTCTGCGAGGCAGTCCAACAGGTATCGTAATACCACTGAATGATCCTCTTATACTATGACTTGGGTTTCGAACCCAAGGCATTTGGATTGCAAATCACCGCATTTATTGCGCTCCAAAGGGTAAACCTACTCACCCATTATTAATAATGATGTCAAATTCATAATATTAAGTGTATTAACCACCACTATCATTGTTTTCCTTGGCCCCAGAATTGGACGATGAATAGGAATCGCACTGACATTATATTCGTATTTGTACTTTTTTTTCTTTTAATAGGATTGAACCTTTGTGTATCCACGAAAGTACTAACGGGTTACTTTCGGCATATCGTACATATAGGTCAGGTCTGAATACTCCTGTAATGTAAAATCTGAAATAGTAGCTCATCCTTTCGAAAAAGGGGAATTCCAAAAGCGGACATTACCATATATACTATATGTCTTACGTACTCAAAGCCTGGCATATAATTGATGCTAGGCTACATCAAGTTGTTTGTACTTCAAAGAGTACCAATTTCCTTAAGGATAAGACCTCGTCAATGTTTTGAAACATTTGGAAAAGAGTGGATAGGATCAACACTGTGCGGGTTTTAGTCGAATTATATGATTAACATCGACATCAATACCCTGCGAGCCACCAAAAGGGTGTGTGGCAGGGGGTGCAACACCAGGAGGAAAGGGTAAGGGATGAGGGGGTTAGGGTTTTTAAAATAGAACGGGAAAGGTGGGGGGAACCTGCAAAAAAAATGTATAAATATACTAGTATAACCATGCGCAGTCGCTACCTTGTAGGCTAATACTTATTATGTTGAGCCGACTATTGGGGGATTTCAATTACAAGCATTTTGCTCTCTTATTGTTCTTGGAAAAAATGACCATTTAAACCTGTCAGTCTGGCAGTCTACCTCTCTAATCTTATATTCGTGATCCCTCCGCCCGTAATACGTTGGGGTTCGTATTATGTTCTTGATGTCATCGAAAAAGGACCCATCTTTAAATGTTTTTAAGAAGTTTAATCTATATTGTAAACGTCACTGTGTAAGGGAATCCCAGCCTAAATTTTCTAGCAAAGTAGTTACGCTACTGCGTGGGTCATAACAATTTTTGACAAATCTAGCCCCACTCCACTGAACTCGATCTAATTCCGAAATCAAATTTATCTCTTGAGGATCCCATATACTGGCAGCATACTCTAGGTGGGGACTGACTAGGGAAATAAAACATCGTCCCTACTTTTTTTCGTCACATTTACCCAGCACTCTTTTTACAAATCCCAATTTTTTATTAGCACGACCGCATATTTCTCGCATGTGCTTTCCCCAGGACAGATGATAAGTAATTCTTACGTCCAAGTATTTAAAGGAATCTACCCTCGCGATTTCTGTTTGTTTCACTTTTTAACTAAATGGGAGGGAATTACTCCTTTCCCAAAAATGTATTACTACGCATTTTTTCAATTTTTTTCCAATTGCCACGTATCGCACCAAGTCTGAATTGCATTTAGGTCGTTAGCTAACGCGACTCTGTCTTCGCGACTTCGAATGTCCCCATAAATCACCAAATCGTCAGCAAAAAAAAGAGCCTGCTATTAACCACGGTACTGAGGTCAGTTATGTAAATAAGAAACAAGAGGGGGCCTATGACACTTCTCTGTTGTACACCCGACGTGACTTTGACAGTATCGGATGACACACCGTCTAGGACGACTGTTTGAACGCGATTTTTTAAAAATTGCCTAAACCAGCATAAAATACTCCCGTTTATTCCATAAGTTTCCAACTTTGTGAGCAACTTGCAATGAGGGAATATCAAAAGCTTTATTGAAATCTAGGAATATCGCATTAACTGGAATATTACTTTCACCAGAATGCATTATCTCATGAACAAAGAGTGCGAGTTGAGTTTCGCAGGATCTACCTTTACGGAACCCGTGTTGGTTATTAATCAATAAATCATGGCTATCGAGGTACCTCATTATGGAACTAACAATGATGTGCTCAAGAACCTTACAGGAGATGGAGGTGAGCGATATTGGCCTATAATTACTGGGGTCCTCCCGGTCTCCATTTTTAAATATGGGTGTCACAGAAGCTATCTTCCAGCCGCTTGGCACGCTTTCTTCTGCTAATGATTTCTTAAATATTATATTAAGATAAGGGGCAATTTCAGACGACAGCTCTTTATACACGCGAGCCGGTATCTCATCAGGTCCCGGAGATTTGTTGGGGTCGATTTTTTTAAGGAGTAACTCTATTCCGCGGGTGGAAAAGTCGATTGCTTGCATTGGCTGCAGAAATGTTTTCGGAAGGTTCTCTCGTATATTCTGGGAGCATTTGTTGAAAACACTGTGGAAGAATGAGTTTAATATGTTGGCTTTATCTAAACTACTTGTTACTTTATCCCCCTTTTCGTTGTTCAATGAGTTTACGGTGGACTTTTTTCCCTGTACTTCCCTGACGTAGGACCAAAACATCTTTGGGTTATCGTTTAAATGTTCACCTAATTTTTTCTTTTGAATTCCGCTAGCACCTTCCGGAAGGCCTTCTTGGCAGTGGACCTAGATGCTTTGTAATCCTGTATGGTTTCGTTAATTTTATCAGGGAAGGAACCTTGAACCACGTTTTTCAGTCTGGTATGGCTCACACTTTGGCGTCTTAGTGATTTCCGTACTTCAGAGTTATACCAACGGGGTTCCATATTCTCTCTCATATATTTACTAGGTATGAATATCTGTATTGCTGCACGTGTTATCGCAAGAAAATTATTCCAGGTATCCTCAACACTCCTGGTTTTGCTTAATTCGTCAAATCTAAGAAAGGAACAGTTTAACTCACATTTGAAGGCATCATAATCAGCTTTATTGGATAAATAAATTTTTCTCTTTGGTTTATTAACTTTTTCTACGCCTTGGGAAAATTTAGCGTTTACAGCCCTGTGATCACTGATTCCAACAATAACTCCTATATTTAAGACCTTTTCGGGTATATTAGTAGCTAATAGATCAATAATGTTCTTTCCCCTTGTGGTGAAGTGACTAATTGATGTAGGGAATTTGAGGTTAACTTCAATAAGGGGGACTCGCATAAATCCTTGTCTTTACCTCCATTTATAAAACTATACGAATCCCAATCTACTGTGGGAGCATTAAAATCGCCGCCGATAATTAGTCTATGCTCATTGTTGTGGGATGTAAAGCTTTTTATCTGCCTTTCTAGATCTAGTATTAAGTTAACACCAGCATGGGATGGTCTATAATACGCACAGATATATATTCTTTTCGAACTGGATATTTTTACTGAGCACCAGACACTTTCTATACAGCTATTAGAAAATAACTCAGCTCTACTGACGCCAGAGTTTTTAACCGCGATAAACACTCCTCCTCCGGCTCTATTCTGCCTGTCGTTTCTATAAACTGTGAAGGACTTGGGAAATATTTCGCTGTCTGCGACATCATCTGGTAACCAACTTTCAGTTCCTATAATGATATCTGACTCTGTGCTATGAATGAGGTGGTGAAATTCCGGTATCTCATTTTTTAAACTTCGGCAGTTAACTACTACTACGGAAATTATTTCTTCGTCTAGAACCTTCTTTGTGTTCGTTGCGGTCTGCTTTCTGGTGATTCTATTTGGTCTCTTGGGTGTCTTAATACACGATCGGTCTATATTCTGATAAATAATTCTTTCTTTTGTTTCATTTGTACTGTACGTACTTCGAGAAAACTCTTTAGGCAACTCAGTATTGTGAGACCCACTAATTGACCAACACTTTATAATATCGTTACCAGGGAAATTTATCTTTAAATTTAAATTTACTCCACTACCTAACCTACGCATTCGCCTGAAAAATATCTGATGAGCCCGTAGAGCCAATAACCATTCTTGTGGGGTTATTATTTCCAATGTAATTTTCTTTTTGGTGGCTTAGAGCCGTAACTTTTTGATTGTAATCTTACGTTGTCCATATTTTATACTATCGCACTTAGGGATCCGTCATTTGGTAGATATATGCCGCCTGATCAGTCAGTAGGAGGGAATGAAGAGGAGTAGATTGGAAGGAGTGGATTTTAAATTATCACGGTGAATAATGCCCACGAGTTGTGATAATGTTTTGCATTTATTATACAAAATTTCAACAATTTACAACACTCTGCAGTATTGTACGTATTTATGCTGTCTAATTATCGAGATACTTGGGCCTGAACTTGTGAGATAAGATTGTCAATAGAATTAAGTTTAGCGGTGGCTTATCAGCACCACATTGGAATCTATGTGGAAATCATGGACATTCGTTGATAATGTCGATCTGTATTAAAATATTTTACATCAAAAGAATATGTTAATGTTTAACCTAGCAACAGATGACAAATTCTTAGGCACAATATCAAATGTCTGAATGATAGCTCCTTCCTGCTCGTGATTCTCCTTCATCAAAATCGTTTAAATAACAACCAATACTGAAATGAACTGCCTTTCGGGAGTTAATATCATCAAAGTTTAAAGGTTTACCATTTTAAAGCTAATCATTAACGACTAGTTTAATGACTACTCTCATTGCTAGAAGGCGTCGAATCCAGTTCCGAAAATAAATGTTATTGTTTCTTTTTGAACGCTGATCAAGAAACACTCAGAAAGGCATAACAAATATCATTTTAAAAATCAGTTAAACTATGTTTTCAGCGATGCCGCAAAAAGCGCTAAAATATTTGACAGGTTTTGTTCAAACACAGTATTTTTCTGTTCATTGGCGGATAATTGCTTGCCACCTTTTATTTTTTCTAATTGATTACTAAATTTAAAGCTATCGAGTGCGGCCGTCAGATTGGAGGAGGATTAACTTCCAGTGGTGAAGAGTGGCTGCAAAATATTCCAGAGTGCTCTACAGGATCCATCTCGAAAATAATTGGAACGATTTTTTCCCGCCGACACAGACGGCTGGAGTGGGGCGATTTGTGGAGGGAAAGGTTTTTGGAGATCTCGGAAAAACAACGCGACCCGCGTCAGTTGTCTGCGAGCCGTTACAGTGTGTGGTTAGAACCATCACTGAATGCCTTTTTTATAGTAAAAAGGCCATTTTGCAGTAGTTAAAAGCTATATATGCTCAACAGATGTTCATGGCATTTTATTTACACGAATTAATTAATTATTTTTGCATTTAGATATTTTTTAGTTTTAATTGTTATAGTTTAATTGAGAGGAGTTCATGCGGAGGAATTTTTCGATTTTATCCGGTAAAATACGAGATCTAAAAAGCAATTGAAACATATATTAAAATGCAATGACGTTAACAGCCGGATATGTTACGCGTTCATGTATGGAGTTTGGTTTATGTTACACCCCTGAGCTCTATTCCAGCTCAAGGAAGTCTGCCTCATCCCGCTAGTCACTAGCATCCCTTCCGCAGGAATTGGAGTGGTACTGAACCAATCAGATAAGCCGACGTTTAATCTAATGATTAATGATTCATCAAGGAATGGAAGATAAAGAGTTCAACGACCGAGAAGACTGGAGGATGTCAATACAGGGTAACCACAGAAAAGTGGAAAGAACCTTAGTAGAGGAAATATATGAGTGTTATTCGTTTTTCATCAAACCCACTCTTACCCATTAATCCTCCATTGTTCCGAAGAACTTTCCGAATAGGTTCCCATAAAAACCTAGCAGACCCAAAAATTATTTAAGCGCATCTTGGCTGTGTCCTTAACAATCAATCATAAAACCCCTTCACCATGAAATCCCTTGCGCTTTGTTATACAATATAGCTCATGGCATTGGTCTCACGATCCTTTTCCTTTCAATGTACTCCTTTTCCTCCCAATATACCCTTCTTACTATCAGGGTCGCTTCATATGAAACTAACCCATAAGAGAATCGAATTTCTTAAGCCTATCAAATTTAGGGAATAAAGAATGATAGCATATGCAAGTTTTCTCATTTTGGGAGTACCGATACAAAGGATAGAACTCTATAGCAATGGTAAAGGTAATATACCGATAAGTTTTGAAATATTTTTGCAAGAATTCCACAAGAAACTAAAGGAGTTATTATTATATTCCACTCCCGGATTTAATGTGCGGGACCCCGAGGAACAAATCACTCTGGTTATTTGGTCCCCGAGCGTGAAACGTCCAGAATTTACCCTTTACCCATGCCCGAGGACGGAACTGGACGCGCGACCTTTGTGTTTGCAAGTGAGCAAACAGCCACAGGCACGGCCTCAGTTAGCATTGTTACTGGCCTTGTGTTTCCCATAATGCCTTAGCGGTTTGTTTTATTAGGGACTCCAATGGCAATTTACACCATTTTAGCATGTAACGGAAGGACATACAATTACTTTCTCGATCGAAAGAAATATTTAAATAGAATAATTCCATGCATGTAGATCGTAAAATGAAAATGACTTTCATCTAATTTTTTAAATGCAAAAATAAGTCAAAGTAATTGTAAAATTAATAGTTTGTATTAAATTAAAAATGCCTACGATTAGGAACATTGTCAATCTCTGGTACTTCGTAAAATATCAGAAACATCATGTAAATGATGGGTTCTTAACGTAAAGAAATGCGCTGGGCAAATCGCTCTACCTCCTGCACCCTCACATAATATAATTTAAATTCAGGTGAGGTGATTTACGGATCGGTCTTTCCTTTATCAAGTATTTCCGGAATCCATCTATAAGCGAAAGAAAGTTTTTTGTGATATTGCTAATTTGGAGCTGGCACAAACCAGAGAAAATCGAATCGAGTGTGATTGGTGAAGTATTAGAGATAAATTGGTTTTTGCAACAAAAATTATTAGAAACTAGCAAGGTTATTATGAAAGTGAATGAAAACTTGAGTGGTTGCTTTGAAATAAAGAATAAAACTAGGAACTAGGAATGAACGATGTTATCACGGCTGTTATCTATTATGTGGATAACTGTGTTAGATATGCATGCAACAGCATAAAATTTGGATACGTTATTAATATACCCGTTCTTCTATACGCCGACGATGCCGTGCAGCTGCCTGTGAGACCACAGTAAACATAGGGGCTCCTTGATAAATAAAAGAAAAGAAATTGATGGTAAATACAAATGAAACATCAAGTTTCTTCGGTTATGAGAATTAAGAGAATTTTTGCATAGTGAATGTGTAATCAGTTAAAAAAATAATTTTTTCGCTTCGGTTGGAAGAAATTTATAGAAGATGATGGTTGGGATGCAGAGATTTAAGGGTAGATTTTTTTCGTCATTCGGTGTATGGTATCGAACATTGAATTTTTGTCAAAGAAAGAAAAAAATAGCATTGCACACATTTGGGTTGCTTCTCACAGCACCATAAAATTTGGGACTTCCAGGATAAGAAGAATTATCACTCAAATACTACAGGTATGGGGTGCCAGAGCAGTGTAAGCGGTAAAAATTGATAGTAGTTGAAGTCATGAATGAGTAGCTCACAAATTAATATCAATTGAATGCTATAATAATATATATGCATGAAAAGCAATTTTCGTGGGTTTGATCGTAATGAGAAAATGAATGAGTAGACTAATCAAATGGACATATGAGAGGAAAACAAATGGTGTCGGAGGGATGGGAAGGTTGATCTGGGTACATGCAATTGAATAAACTCAGTAGAAGTCGTAATAAAATCAGTAGAAGTAGTATTAGAAGACATAGGAAAAAAAGACCCGTGGAGAGTGCCTTTGACAACACCAAATGGAACATGATGTTTAATATACTAGAAGTGTTGGAAGAAAATGCAATGAAAAGAAGAATCCATCCATCTTTTTTTCATCCATCCATCAGATTTTTCTAAATTGCGAGAGAACTTGCAAGAAACTCTGGATACTATGGACCAGGTATTTCTTGAATATAATATGACCGACTGCAAGGAGAAAACTGAGATCCTTGCGTGTGGAAGAGAGAAGCTGAAGACAAATATTCGAGGAGTGAAACTAAACCAAGTGGAATCTTTGTCTACTCGGGCATTAGTATGACTTGAGATAAAAGAAGCTCGGTCGATGCTAAGCGAAAGAAAGGCCTTAAGGAAGAAAATGCGAATATACCTTCAAAGAACCTGAGGTTGCAGGCAAGGAAGAATTTCGTCGAAACGTTCGCATGGAGCCAGACCCTCTACAGAACGGATACATGGAGCATCGGGAAAGTGGACCAGCGAAGAAAAGAAACGTTTGAGATGTAGTGTTGGGAGAGAATGCTGTTGATTAAATCGAAGGACAAATTTATGATCGAGGAAGTATACGGAAGAGCAGAGGAGGAAAAGAACATACGGAGAAGTCTACAGCGTAGAACTGATTGAATTGGATACAACTTCAGGCACAATTTGTTAGATAGGAACATAATGCACATGAAATTATATTTATGGGGATATTAAGTAAAGGAAACCAGGAGACTAGTGAATGGAACAAATTGTGTGAAATGTGAAACTGAAAAGGTACCAGGTTATCGACATTGAAGAGAGAAAATTGGGATATTGCAGTAAGCCAGACTTGGAATTGAAGCACTGGCGAAGATGACTTAGGGCAGAGTATTTGTAAAACAATTAATTAATGGGCAGTGTGGAAATTATGAAGAATTACAAAATTTGGGAAAATCTAGTTGAAGATACACTTAGGCATAAATAGAATAAGGCTTATCATAGTATGCCTACTTCGAAACGGAACGATTTCAAGGTTGTTAACTAATATTCAAATAGGGTCTGTCTCAACTCCAGGGAAATTGTTGCAGATCAAAGCACAAGTAGCTGTAATTCTTCAAACTAACACCCTTCTGCATCAATACACTGTTTTCAGCGCCTCTGCAAGTCACAGTAGGCTTCCTGGAAGACTTTGACGAGTAACCCGGGCACCTCGTTACGGACTGTTTGACGTTATCCGGAGTTCCTAAATGGTTGCTTCTTAAGCTACGTTTTACTGATAGGAACTAAAAGAAGTCAGGCGGTGCCACATGAGGGCTTAAGGTCACTTTCAATGCGATCCAAGTGATCATGCGAGGTTGTTACACGAGCAGTCCTCTGACTATCCGACAGAACCTTGGGGACCATCTGGGCATGCACCTTTCTCATGGGTAAATGTAAGGATTGTTGGTAAGTGTCTATGTTTCTGTTAGAATAAATTGCACTGTGGTTTTCGGAATATTTTCGGTTTCACAAGAGGACAGGATTTAACCGAGGAAGTAAACATTAGTTCCGGTTCCAGTCAGCCAATTTTGACAGACCTTTTGGGCATGACGCGCGTTGTATCAAAATTCGTTCCGCGGGTCCTGACTGATGAACAGAGACAAAGACGTGTGGACATTTTTCAGGAACTCCTGGATCGAGCCAATGCCGACTCAGAGTTTCTTAAAACAATCGTAACCCGTGTACAAACCTGGGTTTACGGCTATGATGTTGAGACAAAAGCTCAGTCTTCTCAGTGGAAAGGTCCTCATCCTCCGCGACCAAAGAAAACTCGCATGTCCCGGTCCAATGTGAAGGCCATCCTGTTGTGTTTCTTGGATTGGCAATGGCTGATTCATTACGAATATGTCCCTCAAGGTCAAACCGTCAACGAAGATTTCTACTTAAAGGTTATTAAAGAGGCTGAAGGTCGCAGTGAGCCGATAGAGGCCGGACATGTGGATAACAATGCATGGCGTTTCCACCACGATGGCGCGCCGGCTCACACGGCGCTCATCGTGACTGAGGTTTTCGCCAGAACCGGAACTTCCGTGATCCCGCAGCCACCCTAGACGTGACTCTCCAGACGTGGCTCCATCAGACTTTTTTATTTTCCAAAGTTAAAATCAACCTTGAAAGAGCGCCGATTCGACTCTATTGTGGACACTAAAAGGAATTGTACGGCTGACCTGAAGAGAAACCCTAAGGCGGCTTACCAGGTAGGGTTCGAGGGCTGGAAGAAACGTTGGCAAATGTGTGTCGTCAGCCATGGCATGTACTTTGAGGGCGACAAGTTGGATTAATCTGTATCCGTCGAAATAAACAAGTTATAAAATCAATCCGGTCTTTTTTTGATCACACCTTGAAAATCATTCCCATGTTACTCTCAATATAACCTCAGCATGCTTGCTGAAAAATGCCTACAAAAATGGGAAACACTGACTCACTTCCTGCCTTTTCCTGCACATCTTAGCTCTTCCTCTGCCACTTCTGCCTATGATGTGCATCCTGATTCATATAAAAAATCACGAGGAACTCAGAAACATCTTGATTTCAATTGATACTCTTTTCCACTAATTTTGTCATCACTGCAATGCCATTTACTGCTCCTCCCTACCTCTGTAAACCGAAAATATTTTTTAAAAATGTTTTTTCAATTGATTTGTAACCTCTCAGTAATGATTGTCAGAACCATCTTAACTACACGTAAGATTAAGCTTATCATCACATAGTCCTCCTCCCCAACAGTAGACACACTTTTCCCGGTTGGGGATCAGAATTGTAATTGTTAAAGCTAAATAAAAATGTGTGTAATAAATAAGTTTATTTGAAAGAATCCATTTATTCCATTTCCCATTAAAATTTGGAATAACTCTGCGGAGATGTTTTCATTCATACTACCTTACCAAACTTCATCTTTCTTAGGGCTTCTTCTATGCTTTGATTTCTGGTCTCAGGTTATCCTCATCTGCGTCATATTCTACTTCTATTTATGAGCTGGCTGGTCTGATATATTTACTACGCATCTCTTTTACACGTTTTATCTACCTACCCGTAATCTCTACTGGATCTATTATTAAATTTCCTGTCTTATCTTCTATGCCTGGGGTAGTTTACCCAGATTTCCTGACATCTTTTCATAGGTACAGCGCTTTCCATTATCTGAAAAACCACCATATCCGAACTTTGATTTGTCTACATTCCTTTGCCGAATCAGATTCTCAACGAAGTATATTATTTAACTCTGTACATTGTTCTTACCATTTCTGCCTTAACGGTCTGCCACATTTTTCTTCCATTCATCCTCCTAAGTATCTCTCTCTTAACACATGGCTTGAAATTCTTTTACTCTTTACCATTGCTCGTTTTGATTGATTTTACTTTCAATGAAATATTAATACCACCATTCCCCAACCGTTTTCACTCTTCTATCTTCATTTAGATTTTTTCATGATTTTTCCCAGTACGCTTTCCCTAACCTTCCATTAAGTCTTCAATATTCCAACCAGGCACTCGCTTTCCAACACCTATCCTTAAGTGTTTTTAACTGCATTTGATGAAAACTTTGAAAAAATTTTGACCTGTATTTGCATCCTCCCCCAGAAAGCTGTGTGATTTAATTACACTGTTCCTAATTCCATTTAAAACCATAATATTATAAAACAATTAATTGTTTATTCCGATATTTGCCATAAGTATCTATACATTTTATGATATTTGAACCAGATATTGATAATGAGTAACACTATCCTATTAAATTAGATTGGTTTATATTTACGGTAAC
The DNA here is from genome assembly GCF_022747635.1 of Hetaerina americana. Taxonomy (NCBI): domain Eukaryota; kingdom Metazoa; phylum Arthropoda; class Insecta; order Odonata; family Calopterygidae; genus Hetaerina; species Hetaerina americana. The sequence goes on from NW_027286292.1 coordinate 26,439,024, forward strand.
ATCTACTTCCCAAACCGTAGTCTCCTACCGCTCTTCCATTCCTCCCTTCAGCAAACACTTCGTTCTAAACCCCCGCAACAATTAGGTCTTTCCCTCCCGTTAATTATTCAATTCAACGTACCACCTCTCTATTTATTCTTCCCGTTGGTTACTTTTGAGCATGGCAACCTGGATTATCATTAGAATGTTTCGGGTCTTGTTTCAACTCTACCTATTGAACTCTACGACTCACCTGCTCTATACTCCCAACCCTTATTTCCAGTTTCCAGTTCAGTATGATGGCCCATTCATGATGACTCTCCTCACCTCTCACGATAAATTACTCGGTAACTACCGCTCTTGTAATCACCGCTGTCTCTCCGTCTCATATAACACAAACGTAACATTGTCCTCATATTCCATGTACTAACTGTGGTCTTTACGATCCTAACCACTGCGGTCTCCCTCTGGGTCTTCTTCCCACTGCTTTCAGTACTGATGAGTGAGGATTTTGTGCAATAATATCCGAAAAGACCTTGCCTTGCTCGAGGCCTTACCTCCCCGCCATCAGTGAGACGTCTTTGCAGCCGCCTCACTGAGGAAAAGACGCTGCGCGGACTACCTTATGTGTGGTTCCTACGCTTCGACCTATCTGATATAAGTGACCCTATCAGGATAATTTACCATTCCCCCTTCCATTATCCATTTGAGTGGCTCACTGGACGCTCAAGACCTTCCATCGTGTCAAGGTCGTAGTCCATTGGATAAAAAGAAATAATTAGTAGGTTAATGAAATAGACTATGAGAATATCTCCAAAATTATTCATGATCATCAAAATATGATGAGAATCACATATTTAGCGATTTTTGTTTGTAGACCAGCAATTGGAATTTATTCACGTGAAACCGGAAGATGCAAGGTTTGTGTAAACAGTATCGGAAACAATTTTCCTAGCGTGACTGTACGTCGCAGCGCGCTCGCAACGCACAGGCAAGGGAGGGTATGACCTAAAACACGCTCCAAGCGCCAATTGCCTGCGAGCTTTCGTTTAGTTTAAGTCGTGTTTTAAGTGGGCCCCTGCCGAGTGACTTGGTGCAAGCGCAAAATGCAGCAAACGGTAGACCAACGTAACAGAATCAAATTTTGTGTTGGATTTGGGAAATCGGATTCGAATACTACCTGACAAAAAACGGTATCGTGGCGATACTATAACTTTCTTATAGCCCCGAATAGGCACTAACAGACTATTTCCTTTTCCCAAAACTCAAATCCTCCCTCAAAGGACACCACTCTGGGACCTTAAGTGCGTCAATGAAGCTTGCACGCGTACCCATAAGGACGTTCCGGAATCCGCCAACCAGGGTGCCATCGAGTCTTGTAACACCCGTTGGCAAAAGTGTGTCGACGCTCAAGGTGTACTTTGAAAAATATTGAGGAATTGTATCAATGCCTGAAATAAATCAAGTTTTCCAAAACCTTTCCCGTTAATTTTTATACAAACGATATATGTTTACAAGTATATAATCAATGCAGTATCCTAAGTATAGTTTGACACGAACGAGTCTCTTCGGGTCTCATTGTATCTGCAATTCGTTGCTGAAATATTAACAAAAGGCAAATAAATTATTATTGAGAGAAAGCAAAAAAATAATTAATACATTTTATAAAAGGGGAATTTCTTTCATTTCATTTAATTCTTGATTTTCCTAATTTACCTGTTCGGAATGAATACATTTGGCGTCTTACGGAATGCAGCCAAGTGAACTGATACTTTCAGTTCTCTAAACGCTGCTCTAAACAATTCAGAGAAGCGGGAAGTACCTGTCCATGATTGGAAAATACAGAAAACAGGCCTAAAAAGGAATTGAATTCCATTGCCTCTCAAAGGAGCCCCGAGAATCAGGATGTCAATATTTGGATGAATTTTAAGGTTCGACGACAACCGTACTCCCGTCCTGTGACTGACGTTTCAACGGAAACTGTCATGTCTACCACGCAGACGGAAAGGGCAGCAATGGAATTTTGGAATCTTGTATAGAAGGTAACGCGACTCTAATAATTTTATGCTGAATTAACTGCATTATCCGAGGATTGGCACTTCTTTGCCTTGTGTTTCTGATAATGTTTATTTTATAAAACGTAACTTTTTGAAAAAAATAACATATTAATGTATTCCAATACACCAACTCAAATGTTCAATTGGTATCTATTACAACTAATAAACAACAGTTTTGCTGTGATTCTCTGATATATCTCAACTCTCTCGGGAATCTGACTCTGTTTACCTTTTGTAATTCTTTCGTTCTTCTTTGATGTTTCGCTCAGAAAAAATTGGAATGAAAATCCGCACCTTTTAGGAAAACTGCTGATGCTTCATTAAAAATTTTCCTTGGCATAACTAATGCAATTGGAACGAATGATTACTATGCATTTATAGATTGGAATATGGCTTTTCAAGAGAGGCAAGGAGCACTTTGCCTATGTCCCTAAAATTTAAGGTGAAAGGGAAGTGTTATTTCCGATTAGGTAACGGCATCTGCTGGAAAATGAACCGGAGTTGACATTGTGAGAGGTCATGACAAATTCCGCTATGTCATTGTCACTCCGATAACGGACTAGAAATTTTGAATGAATTTCCAGGAATATCTAAAAATCTATATGGTGAGCACACACCGGATGCCTTGGTATGAACTCTACAAACAAAAGAGTTGACAGGAGGAATTGTTAACAAAAATGAACTTATATTTACTAGAAGTTTTGTGGTAATTATAGCTGAGTATATTTTATAAAACTTAGGATAATCCACGAGATTTAAACTAAAAGTTTTGAAGCAAAACTGTTTACAATTTCAATTAAAGTAAAAAATAGTATCCATGAAGTACCTTTCTTTATATTAAAAAGATAATGAGAATACTATTAGATACTCATACCTATACATTAATTATGCATCAGTAAATTTATGCAGTTGAAACGTGCATATGCTTGTCAAAAGCTTGAGTTCCATATATTTTAATCATTGCCATTTCCAGTCGATGACGTGAGGGTAATGATGCACTAAGATGCACTGCGGATACCTTGTATATTTTTCCTCCAGCATATGCAATGCACCTGATTTCACCCAACGTAATTGCATTTTACTTCAAGGCTAACTGGACATTCCCCGCAAAAGAATTGGAAAAATATATTTACAGCTTTCTTTTCACGATATTGTCACGTACTGGATATGTCAATCAACGAATGCATTGCGTAATAAATTAGAATAAGTCATACTTTGGAGTCTGGAATAATAGTATTCGTCTAACATTGATGAAATTGACCGAAATTGATAATAAATCTCGTGGAATTTATAACTTGAGGCAAAACATGGAACAAAACAATGCTTTATAGATCCAATATGCCAACCCCGATCTAGTCTAAAACATAAAATTCTCGTGTAGGCCAACGCTGACCCATCTCTGAGTATGTGCTTGCGAGTAATATTAATGTAGATATCTACAATACTATTGTTATTATTACGATAAATACCACTAGATGTTTCTATATGGCAGTATTTTTACACTTGGATGTGTGAAGAGGAGAAGAAGAGTATTTGATTTCCTTTCCGACCGATGTGTGCCAAGGTGATCCCGCAAAATTTGAGCATCATGATCAGGAACACGTGAACTTACCGCTAATTTATGTTGTTATGCCTAACTTAATATTCATTAATCATACAAAATATTCGCCTTGTGTTTCTAGTCTTTGTTTTAGTTAGACAAAGAAGCCTGCAGCTGCATAATGCCATACGTTGGCAGGGCTCCGTCTTCCTCTGCTTGGGTAGGAACTGAGTTCCATGATTTATTTTTGTGTATTCCTGGAATATTCGATCCTTTGGTTCCGAGGCAGGATGAAATGTGCAAATTGCTTTCGAAGATCGATTCAAATGAAAAGCACCCATTACTTTGAAATCATTTGAATCGAGCCCTCAAAATGACGTTCACCTTCACCTTCCGTTCGTGAAAAAACTTCAACTAGGTTATCATTACTTACCTTTAATGACTATTAAAGCTCTAAATGCATTTTCTAAATTTTTATTCAGTAAATCCATAAGGCGTCTGGCCAGTTATTAATGATTAATGGATAGATCGTATGATTCTGGTATTGAATGAGAGAGACATTCTCTTTTATACGAATATTATTTCGGTAACTAGAAGGTATCCCAGCAGATGTGTGAATCTCAGCTATTTGAAGAGAGTGAATCGCAGATTAATGATTCGCGGGTTTTTAGAGAATATAGGATAATATTATGTATGCGGCTTGAAAAGTAATTTTGACTCTTTCTCCGGATAGTGGGTTTACTGCAGTAATTTTTTAGTCATTGCGAGAGGATCCTACATCCATATTTTTCGCTCATTCTTTGTCAAAGTTCCACATGAATCTATTGGAAAGTTTACAGGGACATGTGGCGCAGATGGCATCCACGAACAAACTAAGTACCATAATTTTACAGTTACAGCTAGAAAATATTATTGGGAAAATGGAGGATCCTTAAGGGAGTTCGTACCATTTTGTGTAGGCGCAGGGGACAAATACGTTGCAATTCATGTGAAAACGACGCATTTTTTGCCACATACATAACTTCAGGAAGATGTGGCATTCCTTACGTTGTTTATAAGGTAAAATTGAAGAAACAATTCGAAGAAGAGTGCACAGGAGTGTGTTTTACAACCTCTTGCTACACTAAGATTTCACACACGGAACACATGAGCATTTCCGGACGATTTGTTTAGGATAGTATCATACAGAATGATTTTTAGCATATCTGAATACATGAGTGTACTCTTGAGAAAGACTTCGAAAATTTAGAAAGAATTTTCCAGTAAAGCTTGGAGAAAAATTATTTCAGAACAACTTACTCAACAATTTTTCTCCAGTTAACAAAATTTGCGTGAGAATTGGCACGAATAACTGTTTTGTTGTGGCATTTGAAAACATGGGGAAAATCTTTGCGGTCCATTACATTTAAAGGAAGGTAGGAATGCCAGATTGAAATAGAATTAATAATAAATTATTGATATAAATTATAAAATAAATATCTCTTATTAAAATCATCTTCCCCTTATAAAAATAAACGTATTGATGACAGACTTTCAACGACTCTTAATATTTCTCCTTGTGTACCTGCGATCAAGTAAAATAGATTTCGTTATGATATGTTTTTGGGATAATTTAATGACTAGGAATTTAATTGAAATTAAAATCATTGGAGATTAATGGGGCAATTTATGCCATCTCTGACGTTCTAGCTATTCTAGAAACCTCACAAAAACGCAGATGAAGTGTTTAACAGGAAATTCCCTTCAAAATGCGAGGAATGACAGAAACCCTCGGGATAAATACTATGGCTCCACTTACGAGATATTGGAATTCACAGCCCACATTCCGGCGGATAAAGATGAAAAGTGATACTTAGGTGCGATTTCAATTTCCCGAAGACATCAGATATAAAAGCTCGTTTCACGAAGGAGAATACTGGAACTTTTTACCTTCGAATCATTGCCACCAAAAATGCGCAGAATCATGAGCACATCGTTACCAAATTCGCATAATCAACTAAAGTCTTTCGGAATACGCTAGGCGGAGAAGCACAGTCAGTACATAATTAAATGCTAAAATACATGGCGGCAAATGTGAAAGATGTATTTGAATTCTGATTAAAATACACTGAGAAAGGTAATTTCATTAGGGATTCCATTATTTTTTAATTTAATCATTATTTTATAAAATTTATCTAATTGCAGCGGTATAAATAGTATTACTACTGTCTAACAGTTACATTAATACTGAACTCTACCCGGCAGTAAGAACATTACTGCATATGCTTGCTACTCTACCGTTCAATGTCTCAATGGCGGAGGAGTGACCGTGCACTTTACAGTAAGTTAATTGACCCCAAGGTATGAATATCATTCATCTTTATAAATTAAATAATTTCACGAATAGTATGCGGACAGTTTCTATATTTGCCGTGCTTTGCAAAATATATTATTTACAAACTAAAGTCTTAGCGTAATAAACAGGAACGCCTTCTCTGTATCAAAATCTGCCAGTTAACATGCGATTTTCCATGAATTTTAGCGTATATATGAAAATATATGCACTAAATGTTTAACCTGTAGGGGCACATTAACTATATCCTTCATGGATAAATATTCTGTTTGATCTCCAATTGCCATGATAGACGAAAATGGGGAAACAGTGTGATTTAACAGTCATACGGATTCCCGAAAGACAATCTGGAAGAATGAGGAAATTATTAATTAGAATCGATATTTGACGGGGGACTGGAGGACCTTAGTGTACGAAAATATGGGACCAGACTGATGACTAAGGGTGAAAAAAAGGAAATGCCCTCAGAAAAGTCTGCTTTGGGCTTCAAAGATTATGCCACGAATCACCCGAAAACCTATTCGATGGATGAACACCTTGTGTTTGCTCCAAGGCACTAAAGAACGAATCGAATTCCTAAGAAAAGAGTTACCATTCATTACCACCCAAAAACGAAACAAAAGCGGAGAGAAAAATCAAGTGAAAGTCCTCTTTCACGCGAAAGGAACAAATGATTCCTTCCTTTTGGTGAAACGGAAAATCAAGAGTTTAACCAGCATTTCCTGGAATGAATGTCTATGGTTTGAAGGCCGAAATGTCCGGAAAAATGTGCGAGGTCACAAGAGAGTCCCCTGCCCCACGACAATGGGCTGGCGCAAACCGCACTCTCTGCTCTGCGGTTTTCTGCGGAAGGTGGAATGGCTGCAGTCGACTCTATGACTCTGTTTTTTGAAGTATAACTTCTTTGTTTTTTTGGGTAAAATACAGAGGAGGGGTAATATTTAGCTATTATTAGATAGATTCCGCGTATAGTTTTTAAAGTTTATGGAAAACATGCAGAAGGTGGTGTCTCAGGAACCCTTCCATATTTGGAGTCGCTCTACTAAATGCACTTGCAAAATTATATGTTTGGGTTGGAATGATTTTTCAAAGTTATCGTAACGTAATGAACTAATTTTTATTACACATGAATCGCAGATAACATTCCAATATCATTTCAATCTCCCATCGCTATCATGTGTTCCCTGCAGGAAAACACGCGATTATGTCCTATCACTGATCGTTTACCCTATCGAGATATTCCTCCTTATGATTACTTGGTGGCATGTTCATGTATACCCGAACATTGACCAAGTTCATCGGTTCTTCCTTTACTTCTGCTAGTAATATTTTATCCATTGCTTGCTCTATGTTGACTACGCTTTTTTCTACTTTTTTATTCAATATTATGGAAACACCTAGCCACTTTCCTCCGCGGCACATTACTCTATGGTCATCATTCCAGTAATCCCCGCTATCCTTCCACCTCGCATTAACCTAAAAAATTCATATTTTCTCTTTCCATCTATCGTTTACATTCTCTAATTTTGCTGTCCTCAACATTGGCCTAAAATTCCAAAGTCTTGTTCTAATTAATTTTTTCATCCTCTTCTGTGTCTTCTGTCCTGTTGCTGTTGGTTTTCTTTTGCAAAAATTTCGTGAGATGATGACCGCGAAAGACTTGCCTCTCCCGCAGCGGGGCACGACACACGGTCGATTGGCGGGAGTCCCGCAGTTTCCAGGACTCATTTCCTCCATACATCATATAAATCTTGGAAATACTAGTTGAAGTGGTCACCCGTTGCCTTCCTCATGGTAATAATTATGAAGTGACTATTTTTCCTCGACTACTTAATGCAACAGAATATTTAGTTCTAGTTATTGCAATTTGTATCCCCAAGTGGCGTTTAAGTAAAATATTTATATCAATTTTAAATACACGTGCGAGGAATTAAACCGACAAAACAAAAAATATACTTATCCTGTTTCTTAATAAAGCATTCCATTGAAAATTTAATGAATATAATTATTATGACTACATATTCATGTCAAGGATTTTGAATTTTTTTTCGGTAAAACACCAAAATCTTTGCAAAATCAAAGGGCAATGAATTAATATAATTTTTATCTTTGCAATAAGAAATAACTGGAACAATATTACTTCAATCAGGATGTTAAGATAGGCTTGAGTGTACATAAGGCTGAGAGTATTAGAAACAATGAAATACAAATAATGAAAATGGTGGACAAACTAAAAAAAGTAGGTATGAAGGGTCATGGTAATTCAAGCAGAAGAGAGAAACTCCGCAGTGTGAAGAATAACATAAGTGTAAGTTAAGGGGTAAGTAAAAAAAATAAGAAGGATAGGATGACTGTGCTATTGGGGGTCCCTTGATGAGAATCACCTTTTGCAGGGGAATACGTATAAAAGAGAGTCAGGTGGAGGGGACTGAGAACATTCCAACACCCCCATTTGGGTGGGAAAAGCTGTGGAGGACACAGAAGCATGGTGACGTTCAAATACATAATTTTTTTGCTAAAAGTCTCATTTTAAATATGTTTCATATCCGATTAATAACAAAGAATAGTTACTAAAATAAACTAATAGTTACCATTTTTCGAAACCCGTGAAGATTATTCGACGCGTTAAGTAAATAGGTCCCGGATGAGTCTCCAAGTGCGAAAACTTAAGGGGTTGTGTGATAAAAGAATTATTAATACATGTACATATTTGATGAAGTTACAATGTATTATCCACTAAACTATTGAGACAGTAAAAAAGGAATTGGAAATTACGTCTGATTACGTTCATTTTATATTTAAAATCCGTTAGATGTCGACATAGTAGAGTTTCACGGAAAAACGATGACATCTAAGATTTCTCTGATAGTATGCATGCTGGTAGAGAAAGGAAAGATTAAACCTGAAATGTAGAAAAACAAAATAACCCTTTCCAACGAAGTGAAGGAGATTTTACCAAGAGTAAAATGAACACAAAGACAGTATCAATAAAAATCGAGGCTTATACGGAAAGAAGCGCCTTAAATCGCCCTATCATATTTCAACAAGTTTAAAACGTTTTAACCGGCAGGGACAAATGGGATTATATTTAACGGGGTATACTCTATTGAAGATATTTCTATACGAACCGTACCCTAAAGAGGATGAATTAGACTAAAGGGATTGGGCATGAGATGCGTGGAGGAAGGATTATTGTAAAATGGAAAAAAGGTTTCAATGCTGAAATTTTCAGAGGAATAAGAAAAAATCAACGTGAAAAAAATCCTGAAAGGATGGAGGCGTGTTAGCTCAGTGAGTAGAGGATTTGGCTTCAGATCAGATTGTTTCGCGAAAAAAATGGGGTGATACTTCTAGACATCCATAACTTCTCCCAAGCTGACTTATATTTTGGGTACGAGTTTTTCCTGGTAAACCGCTGGCGACACCGGGATAGGAATTGCCTCCCCTGATCCCCACCCTGATATATGAATATCACGAGGGGTCTTAGTATCAGTTTAGTTCTACCCTCGCCTCTCAAGCTGATATCAAAGGAATTTTCGTTGTTAACCTTTTAAATAATATTTAAAAGGAAGAAGACCTATAACTAATCGGTTACATAACGATAGACAATAACTAGCTCAATATAGCAGTAACAAAAGCCTTGGATTGAGGAAATACTGAGTTAGGCTGTTATCAGCATACGCAGAGAGAGCATAGTTTCTCCAGATGAAACAAAGAGAAGTGACAATGAAATAAATCAAGGTCTAATAGAAGTTTGTATCCGCAAAATCAAAACTCATGGGCGAATTTCATTATCCCTTGCGCAACTAACATATTCGGGTCAGTAAAAAAACACACTCATATTTGGGTTTTAGGGGACAAAGTAGCCGAACGGCGAGAATGGTAGAAAATCGTACGAATCTCACAGTTCGTACGAATTCTCGCCATTGACTCATAGCTTTAATGTGAAATGTGAAAATATAACATAGACGTATACGTTAATAACATATGTGTACATTAATATTTAAACTTGTACTTAGAAAAACTCCATTTCTGTGGCGAGTGAGATTGACAACTATGGCAGTAATCAGTGAGGCATAAAATTTATCGTTCATATAAATCTTGTATGTATCTATTTTAACCACTAAAAATACCCCTGTACCTTGACTTGCTCACATAGAATCGAATAGTGCGCCTATGGAATGCTTCTTAGCCCGAATGGTATGGAATGTTGCTCAGCGAGAATTTGATTTTTTTTTCATTCAATTGATAAATTCCTTGATCCGTTCGTTACTTCTCTGCACCTAATATGTTCGACAATTTCAAGGTAGATAAACTTTTTTCGATTGGGAGTCATGAGCGTTTGAAAGTTTACACAATTCGAGGCATTATTTTACTCCAAAAGCTATTTCTAAAAAATATTTTCCCTCGTCATTATCACATTTGAGTTCGTGTAGTAGTTCTATACGTTAATGAACCTAAATTTTATTCAAGTGTTTCATCCCAAAAGGTATTTTAGATCTATTGATGTCTTTGTTTTTTTGTACAGGTACTTAAGAAGAAAAATAAAAAGTACGGTCAGGTAAAAATAATTATATAACAGCAAATTCAAGTAATCAAGAAATTCAAGCAAGAAACCATTTAAATTAAGCAAATCGTTTCAAAAGAGGTTTAGGGGTGTGGTTTTGACTTATTTTCCTGTAATCTCTAACCAAAGATGTACTCTGCGTTACTTCATATCGATAAACAGTTAATAATTTTACAACAAAAAAATCGATCCTTTTTAGACAGCTACTTTAATTACTGGAGTTTCATAAATTTAGTAAACAGGCATCGATTTATAAATAATGCATATTTTATATAAAATTCGGGAATCATAATGCATTTGACTTAGCTGAATCGATATACTTCAAGCTCTTTAATAAAGAATTTATATTTTCACCACTAGTTGGTTGTGCTTTATTAAGTGTTTCAACGACATCGCCATGAGGTTAGGTCGAGTCGTGCGATACTGAAGCAAATAAAGCTGCCAAGACTGCAAAACCTCATATTGGTTTCTAGCTTACATTACGATATGACATGGAAATGCACTTACAGTTACCTGTGATTAAAACTGAAGATATTCCTCATAAACAGGAAGCACACTCTAATTACGCAATTTTAATGAAGGGAAAAGGTTAACCATTATTTTTCTAAGATACCTAATCTTATAATGATTTCGTCTCTCAGTTTCTTAACAGCTTCAAAGCAAACAAATTTTTTTAAATATTATTTTTTCTACGAGCATATTTGTTGTTACTATTTTATACCGGCGCTCTTTTTTCGAAAGCTCTGATAATAGAAAATATCCTTCACGAAGCTTTTTATTTGAAATGTTTTTTTAAATTTACGACTCGTGATATATTTATTGAAGAAAAACAAGAATAAGGGGTTTAATGGCACTACAATTTCTAATGACTCTGTGTCACATTACTCCATACCTTATCACCCCAAGACCACATCGATATTCTTAATTTTAATGTCTGTAAGTTCATAAAAAAGAAAAATAAGTAAATTATTGAATGCTATCAAATAACGCCGGTGTTTATGGGGCTCAATTTATCGGGCGTAATAGATAAGGGTTCAACAAAATGACGAAAATTTGACATCTGCAAGCTGGGCATGAGCAAATACGTATCATCAGAATTCCAGTGTTATTTAACCATTGAATAGTTCCTCAATAGAAAATGCGCTCCATTAAAGAGATTACACTTATCCATTAGCATTCTCGCACATTTCAGAGTCTCGTTGATCTCCGTCCCGTTCAAGTAACTAACAAAATAAGTCGCCCTTAAGCATAACCCTAAAATAAACTTTAACTTGAGTGAAGGAAAAGAGAGGATGGGGGATGGCGGAGGTTGGAAGAGATGACGTAACGGCGGCATCCACTTTCCCGAACCTGGAAAAAAAATTTATTCGATGTAAAAACGCGAAAGAGGAAAGAAATTTGGTGTTTGAAAATGTGAGTCAAAGACAAAAGGGGAATGCGTCTCGAGATTCTGAATGCTAATTTAAACAAGGCCTCACGCTGCGTCTTTAAAAAACGTTCCTCACATTTAAATAATAAAGGAGAGGGCGGGCGGTGATGCAGAATACGGCTGGTGCGAACACGCGCTCATGCGGGGGGCGGGCGCCTGAGTCCATAAACACAAAGGGTGCCAAAGGAGGAAAAAGGCAAAACAAGGGGATGCGGAGAGGAAGGGGGGAGAGGGTGGCGATGGCGTGGTAGGAGGGATAGGGTATAGAAGGCAGTGTTTGCAGTTTCCCCGACGAGGTGAGGGCAGTGGGCGACCTGGGTCGGCTCGAGGAGGCAATGTTGGGAGGCTAGGGGGTGGTTCGCGGGTGCGTGGGTCGCGAGGAAGTGTGGGGGTCGGAGTGAAGGAGGGTTGTGGGCCGGCGTGGATACCTTTTCCATTGCGCAAGGAAGCAGGACGGGGGAGGGAAGGATCCCGCCGGTGGGGGGGAAGAGGCGGGAGGCCTGGCGCAACATGCGGGCGTGCAGGCTTATAAGTGCGTACGCTCGTTCGTGGTGTGCTTCCGCGCGTGAAATCGTTCCGGTATGAATTTCCCCGATGTAATATATCCACCGTGCCGTTTGCAAAATCCGCGCGGCCGCCCAGGAAGGGGCGGGTATCGGGACGCCCGGACTCGGTGTTTGAGGGCGTGGCGGGAGGTGAGGGAGTGCGTGCGGGTAGAGGCTCGAGCGACGGCCCGCGGCACATTTGACGCTGAGATGACCTCCGGTACGCATTGCATGACGTGAGTCGCGACGGGGCGCCAAGAGTTCCGCAGTATTTCCTTAATGGATTTCGAAGGGATCATTGTGCGATTCCGATGAAATCGCCGCCGGAATTCGCCACGGAAATTCGGATCGGTGACTTTTCTGTTTCAACCATTTATTTCCTGTTTTCCTCTCCGGGCGCATTTAGTGGCACTTTTGCTCTTGAGATTCCGATAAGAGACACAATCCTTGTCATTGGGGCAGAACCGCTAAACATTACGCAAACACTCATGCCCACACGCGGGAATCGAACCCACTTTGGTGTCACCATACGGACGCTACTCTCCCACTTGGCTGACATCGCCAGGTTGGAGACTAGATAACGGGGTAAGTCAAGCGTTGGTCAGTTCTGAGTTCTGCAGGTCTCCGAAATTGTCCAGGGGAGGCCTTGATATTATTTCTAAGTGTCGTCTCTCTGCCTGAATATTCTGAAACATATCAAATTCCTAACATTCCAATGTCATTCAATATCCCCTGATACCATATTTCCCTGCCCCCTTCAAGTTTATCCCACAACCTTCTGTTTTCATCAACCACATCTTCTACATGCTGCAATCTTTCCATTTCCTTTTATTTTATTTTTTCCATTATTTTCTAGATTCCTGGTGTTCGTCGAACATTAAATTCAAGTTTGTTTGATATTGAAGTTGATTATATCCGACGAATAATCCGTCAAGGAAAAGCAATGGTAGTGTTGTGTAGGTATGGGGGGGGGACATGGTGAAGTTGTTCAGCTGCAGTCTTCACTTGGTGAGTGACTGTCGGCAGCGAATACTCAACGAACTTTCTTTTTCGATTACAGGAAAAAAAATCTTCCTTAATACTGTTTAAGTTGGTAAATGGTTTTGCTGCTTCGCGAAATCTATTCTATTAAAAGCGTGGCAACAAAATTTCTTCTCTACTGTACGGAACGTAGAGGGAAAAGGCAACATAGCACACGATGACCTCGAGGAGCAAAAGTTCACTTCCTTCACTTTAAAACTTGTATTGCTTTAATAGCAATGGTACCAGAACGAGCATGAGTAAAATATGCCAGGTTGAAATACATTCGGAGTTCAATTCAGGGTTCTAACTTAACAAACAAGCCAATTAGATCAGTAATAGAACTTTTCATTTGAGGGTACACTGGATGAGAACATATTAAAAAGATAATTAAATACCTTCATGAAGTATCAAATTGAAAGTAACTTTTTGGAGTGGCAATTTAACAAAAACTCAAACACCTAGGTAGAGAAAATATAATGAACAGACGGAATGAATAATAAAAAACCCCTTGTTTGGGAAGGAAGTCTATGAGCTAAAGTTGAAAGAGGATAAATAAAGCAATCACCAATTCTGAGACATAAGAATAAATTGAAAACTTAAAAACAGTATGCCACTAACGGAGGGAGAAGATCATGGATGAATTTCGAGAAGCAAGGGTTAGAACATGCAAGAACTAGTAACAATATTGGACTTAGGTTGAAACTGAACGGAGATTTTTGAAGATTTACTTGATCCGCATTCAAATTCTAGCATCTGCTATAATGATTTAACTAGTTGGATGACCTCATAGTTTTCCGTTTGTGCGAGACTAGATATTTGTATCAGATAAATTCTATATTTTGACATTCTTACCACATTTAGCTCAATCGTCGTAGCACTACGGTTGAAGAAAATGAAATTTCCTAAAGAGAAAAAAACTTTCCTTACTTTCAAAATTAAACAATTTATACTAGGGGGTACTACTTTTGACACAACTACTTCTTCACTTTACATATCCTGGCTACCACATTACTACTCAGTCCAATTAATTTTCTTTTTTAAGGATAGACCTTAATTTTTTATTTGAATACTTCTAAGTTGGGAGGAAATTAGCACGTGTAGATTAGTAAAATATTGACTGAGGAATTGAATTACCGAATTTTGGTCTTCACTGTTGAAGCCCGGAATCACTTGGCAATCTATATCGTTTATAAGAGTATGTATATGGATTCCTGGCGTTTTATGTGTACATATTTTTTTACAAATTTTTTTAGCAAAATAATTTATACTTAAATATATATTTTAACCAAGATATGAATTCTGATAAATGGTACCAGCATGGGTAACCGTATTACCTCTCTTAATCCAACCTTTTCATGGGAAAACTCGAAAATATTTCCTTCCAAATCCTATTGTCAAACCTAGATTCTGTCCCGCATATTATCTAGGAAATTTTCATTTTTTGGGCCCACGGGTATTAAAGTCTACCGCCTTTTTTTGCAAAAAATCAGTTCTCCTACCTCCATATCTTTAGCATCTCTTATTATGGACTCCTCTGAACCGTTCTTAGAAATCAATATCTTCCTTCAAAATAATAAATCTACCTCTTCCGCCCAAAAAACCAGCATGAGCAATTGCTCAATTTCTTTATTTGTTTACTACCCCATGCTAAACATCCCATAACATTGTCCCACTCAGTTCTCGGCCACTTAATTTGTTATAACTCCCCCTCCCAACGGCGGCGATATACAGACTCTCAATCATTCCCTCATCAAACGTGGGTACTTCGAGAATTAGCGATAAGTAAAATCTCTCCACACACTGCAAGACACATTCCTCGAGCCAAAACATACACAACACCATCAAACTTCCCTGATAATCTCAACTTTATCCCCACCTACACCCCAACCGCAAATAAAATCCGACAGACTCCATAGGAAACTAACCTCGTGATAGAAAATAATGAATGGGCATCCCTCCTCCATCCAGCATACTTCTCTGAATTTTTCAAACGTTCCGCCAATTCGCGCAACGTTTTAAAATATGAAATACCTCAACTTCGCTGGGGATGGAATTTCCTTTTCCTATTCCACCTGTGGTTTTCCAGGAAGATGTGCTACCCGAAAAATTACACGGTTTGGGCGAAGAATACTGTATCCATAGGCGTAATCCGGTTCCGAATTGAATCCGGTTTCTTCAGTCAGTAGCTATGCTCTATGCCTACTTGATTACCACGATCCCTTGTATGTATTAAGTTATATACCTATATAAATAAAGATGACGCCAAATATAGATCATGGGTTAATAAAGAATTAACTCTTTTGTGCTGCAAAGATTTTCCGAGTTTTGGAAACGCTAGTGTTGACTCATACATGATAAAGATTCAAGTTTTTTCCCCCAGAGATCACGTAGATTGAATCTTGAAAACTGATGATAGGGAGCGACAGGGTTTTAGGTGCATCAAAACCTGAGGATTTTTAGCCAAATTAACGCGAAAAATACTTCCTGAAATTACCTTAGTGAGGATGAAATGGACCGACGGATCAACAAAATCAAATGTGGAGATCGGAGATATGAGTGATTGGAAAGGAATTTTTGCGGGAATGAGAAGTGTCGAGCTACGCACGCAGAGGTACTCAGGGACTTCGGCTGTAATAGTTGATTCTTTGAAAAAGCTCTGATTCTGAATGGGATCAGTGGGGATTGGGTTCTCGTTTGCGATTGGGACTGGGGATAATTGTTCTTTCAAGTGGATTAGCCTACGCCATCTCTCTGGATTTTGCATTAGAGGAGCGTCGAGAAGGATAATGACAACTTTGAGAGTTCGAATGTGGAACTAATAGTGAGAGAAAAAGTGGGAAAGAGAGGAAGAAGGAGGAAAAGAAAGTGGAAGATGAATGTGAGTTCAGATATTGAAACAGTCAAAATCAAGTCGAGTTACTGAACGCTACAAACATCACTCTCCTTCTCCTCACAACTCCTCTGCATCGCACGCCGTCTACGGACGCACTTCCGCTTGCTATTTGAACGAAATCCGAAGTGAGAGGAATGCCTGAGAGGAAAAAATGAAATTAGCTGGAAGGGAATAATGATTGACGGGTAGGAGCGAGGATTGGCGTTAAGGGTGTAGCCAAAGATGGGGAGTGGTATGGGCGCAGAGGGATGAGGGAGTTTAAGTACGTAAAGGGGGAAGACATAGGAAACAGTAGGTCGAATGGGTATTACGAGTTGATGGAGCTGGTGTGTTGAAAAGTGGTGATCTTCTCCATGCTTCGTGAACTGAGGAGCCGTGAGGGACATTTGGACTATGACGTTAAAAATATAGCTCCTAGCTACGTCAAACAGATTGCCGTTAAGTAGAGCAGATGGTAAAGCCTTTTTCTAAAAAAATGACTCCTTGGAACCGGGAGGAGAATGGGCACAAGAGAGGAGTGGTGGAAATTAGAATGTGAGGCTGAGAGAGAGAGAGAAATATAGGAGTGGGATAAGCAAGCCTCCCAAGCCCCACAATGAGATCGTTAATCTAGAAAAATATAAATAGGAAATGCATCGTGATATTGGAGGAAATCCTGAGGTTTCTGGGAACAGATATTTTCACCTCCGTTTAATAGGGATATATCCAATCCATATTGAACCACGGACCTTCGTATCGCCGGGTCGATGCTCTTAACCGTATGAACTAGCGACTCCCGGGCAAGGAAGCGTTTTGCGCTTGTGATCTGCTCGATTCCATCTTCACCACCACTCTTGTGTTCTTCTTTTTAAATGTGTTCCTATCCCTTTCCCTTGTACATATATTTCCTCGTGAATGATATATATATATATATATATATACAAATATATATATATATATATATATATATATATATATATATATATATATATATATATATATATATATATATCCTCTGAGCGAGGTACTCTGGGCATCTGCAGCTCCACCCAAGCTAAAGTGATTTTTCGGGTACCAGATCTTCCTGGGAAACCATAACCGGCATAGGGAAAGGAACTGGGCCCCCTACCCTGATGTGTGAAACACGCCGTATAGGGGGGTGAACTCTACCATCACCTACTAAACCGACCTTCGAGTTGATTACTGTGTTGTTATATATATATATATATAACAACACATATGTTATATATATATATATATATATATATATATATATATATATATATATATATATGTATGTATATATATCATTCACGAGGAAATACATATGTGTGTGTGTGCATATTTCTTAGGAAAGTCAAACGGATGTGAATAATAGTACAAACGAAGGAGCGAGATATCGTTAGTCAACAAAAACACAGTGAGACACATATAATACACACGTATACCAAATTTTCGGTGGCCAAATTACTGGCCCTCTGGGGAAAGAGGGATCAGAGGAGAAGAGTTTAAGAGGAGAGGACAGGAGGACGATGACACCGGATGAAAGGAGAAGGCGGGGAGAGGTTTTGAAGAGTAGTATTAATCTGGAAGGTTTTGGGAGCGGAGGGGGTATGAAAGTACAGGTATATGGAGTTTGGGGTAATTAATGTCTGATATTGATCCCTAGCTCATTCCAGGAATCGAGGCTAACGATGAATGCTTGTTCAATTGCTTTGAGTTTAAGTGGAAGATCGGAGAGTGGGAAGGATACTAAAAGGGATATACCATAGTATTTATCAAAGGGAGTTTTATGCTTGAAGACGTGCTTTGTTATTGGTAGTATCCCAAACAGCGAAGAAATCTTGCACGAGGCACAATGGTTATTAGTTCTAATGTTTAGAGGTTTGATATATTGGCCAACACAGAAGGCAGGGCATAGTTGGCACTTCAGAAGGTAAACTACATGGTGCACGAGGAGTAGGGAATTGGTGAGAGTGAGTTAAAAAGCGGCTACGAGAGGAATGGCGTTCGGGTTTTGAAAATAGGACATATTTTTACATCTTGGTTTATTGAAAGGCATGGGAGTGGCTTTGGGACATGGCGGACATTTAATGAGTGGATTGGTTCATTTCAGGAGATCTGATAAAATAGCAGGGTGTTTGAAAGTAACGGAGGGACACTTGAGGTTAAGGTAGAGGTTTTTAGGATGGATCTCAGAGATTCTAACCAGGGAAGTAGGAGGTACATATTGAAAAGGGGTGGGTTTCTGCGGTGAAGAAAGGCTTGGGAGTGTAAGCATGTTTTCGAATTTTGTTTCTTAAGAGGGTTTCAGGATAACCTCGTTGGAGGGGGGAATGGTGTTGGCTGGAGAAGAATTTATCAAGGGAGTCGGGATGATTACAGATTGGGTGTCCTCATGTGGAAAGGGAATAAAGGTTGAGGGGTAGGAGCGGTGGTTACACCGAAGATGACAGCCGCGCCGTAGAAACGCCAATCATATATGTGAGTGTACCTCCTCTGTGTTTCTGTGTAAAAATGTTTTAAAGAAAGATTACATGTATATAAATAAATATGTATACACACACATATATATATATATATTGTATATATATACATATATATATATATATATATATATATATATATATATATATATATAGTGTGTATATATATATAGTGTATATATATATATATATATATATATATATATATATATATATCCCCTCCCCGGACTACAACCTTGACGTGGTGGAAGGGCTTGTGCGTTCCGATGACCCCTAGAACTGTGCTGGCGGGAGTAATAAAAATTGCTCCTGGTAGGGTCACCCATGCCAGATAGGTCGAAGGTTAGGAGCCAGACGAAAGGTAGTCCACGCAGCGTCTGTTCCTAAGTGAGGCGGCTACAATGGCGTCTGACCCCAGTGGGGCGGCCAGTAAGTGATGGTGTCACGTTAAAAACACTATTGAGGAAGGCAACGGGAAACCACCTCAATTATCATTCCCAAGATTTAAATGATGGGCAATAGAGATATTTTGAGTCCTGGCAACCACGGGGCTCGGCCCAATCGGCCGTGTGTCGTGCCCGGCAGCGGGGGAGGCAAGGCTTCCGCGGTCGTCATCCCACGAAACCCTTGCAAGGGAAAACCAGCAGCAGCAGGACAGAAGACGCAGGAGAAGAAGACCACATTAGTTAGAATAGGAACGGGGAATGTTAGGACAATGATGAGGACAGGGAAATTGAAGAATGTTAAGCGAGAGATGGAAAGGAGAAATATAGATATTTTAGGTCTATGCGAGGTGAGATGGAAAGATAGCGGGGATTACTGGAGTGATAAGTATAGAATAATATACAGCGGTGGGGACGAGAGCCAACGAGGGGTTGCCATAGTATTAAATGAAGAGGTAGGAAGAAGCAAAGTCAACATAGAGTAGGTAACGGATAGAATACTACTAGTGGAGATAAAAGCAGAACCGACGAACTTAGTTATTATTCAGGTATACATGCCACCGAGCCACCATACAGAGGAAGAGGTCGATAGGATATACGATCAATTAGAGGACAAAATCGTGTTTGTTCCTGCAGGGAAACATTTGATAGTGATGGGGGATTGGAATGCGACGGTAGGCGAAGGAAGAGATGGTGATGAGGTGGGCGACTACGGTTTGGGCACGAGGAATGACCGCGGGGAGAAAGCAGTTGAGTTCTGCAGGAGACAGGGGTTAGTCATCACCAACACTTGGTTTAGACACCACAAAAGACGCAGGTATACATGGAAAATGCCAGGTGACTCAAGAAGATATCAGCTAGATTATGTCCTGGTTAGACACAGGTTTAGTAACAGTGTGATAAATTCGCACAGCTTCCCGGGAGCGGATGCGGACTCAGACCACAATTTAGTTGTTATGAAATGTAGCGTACGTTTCAAAAAGATAAGGCAGGGGCGGCGAGTTAGAAAATGGAATGTAGAAGCATTAAATGGGTTGAAAAGGAAGGAATACAAACAGGCGGTAGAGAAAATCATGGAGGATGGTAAAGGGCTTAGTACTATCGAAGAAAAATGGGAAATGATCAAGAAAGGGTTGTCTAAAGCCGCAAAAGACACTGTTGGAACCGTTAACGCTAAAAGGACTAGGAAACCATGGATCACGGATGAGATGATTACAAACATGGATGAGCGGCGAAAATGGAAGAATATAAATATAGAATTAGGCAAAATGAAGTACAAAGAATTGAACAATAAATTGAGGCGGGCAACAAATAAAGCAAAGGAAGTATGGTGGAAGACGCAGTGCGAGGATACGGAAAGTCTGCAGAGGAAGGGTGAAATCGGTGCGCTGTACAGCAAAGTTAAATCTTTATCGGGAAGTAAGAAAGGAAAATCTATGCTAACAGTTAGATATAAGGCGGGTAAGGTAATAGTTGACACAGGAAAGATCCAAGAGAGATGGAAGGAGTATATAGAAGAACTATATAGTAAAGAACTCAGACCAACAAAGTTAGACATTGAAAAAGAAAATGACGTAGAGGAAGACAGCTTAGGTCCAGGCATACTAGACAATGAGATAGAAAGGGCATTAAGGGAGATGAAACTAAATAAGGCCGTGGGGGTAGATAAAATTCCCGTGGAACTTTTAAAATGCTTAGGAAAATGTGGGAGGAAGAGGCTAAATGGGCTGATCCGTAGTATTTATGAGGAGAGAATCTGGCCGAAAGACTTTGTGAGATCAGTTAATTCCTATTCCGAAAAAGGTAAAGGCCACGTCATGTGAGGACTATAGGACAATTAGTTTGATATCCCACGCAGCTAAAGTTGTTCTCAGGATCATAAACAAAAGGATAGTGAGTAGGGCAAATGATTACTTAGGGGATGATCAGTTTGGGTTTAGGAAGGGGAGAGGTACGCGTGATGCCATTGCAGTAATGAGATTATTAATCAAGAGGAATATAGAACACAATCACGAGGTATTTGCCTGTTTCGTAGATTTCGAAAAAGCGTTTGATAGAGTGACTTAGGAATAACTAATGAGTATATTGAAGAAAACAGGAATAGATTGGAGGGACAGGAGGCTAATCCGCAACCTGTACATGTCTCAGACTGCAAAGTGTCGAGTGGGGAACGGGGAGTCCGGATGGGCAGTGTTAGGACGAGGCGTAAGGCAGGGTTGCCCATTATCACCGTTGCTGTTCAACCTGTATGCAGAGGGAATGATTAAAGAGGCATGGGAAGAACTGGAGGTAGGAATGAAAGTGGGCGGGGAATCCGTAAAATCAGTTAGGTTTGCTGATGACCAAGCTTTAGTTTGTCAGTCAGCCAAGGGGTTGCAAGCATTGCTGAGTGATTTGGAAATTCAGTGCGACAGGTATGGGATGAGAATCAATATTATTAAAACAAAGGTTATGCGATTTTCTAGAAAGAAAAAGGCTAAGCTTAACATTAGAATGGGAAGGCAAAAACTAGAGCAGGTAGAATAGTGTACGTATCTCGGAAGTGTTTTGAACCAACACGGTCAAAGTAGTAGGGACGTAAGGAGAAGAATTGCGCCAGGCAAAGAGGCTTTCAGAAGGAGGAGGGAGTTTATGACGGGGACTTTGAGTAAGGATGTTAAGAAAAGACTCGTAAAAACTTTGATATGGAGCGTAGCTATGTACGGCACGGAAACGTGGTCATTGAAGCAGGAGGATAGACGTAGATTGGAGGCTTTTGAAATGTGGGTGTGGAGAAGAATGGAGAAGGTGAAATGGACAGAGAAGAAAACAAATGAGGAAGTACTTGGTATGGTGGGCGAAGAGAGGGATTTGTTGTGAGAAATCCTATGGAGGCAGGAAAAGTGGATGAAGGGGGTGTTGACCGGCAGTGGGATGTTGAAGACTGTGATAGAGGGTAGAATGTTGGGCAAAAGAGGAAAGGGAAGGAACAGGATAGGGATGTTGGACGGGATGAAGGGAGGAAGAAAGTACTCAGAGATGAAGAGGGACCTGATATAGAGTAGGATGGTGGATTTTGTATTTTGTTAGGAGTATATAAATATTTGTTTGGTAGGTGTGTCCATCCAAAAACCTACCTTAACCGGTAGATTACCTTAAAAAAATATATCAATTTATGTGTGTGTATATTTATATATATATTCATTCACATGGAGATTTCCGATAGAATAAGGAAAAGGGATAGGATCATGTATATAAAAGACGAGCCAAAGATAGGATAGGTGGGGGAGGCGGAATTGAACAGATCAAAAGCCAAACTTTTTCCTTGACCGGGGCTTGAACCACGGATATTTCAACTTACCGGCCCGATTCTCTAACCCCTTTAGCTATCGAGATAACTTAATATACATATAATTTTTAATGTCTTGCTATCCCTTTTCCTTGGATCTATTTCCATGTGAATGAATATATGTTCGACGGGTTTTCGTGTTTGGTTTTGTTTATGTTTTATATATGGTTCATATAATCAGTACTAAGCCCGACAGCGTCTAGAATTCAGCGTAAGGGCACCAGTTCCTTTCGCTGTGCGGGTTATGGTTTACCAGGAAACTGGTACTCGAAAAATCTCTGTATATATATATATATATAATGTATAACACTTAGCACTAGTGGACACAGACAAAAACACAGAAACACACAAAAAAAGAGACTCACTATTTTTCGAATTTTCGGTGGTCGTTGCCACCTTTATCAAGGAGGAGAGGGACAGAACTGAAGGGAATACGAGGGCTGGAGCGATGGATGGAAGGGGAAGGTGGGGAGGGAATTCCGAAGGGACGCGTTTGGAGGGGCAGCGTTAGAAGGGTGGGGAAAATGTAGAAGGTGATGGGGGTGGAAGGGGGATGAAAATATAATTAGAACAGGGTAATTAGTGCCTAATATTGATTCCTGGCCAGTTCCAGGACTCCAAAAGCCAGATGAAGGATTGCTCTAGTGTTTTCAATTTCAGAGGAGGATCAGAGGGTGGGAGGGATGCTATGATTGATACACTATAGCATTTATCAAAGGGAGTGTTGTGTTCGGAGGCGTGTTTGGGGATAGGGAGCATGTCAATGAAGGAAGAGTTTTTGCATGAGGCTCGGTGGTTGTTGATTCTGATATTGAGGGGTGTGGTGGTTTGCCCAATATAATAGGCAGGGCACAGTTGGCACTTCAGAAGGTACACTACATTGCTAGAAGTGCAAGTAGAGGAGGGAATTGGTGGGAGAGAGTTAAAAAGCGGGTGGGAGAGGGATGGGATTTTGGTTTTGAAAATAGGGCATGTTTTACATCTGGGTTTATTGCAAGGCGTTGGAGTGGTTTTAGGACGGGTTGGGGATTTAAGGAGTGGATTTGTTGATTTGAGGAGATCGGATAGGTTGGCGGGGCGTTTGAAAGTAACTGAGGGGCATTTGGGAAAAAGGTTGGCAAATCAACAAATCCACTCCTTAAATCCCCAACCCGTCCTAAAACCACTCCAACGCCTTGCAATAAACCCAGATGTAAAACATGCCCTATTTTCAAAACCAAAATCCCATCCCTCTCCCACCCGCTTTTTAACTCTCTCCCACCAATTCCCTCCTCTACTTGCACTTCTAGCAATGTAGTGTACCTTCTGAAGTGCCAACTGTGCCCTGCCTATTATATTGGGCAAACCACCACACCCCTCAATATCAGAATCAACAACCACCGAGCCTCATGCAAAAACTCTTCCTTCATTGACATGCTCCCTATCCCCAAACACGCCTCTGAACACAACACTCCCTTTGATAAATGCTATAGTGTATCAATCATAGCATCCCTCCCACCCTCTGATCCTCCTCTGAAACTGAAAACACTAGAGCAATCCTTCATCTGGCTTTTGGAGTCCTGGAACTGGCCAGGAATCAATATTAGGCACTAATTACCCTGTTCTAATTATATTTTCATCCCCCTTCCACCCCCATCACCTTCTACATTTTCCCCACCCTTCTAACGCTGCCCCTCCAAACCCGTCCCTTCGGAATTCCATCCCCACCTTCCCCTTCCATCCATCGCTCCAGCCCTCGTATTCCCTTCAGTTCTGTCCCTCTCCTCCTTGATAAAGGTGGCAACGACCACCGAAAATTCGAAAAATAGTGAGTCTCTTTTTTTGTGTGTTTCTGTGTTTTTGTCTGTGTCCACTAGTGCTAAGTGTTATACATTATTATTCACGTCCGTGAGTCTTTCAAAAAGTGTTATATATATATATATATATATATATATATATATATATATATATATATATATATATATATATATGTATATATACATACATATTTATACGGAGTCGTATATATCTACATAAATGTATACACAAACACACATTACAATTGAATCCAAAATAATTCTATCCAAAAATCTAATGAAAACATCTCATGAATCTTGATGAATTAATTATACGATTTTTCAAATATAACTGTAAAATAAAAGTCTTACGCATTCGAGTTCAGAGAACGATGAGTTGTTTTAAAGGTGAAAGATGTCTTCTGTTTTGTATGATGCTCTGGCATAATCAAGAAGGAATCATATTCTATCAGGATTCATTTACATACTTTTATAGAAGCAAATGCGACGTCATCATAAATTAAACTAAAGTCATCATTAGTTAGAGAAATAACAACCATGAATTTCTTTTAGATCAAGTACGAGTAATTACACGCAAAAGTACAAATAAGATATTTGGACAATGGCGAATGGCGTAATTTATTGGAACTCCTGCATGATGGGTAGTAGAGTAAAACACTCTGCTATTTCACTAAAATATAACTTTACTGGCCATCTGATGATTCACTGTGTTGAAACTGGTCCCAGTAAAGCTATATTTTGTGTAATAGAAGGTTATATTTCTTTCTCCACGCAAGTAAGATTATAATGCTGTTGGAGTGCATTGAAAGGTATATTAATTGATGAACTTAAACGTATGAGTGCTCAATTTAGTGATGAATTCCTGAGGGATCTTGACAGGCTTATAGGATGGACAGTGAAGTTGGCACGAATACCATAAAAGAAGACGGGAGGTCCCGGATTATGTAAAACGGTTTGAAATTCACCGCCCGCGGGTGGATAAAATGCAAGGGCACGCCGAGGATCAGTTTTAATGCTAAGACAGATCTTTGGGTTTTTCTTCTCCTCATCTTATAAGAAGACGCAGGAAGAATGCCTTCATCAGGAGGGTTAGGAATTTCATAGTATGCACGTGCTATGAATGCTAAATATTTAACATCTTTGTCAATGCCACCGAGGCAGGACATTTTTTTCTTGAGTGTAATCCTATTAGAGGCCACATAATTATACTTTCATGGTTGATTCATTATTCCAGTGGAATTCCACTATTAGGCACTCATGCGGTTGACGGTGCCTTCTAATCCTCTTTCTAAACTCGCAATTTTAACATTTTATGTTCCGCCAGATTTTCTTGCAAAAAGGTATTTCAATTAAGTTTTTGAAGAAATGTTGCATAGATTTGAAACGGAGGACTATTAAAATTAAAACGAGTAATCTTATGTTTTCAATTAAAACTGTATTTGTGTTGATTTAGCATTTGAACTAGGAATTGAGAAATATTAAGCAGTGAACGATTATTCCCTTTAGTGTTGTATGTTAGCTCTGTTCAATTACTACCTCTAGTTTAGCTAAATTAAAACATTTGAAATTTTTAACGCGTAAATGGTATATCATATTAAGCGGGACACATGGATATCATGCTTTTTTAGTCGATGAAATCAGCTAAACATATTTCCACACGCAAGCAGAGTGTACAGCACGAACTAAGCAGAGCGGGAAAAGGTAATGAATGGATTATAGACGTGAAAATTTTAAGATTGAAGATGCAGTAGCCATAGTTTTGCGATAGTAAATAGAAAGTTTATTCAATATAACTCGAACATTTTACTCATAAATATTTTGCAGTGTGAAGCACTTCAATTGATTCTAAGAGGAGGTCTATCGCAAATACTAAATTAAGTAATGATGACTCCTCTGAAGAGAGATGGTTTTTTCTCTGGTCTTCATTTGGGTAAATGAACTAAGTCCAAGGGAAATATTTTACAACATTATTCAATGGTGGCGTTCCCACGTCATTGAAACGTTCAAGAACAAATATATGCGTTAAAAAATC
Organism: Hetaerina americana; assembly: GCF_022747635.1. Lineage (NCBI taxonomy): Eukaryota > Metazoa > Arthropoda > Insecta > Odonata > Calopterygidae > Hetaerina > Hetaerina americana. The sequence goes on from NW_027286292.1 coordinate 26,465,453, forward strand.
CTAAATTCGTCCAAAAATGTTGATTAATTGAGGAATATTCATGTAGCATAGATGGATAAAACGCATTTTTAAAATTTTGTATAGCATGATTCTGTCGATTTAAACATGCATAATGCTCGGAGGGGGATAGAATTATGCCAAACAGGCCTCCCCATTCGCTTTCTAGAGATGCTGCTGCGTGTTCAAAATTTCATCACCTTCCTTTGGATAGGATATGCGCGTGAAAGAATAACCCAGCGGGAATATGGTGAGCCTATGAGGTTTATTTAGAGGGGATTGGAGCTGAGAGAAATTTCGTGTCCACGGCTCGTATCCATGGATACTGGGCGTGGTTGTGAACCAATGAAGCAAACATCCGGTACGCCCCGTTGAATTGGGCTTTGCATGAATTCTGTCCCTTCACGGTGAAATTCCATAGCCGTCAGAAGCGCACCTCTTAAGGTGCTACATATGCCCGTCTCTAACTTTTCTACCAATGTCCGAAATTGCAGCCGTAAACATGAGGTCAATCAATCCAGGTGATATAAGTTTTTCTTAATAATTCTAAGCAATAGAAAAAATTTCTTTATTTGATTATTAACCCCCCCCCACTAGTTCAACACTTCTAGCGGTGTATTTAAGTCTATGAAAAGTATTTGCCTTTTTACCACTTTAGAAAATGTTCTAAACACTCCGCTACAGATCGTCGCGAGTGAAGTTTGGATCAATGCGTACCTGCAATACGGGAATGGGACCTCTGAATATGGAATTTGGTGATGGAGAATTCACCTCGAAGTACAAGGATGGACCCAGACAGATAAACCCAGAGAGTTCAATAAAGAATGATCTTTATTTTTTAATCGCTTAATGTTATCGCAAAAACTTAATTTTGTTAATCCTTTAGCACAATATATAGTGCATGTGTATGAAGTTGAGAAAGTAACTTGCGTCTTGGCCTAGAGTGGTAATGGGTAGGGCTAAAGCCACCATCTGGGTGTGTAAGCGTCCTTACACTGAGTACGCATTCTGCTGTGGTAGTGTGCAGACTGTGGTTCTTCTACTTTGCTCACTGCTAATTGTTTAAATGTTCACTGCAACGGAAAATCCCGCAAGTTGTAAAGTGCGACCTTTGATTAGATTTTACTGCCAAAAAAACACAAGACAATTAAAATCACAGGCAACTTAGTGAAATGTATAGAGACGTTATAATAAGTGAAGACGGAATGAAGCATTGTTGCATTTAGTTTAAAAATGTCCGTATCAGTGTACACGCCCAGGACCGTAGAGGCCTGGCTAGCCTTGTGACAGATGAACTGCTGGTGAAAATCAACGAAAAATTCGTGAAAATCGCGGAATTACATTCACGGATCTCTCATTAGACGTTGTTTCAACACACCGCTGTGAAGGTTACGCAGTATTCCATGCTTATGTAAACAAGTGATTAAAATGTAAGGCGGCATATTTCTTAAGAGACGGAATTGAAAAGCTTGTGTATAGTTATGATAAATGCCTCAATTTAAATAGAAACTATGTAGATAAAATGTTTTAAAATGTGCCTTTCAAACGAATATGATTAAATTTTGTCTAATCACTGGGCTCATATTTTATATCAAAACATAAACTCCTTTTTGGACAAACGATGTATGTAATCACACACACACACATATATAATATATATGGTTAATTATAGATGTATATGGTATATACATTATATATACCTTAAATATGTATATAAATAAATATATTAATAAATATATATATAATGTAAGTGTAGAAATACTACCTTGATCAAAAAGTTCCCTGAATAACCACCGTGTGCCGCTCCCATCGTTCCGATTTGAGTTCTGTTTTTTTTGTTAAATTGGTACATCTGTTGTTGATATTCCCTTTAAATCTTAGTGTCATAACTTGACATTTGCAAAAGTTACGGTCGGTTTTCGGTATGTCCATCAGTGCTTCCTGCGATTTTTCCATTACTTCCTCTCGGCTGCTAAAACGCGTTCCCCGTAATGGTTTTTTAACTCGATTGAACAGAAAGAAGTCACAGGGAGCCAAATCAGGTGAATTCGGTGGCTTTTGGATGGTATTTGTTGCATTTTTCGTCAAAAAATTACGAATAATGATAGCACTGTGCGACGGTGCGTTATCATGGTGCAAAATCCACGAGTTTTGTGCCCACATTTCTGGTCTCTTTCGGCGAATTGCTTCACGCAAACGTCTCATAACGCCCAAATAATACTCTTTGTTTACTGTCTGGCCTTCTGGCAAAAATTCATGATGCACTACACCGTTGTAATCCATGAAAACCGTCAGCATTGCCTTCTTTTTTGACTGAAAACGACGTGGTTTTTTTGGTCTCGGCTCATTTGGTGAACGCCATTCACTTGCCTGATGTCTGGATTGCGTGTCGTACTCATAAACCCACGTCTCGTCTCCAGTAATGATCCTTTTGATGAATGTGGGATCGGATTCAGCCTCGCAAATCATGTCTTTTGCGACGTCAACACGGTCTCTTTTTTGCATGAAATTGAGGTCTTTTGGAACCAACTTTGCTGCTGGAGCGACGGAAACCCAAATCATTAACCACAATGTCTTGGGCGGATCCATAGGCAATGTTCAAGTCCTCCGCTATTTCTCTGATGGTTAATTTGCGGTTATTGACCAACATTTCTTTTACTTTATCAATTTTTTCACCGACTTTCGATGTCGATGGTCTGCCACTGCGTTCATCATCTTCGATTGACTCACGACCACTTCTGAACCGCTCGTGCCACTGGTAAACGACCGTTTTTTTAGAGAATCGTTGCCGAAACACTTTTCCAAGATTTCCAACGACCGTGCGCCACTAAATCCGTTTTTTACGCAAAATTTAATACAAGTTCGTTGTTGCAAATTTAAATCCATTTCTGCAATTGTAAAAATCGCCAACACACACAGAGATAGATGTACTCTTGGCTACGTAACTTTTGCAAATGTCAAGTTATGACACTAAGATTTAAAGGGAATATCAACAACAGATGTACCAATTTAACAAAAAAAAACAGAACTCAAATCGGAACGATGGGAGCGCCACACGGTGGTGATTCCGGGAACTTTTTGAACAAGGTAGTATATGTATCTTTATATGTATGTGTACATATATATACATATATTATTATATATATAATGTAAGAAGTTCGCACCGGTGAACATCGACAAAAACACAGAAACACGCAAAAAGAAGTAAAGAAACTCTAGGTTTCGAATTTTTGGTGGTCCCACCCCCTTTCTTAAGGAAGAAAAGGAAAGAATTGAGGAAAAGAAGGGGCTGGAAACGCAGCATGGAAGGGGAAGATGAGGAATGTTTTGCGAGGGGAAGAGTTGGGAGGGATTTTTAGAAGTCTGGGCAGAATATGGAAGGTGTTAGGAGCGTAGGGCGGATGAAAATATCTGAAGGTCGTGGTAATTAATGTCTAATATTTATACCTGGGTAATTCTAGGACTCCAAGAGCCAGATAAACGCCTGCTTTATTGTTTTGAGTTTCAGTGGCGGGTCAGAGGGTGGGAGGGATGCTAAGAAGGATACACTACACCATTCATCAAAGGGAGTGTTGTGTTCGGGGGCGTGTTTGGGGATTGGGGGCATAGCAATCAGGGAAGAATTCTTGCTTGAGGCCCGGTGGTAATTGATTCTAATATTGAGGGGTGTGGTACTCTGTCCAATATAAAAGGCAGGGCAAAGTTGGCACTTTAGACGGTAAAATACGTTGCTGTAGGCGAATGAGGAGTAGGGAATTGTTGGGAGAGAGTTAAAAAGCAGGTGGGAGGGGGATGGGATTCTTATTTTGAAAATGGGACGTTTTGTATCTAGGTTTATTGCAGGGCATGGGAGTGGTTTTGGGACTGGGAGGGAATATAAGAAGTGGATTCGTTGAATTGAGAAGATCTTATAATTTCGCGGGGTACGTGAAAGTAAAAGAGGAACATTTGGAAAAAACTTTGGCGATGGAATTCTGGTTTTTTAGGATAGGGTAGAGCTATTTGAGGATTAATTGCAGAGATACTAGGACAGGGAAGTATGTGGTGCAAATTGAAAGAGGTTGGGTTTCCTCAGTGGAGGAAAGTTTGGGAGTGTAAGCATGTCTACGGATCCTTTTGTTAAGGAGGGATTCAGGATAACCTCGTCTGAGGAGGGAATGTGTAGATTTGAGAGGACATTATCAAGGGAGTCGGGGTCATTGCAGATTCCGTCTCCTCTTATGGACATGGAATAACAAATGGAGCGTTTGGTGTAACATGGGTGGCTACTGTTCTAATGTAAGAACTGTTGTTTGTTGGTCGGTTTTATATAAACAGAAGTGCGAAGGTTTTGGTCTATTAATAATACGTTTACATCTAGGGTGGTAATTTGGGAGGAGGAATCCGGCTTAACTATGCAAGGCCAGTGTTACTCCCTAAACATCCTAGAATCTCTACCAAATTCAGCCTCTAATTTAGAGTTGAGAACTCGTGAATCTGCATACATACTATCTTTTCGATCTTGTGAAACTCCCACCCTTAAACGCAATTTTTAATTCCCTTACTATTAATATCCTGCGCCCCCCCTCCCCCCCCCCCCGAGACCTTGCATTCTCTCCGCACGAGCCCTTCCATTCTGACCTTAAGTAGGTCTCAGAGAAGGCCGAAAGCTTAAAATTTCTGACTTCGAGTGTTCTTTTATATGTTATCTATTTTATTTTTTTGTTCTAGTGTGCCATCCAAATGTTATATTGCTCTTTTGAGTGCTTCTATGTCACCGATATAAATATGCATATATATATATATATATATATATATATATATATATATATATATCTCTGGTTATAAAAAAATAACTGAAGAGCGCGCAGGTAAATTTGCGGAGTGGAAGTAGTGGCGTGAGCTGAAGAAAATAACGCCATTTTTCGTAAATACCATGCAGTAGTCTGATGAGCATTGAGGCTTTGTTGTAGAAACGTTCTTTAAGAACAATCATAGTGTGGTGGTGACGCAAAGGGCGCTCAGTAAATAGGAAAAATGTTCGTTACTGGGCGACTGATAACCCTCGAAAACTTCACCCAAGACCTCATCATAGCCCCAAAAAGACCGAAGTTGTGCGCTGTGTCATCCATAGGTATTATTGGGCCTTACTTGATTGAATCTCGAGGTTCAACTGTTGCTGTGAACTTAGCGCGCTATTGTAAGATTTTGGAGAACTTTTTACTCCCCAAAATGGAGGAGTATGGTGAGGAATATGACAAAGAAGCCTTTTGGTTTCAACAGGATGGTGCAACGGCTTATACCGCCCGTCGTTCACGCCAAATCCTGGAAGAACAATTTCCCGGCCGCCTGATCTCCTCACGAGGGGATGTTCCATTGTCCCCTCGCTCTCAGAAATTTAACCAATGTGATTTTTTCTTTGGGATATCTCAAAGCTGAAGTTTACAATGAGGCAATGACACAAGAAGGCAATGAAAGATGCCATCGATGGTATAACGCAAGATATACTGAGAAGAATGTTCGAAAAATTTTTCAACCACTTAACATGTGCATCGCTCACCAAGGTCGTCAATTGGATAAAATATTTTTCAAAACCAAATGAAAATATATTATAATGGCATTGGATGTAGTTTTCAGAAATAAAAACGTTTTTTAATTAATTCCTTCCTTCTCTTCTTTAAGAAAGTTTGTTTGACCACCGAAAATTCGGATATATATATATATAATGGGCTGACACAATATAACACAAACAGAAAAGAATAGACACATTTAGAAGAACACTCACACGGTAAATTGTTCGAGCTTTCGGCCCTCTCAGAGGCCTTCTTCAAGTCTATATGTATATATATGTTTATATATGTGGGTATATACATGTATGTATATATATATATATTTATATATATATATATATATATATATATAATTGCGGTAGTTTTTAATTTTGAAACTTAATCAACCCACTTACGGCATCTACGGAGAGAGAGGCTGCAATGAAATGTTCCGTTCGCCATAACAAACCACCTGAGTAATTCTATAGAAGACTTTAAGGGCTTCCCACCCTGAGGGCCCGGGTTCAAATCCCGACGGTGTTGAATATTTTTCAGTAGCATCTCGATCCCTACTTGAGGTGCTTTGTGGAGAGCACTTCGAGTGAGCATGCCGTCCGTCAGATGGGACTATAAGCTGCGGACCCCTTGGCGCCTTTCGTAAAGAGTAGGCTAATGCCGACGCCGGGTTTCTCTCCACCCTTCATCCTTTCCTGTCCATCCCCTATGACGCAAATGACCTCAGCTATCGGCCGCCTCCCCTAAATACTACTACTACTAGAAGAATTTAAGAAAATCTGATCTTTATTCCTCGCTATCTTTACGTTTATTTTTGTGGTTATGCCTATATCGCGGCAGTGAGGTAATTTAAAATGTCTAAATAGGGGAAACAATTGAATTTCAAAGGAATGTGGACTTAAAACTTGTGACTGCTCAAGAGGAATTTAGGTAGCTAAACATAAGTAAAACCACTGCTGCTATTGTGAGAGAAGATCAACGAATAGCGTTAAGAGCGCTTCTATAAATATTGAAAATATTTCATGGTCCCCACGTACTGGGGAAAAATATCTATGTGACGTAATTGTGAGTGGTGGGTCTTCATCATTCCGGAGATTTCAATACTGTATTGATTCAACCTGTTTTAAAATTAGCACTGCTACAATAACCGGTAACTTATCTTAATGAGTGGGCAAATTTCGCCGTGCGTCACATTTGGATCAACTTTTTGTCAAAATTAAGATCATAATATCTTCCCAAAGCGGTAAGCGCACGCAGAGCTGATTAACGCAGAAGATTCAGGACGAAACATCTCGAGGAAAATCCAAATGCCACCCACTTCCCGTGTTCCCCCCTCCCACAGGACCCCTCCCCATTCCACCCTTCCCCTAATACCCCTCCGCTGCTTGAATGCATTCAACTCTTATTAAAGCTTCAGAAGTCAAATGGGAGTTGTGCTCATGAGCATGGAAACTAATCTCTCGTTTTGAGGCTTCAACTGCTCCTTCCGTACCTCTTTGCTGCTGTTTGTAGTAGGGATGAAAAGTGAAAGGAAGTGCCGAGATTCTGTTTTTGGATCCGGCATCCCGTTTTGAATTGCTAATCGAGAATCTGTTTGCTTTTCTGCCTGTTTTTAACTTCAGGCCATGCCTCCTCCATAGTGATGCCTTGGTGGAATTTTTCAGCATGTTTTCAAATTTGGTGGCGGGGTGAGAACCAGCGCCTCGCAACATAAGAGATTCTTCTGTTCCGAGGGAAGATTAACGTTCCGTATTGTGTCAGCCGTTCGCAAGAAAGAATATGGGAGTCTAAATCACTTCTATGTGAGAGAGTTTCGAGAGAAAGAAAGGACCACCTTCCAGACTCGGATTGCCTGGAAGGTGGTCCTTTATTTTATTTGACCTTTTGAATTCGGAATTTTGTGGGGGTGTAAACAGAGTGGGCCAATTTTTCTACACGAGTTGATGTTCGATTTAATGTCTAAGGTTGTAGATGTGCAGGAATCATTCACGGAATTGCGAAATAAACGCTTGAACGTTCCAGGATTTTACCTTTCCTGGGCTTGCACGAAAGTCTTGTTAATGAAGTTACGAACAAGGGTTGACATTATAATTTTTGGTACATTTCATTTCTTGCCCTATGCCTCCGTTTTATAGCAGTTCTATAATCCGTACATTTTGAATTTATAAAAATAAAATAGTTTCAGAAGAAAGTAGTGTGTATTTTCTCACAGGAACTATATAACATATTATTAGGTAGCTTCCCCTTTCAAGGCTGAGTGCTTTCCACGCTCCTTAATATTCCGGGAGTTATAATTTAATATGATATATTCCAAATTCTTCCTTTATAATCCCCGACGCTTACCCGTTTAAATAGAATATCCATTTTAAATCTCTTCTCCTTATTATATTGACGATTATCAATGGCGTATGTCAGAAGAGAATTTTCGCTCAACTGAGCACAATTTCCTCGGGAACGTACCGTGTAAGAATGAATATATATTCAACACGATATTAGTGGCGATTGATACTTATCATGATATGTCAAAGGTCTCAAAAATCATAATTTATGCTACTAATTTATTTTCCACTGTTTTATTTCGTAAAAAAATTAGTAAATAAAATAAAATTCCCAAGGATAATGTAGAAAATTCCGAGATTATTCCTGGGATATTACCTAAAAAGCCATAATCCTTCAGCGCCTCTTGAAACTTCAACGATTAATGCTGTTTGTGTTGATTAAGGCTCCCGGGCATTCTTTTTCATTAGCTCTGGGCGTTACTCAGGTGTGATATTCTTCCTAGCGTCGCATAAAGTAAGGGGAAATAAAATGAGAAATTGTATGACGGGTAGCTGCATTTGCTCATAGAAGGCGCAACGAACTGCGAAATGCCTTCGACAGGGCTATAGCAACCACGAAAGTATGGACCTAAAATTTGAAAAGGATATACTGCCTTCTCAAAGCTCACTCAAAGGTGATCGTCAACTGTCAATCTCCGGATAATAAGATACATGTCATAAGGTAGGAAATATTGCGCCTCACACACCCAAAATGTTTCTTGATATACCTCAATTTTAAGTACACAAGAGATGAACTACACTCATGGAACCGCGATATTTTCAATTGAAAATAAATATAACATCGAAATAACTGCATTCAATGTTTGTTTTTTACATTTATTGATTACATTCCGCAATATTTTAATTCGTTTCGAATCCCGGAGCACCGTAGGTATTTCCTTTTTCTTTCCTAGAATTTTTTTCAAGAAAACACCTTTTCTCGGCAATGAATTGTGAAGATTGAAGGAATATCTGCTTATACTATTTAAATATAACGTTATACATAGCTTTTAATATTTTTCCTTCAATACTCCGCAATGCGATTTGAAAACTTTTAATATAGCATTAAGTTGATGCAACAATTTCAGAGGGTAAAAATCATTCGCCTTGACTGGGATTCGAACACAGATCCCTCATTATCCGGTCGAGTGCTTTAGCCACTTAAGCTATCGAGGCGTCCTCTTAAATTCTGAAATTTTTGGACTTTTAAAGGAACAAGGTGTTGTGACGAAATGCCGTACATACAATGTCACAGGCATTCGTATTCGTGCGCGAAGCGCCACAGTCCACGAGGTTAAAGCCAACTTTTAAACACTTATGGTGTTTATACCTTGACAAATTTCAAAGAAACTGCGGGAGATGCCGCAACAGTAACTTTTAACGGAGTCATCCGCTAATTTTAAAATTATGATTTTCAAACTCTGAAATTGTTGCATTGAAATGCGCATTAGCGGATGACTCCGTTAAAAGTTACTGTTGCGGCATCTCACGCAGTTTCTTTGAAATAGCAGTAAGTATTGATATGTTGCATAAAAAATAATTAACCGAATATACCTTGATTATCTCTCGTTATCATTACTTTGGAAAGGTAAATACACATGTTTCCTGTTCTGTTAGTATGTAAGTTTCATTTCCTTCCTAGAGGAATTAGGCAAACGTGCAAAACGAACCATCTTAGCCCCGATGAAAGGTACTCTTTAAATCCTATCAAGACTTAACCCAATAATTTTTATTCTTGCATCTTTTTAGCCCCGCAAATAATTAATTTCAAATGATTGAAATTACAGCAGCGTAAACCTCCGCTGCGGCGGTATCGTGTGGCGACAAATTAGTCTTTCTTATGTTTGTGTATTCAAATGAACGAGATGAACGTCTCTCGAAGGAAATACGAAATATTAACCTCCCAAAATTCCGTAACGCAGGTAATTCACACTTGTTTGAACAATAAACACAAGAATATAAGATGTAAATAAATAAATATATATATATATACACACACACACACACACACACACATATATATATATATATATATATATATAACCGCTTTTTAACTCTCTCCCACCAATTCCCTCCTCTACTTGCACTTCTAGCAATGTAGTGTACCTTCTGAAGTGCCAACTGTGCCCGGCCTATTATATTGGGCAAACCACCACACCCCTCAATATCAGAATCAACAACCACCGAGCCTCATGCAAAAACTCTTCCTTCATTGACATGCTCCCTATCCCCAAACACGCCTCCGAACACAAAACTCCCTTTGATAAATGCTATAGTGTATCAATCATAGCATCCCTCCCACCCTCTGATCCTCCTCTGAAACTGAAAACACTAGAGCAATCCTTCATCTGGCTTTTGGAGTCCTGGAACTGGCCAGGAATCAATATTAGGCACTAATTACCCTGTTCTAATTATATTTTCATCCCCCTTCCACCCCCATCACCTTCTACATTTTCCCCACCCTTCTAACGCTGCCCCTCCAAACCCGTCCCTTCGGAATTCCCTCCCCACCTTCCCCTTCCATCCATCGCTCCAGCCCTCGTATTCCCTTCAGTTCTGTCCCTCTCCTCCTTGATAAAGGTGGCAACGACCACCGAAAATTCGAAAAATAGTGAGTCTCTTTTTTTGTGTGTTTCTGTGTTTTTGTCTGTGTCCACTAGTGCTAAGTGTTATACATTATATATATATATATATATATATATACATATATATATATATACACACACACACACATATATATATATATATATATGTGTATATATATATATATATATATATATATATATATATATATATATATATATATATATATATATATATATATATATATATATATATAACCATAAACATAGTAATCAACCCGAAGGTCGGTTTAGTAGGTGACGGATTTAGTAGTAGTACTTAAGCCCTATACAGCGTGTGAAAATTCACACATCAGGGTAGGGGGGCCAGTTCCTTTCCCTGTGCCGGTTATGGTTTCCCAGGAAGACCTGGTACCCGAAAAATCACTTTAGCTTGGGTGGAGCTGTAGGTGCCCAGAGTGCCTTGCCCGGGAATCGAACCCGGGACCCTCTAATCAGTAGCCCAACCAATGCTCTACCCACTGGACTACCGCGACCCATATATATATATATATATATATATATATATATATATATATATATATATATATATATATATATATATATATATATATATATATATATGGGTATATATATACTACCTTGATCAAAAAGTTCCTGGAATGACCACCGTGTGGCGCTCCCATCGTTCCGATTTGAGTTATGTTTTTTTGTTAAATTGGTACATCTGTTGTTGATATTCCCTTTAAATCTTAGTGTCATAACTTGACATTTGCAAAAGTTACGTAGCCAAGAGTACATCTATCTCTGTGTGTGTTGGCGATTTTTTACAATTGCAGAAATGGATTTAAATTTGCAACAACGAACTTGTATTAAATTTTGCGTAAAAAACGGATTTAGTGGCGCACGGACGTTGGAAATGTTGGAAAAGTGTTTCGGCAACGATTCTCTAAAAAAAACGGTCGTTTACCAGTGGCACGAGCGGTTCAGAAGTGGTCGTGAGTCAATCGAAGATGATGAACGCAGTGGCAGACCATCGACATCGAAAGTCGGTGAAAAAATTGATAAAGTAAAAGAAATGTTGGTCAATAACCGCAAATTAACCATCAGAGAAATAGCGGAGGACTTGAACATTGCCTATGGATCCGCCCAAGACATTGTGGTTAATGATTTGGGTTTCCGTCGCTCCAGCAGCAAAGTTGGTTCCAAAAGACCTCAATTTCATGCAAAAAAGAGACCGTGTTGACGTCGCAAAAGACATGATTTGCGAGGCTGAATCCGATCCCACATTCATCAAAAGGATCATTACTGGAGACGAGACGTGGGTTTATGAGTACGACACGCAATCCAGACATCAGGCAAGTGAATGGCGTTCACCAAATGAGCCGAGACCAAAAAAACCACGTCGTTTTCAGTCAAAAAAGAAGGCAATGCTGACGGTTTTCATGGATTACAACGGTGTAGTGCATCATGAATTTTTGCCAGAAGGCCAGACAGTAAACAAAGAGTATTATTTGGGCGTTATGAGACGTTTGCGTGAAGCAATTCGCCGAAAGAGACCAGAAATGTGGGCACAAAACTCGTGGATTTTGCACCATGATAACGCACCGTCGCACAGTGCTATCATTATTCGTAATTTTTTGACGAAAAATGCAACAAATACCATCCAAAAGCCACCGAATTCACCTGATTTGGCTCCCTGTGACTTCTTTCTGTTCAATCGAGTTAAAAAACCATTACGGGGAACGCGTTTTAGCAGCCGAGAGGAAGTAATGGAAAAATCGCAGGAAGCACTGATGGACATACCGAAAACCGACCGTAACTTTTGCAAATGTCAAGTTATGACACTAAGATTTAAAGGGAATATCAACAACAGATGAACCAATTTAACAAGAAAAACAGAACTCAAATCGGAACGATGGGAGCGCCACACGGTGGTTATTCCGGGAACTTTTTGATCAAGGTAGTATATATAATTTATAATAGGCAGATGGAAAGAAATCGGAAAAAAATATATGTAACCAAAGTATTTCAATGATAATTAGGTGAAATGGATAAGGATATAATAACAAAACTTGCGTTTTAACCAGCTTGAAGCGGAAAGAGGTGTGGCAAACGAAATTTACAATTGATGAATGCAAATACAGTTTTTATACTATTCAACATAAGGCTCGAATTAAAGAGTAATTAATTGGTTATGAGGGGGAAATTATGTCAAGTTTGACTACAACCCACAGAGTGCATTCAAAATTTCACTTTGCTCATTTCTGTGGGCGAGAGCATAATATAAAGCATATGTATATGTATATATATATATATAAATGTATATATATATATTCATATATATATGTATATGTATGGATATGTATATGTGTATATATATATACTACCTTGATCAAATATTTCCCGGAATTTATTCAGAAAATTAAAAATACAAGTTTATTCATCTAAATCTATATTGTCCCCTTCAAAGTAATCCCCATCAACTGCAACACACTTATGCCAGCGTTTGATCCAATCCTCGAAACATTTTTTATATTCGGTTTTCGGTATGTCCATCAGTGCTTCCTGCGATTTTTCCATTACTTCCTCTCGGCTGCTAAAACGCGTTCCCCGTAATGGTTTTTTAACTCGATTGAACAGAAAGAAGTCACAGGGAGCCAAATCAGGTGAATTCGGTGGCTTTTGGATGGTATTTGTTGCATTTTTCGTCAAAAAATTACGAATAATGATAGCACTGTGCGACGGTGCGTTATCATGGTGCAAAATCCACGAGTTTTCTGCCCACATTTCTGGTCTCTTTCGGCGAATTGCTTCACGCAAACGTCTCATAACGGCCAAATAATACTCTTTGTTTACTGTCTGGCCTTCTGGCAAAAATTCATGATGCACTACACTGTTGTAATCCATGAAAACCGCCATGCGCCCCGATTCTTTCAGCCAAGAGATGGCGTCAGGGGGCTGTTTCACCCACCAAAGGAGAAATAGACAATACACAAGGAAAGGAAAGGACAGTGGGTTAGAATTCATACAACGACATATTAGACCCACGGATCTCAGGGTAAATTGACTATCCTCGATAGCTGCCTAGATAGCAGGACGTGCCTGTGTTCACCGAGTGTCTAAAATCGCCGGCGTCCGAGGCTTCGGTCGCCGGGGTTTGGAGAGCGGCACTGCCGGACTCTCTCGGAAATCGAGGTTCCGATCGTGTTTTGTTTCGAGCGGCGGTTGACCGCCTAGTTCATCAAGAAGCGCGCAGTTTGACTCTCGACTTCTTCCGCCGGGAAGGCCGTACTTTTGTTTTGTTTAGTGGATCAAGACTGACCTTGACTCCTGGTGTAGAGCTTAGGCTCCTTTTGTTTGCTACCGCCGGGTGCGTGTGGCGGGGAGGGAGCGTTCGTGAGTGTTTTATTTCCCTTTAAAGTGCTCGTTTTTTTTTGTTGCGCTTTCCTTCTTCATGCTAGTGTGCTGAATTTGATTTCTTCAAATGGCTGTGCGCCGTTTAAACACGCTCGCCTTGCAAGTTGACGAGATGGCGAAGCCCCCTACCCCGTTGGAGGTCCACCTCTTCACGTTAGAGTCGCTGGGCCTCACACCCGAAGAGATAGTGGCGATCCAATTTGGATACAATCGCCATTTGATATTCCTGAAGTTGGCAACCGAAGCTACAATGACTAGGATTTTAGACAATACTCCGCGGAAACTACCGTTTCCGTCTTTAAGTGACCAGAGGACGACAATAACAATTGACGAGACTTCCGGCAGCCCGTGTAATGTCAGGGTTCTTTGTCTCCCCGTGGAGACCCCATTGGAAGACATAACAGGCGAGCTCCAACGCTTTGGTAAAATACATCGCTCGTGGGAGAATAGGTGGGAGGGAGAAAATATGGCGCGGGTGCTTACTGGCACCAGGGTTGTGCGGATGACGGTCGAGAGAAATATCCCCTCGTACCTCCTCATCGGCGGCAACCGGGCCATCATCATCTATGAGGGTCAGCGCCGCACTTGCGCCCGCTGTAATCAAGAAGGCCACGAGCGCAAGACCTGCCCTCGGAACCAGGGAGGTAAGAGCTATGTGGAGGCAATGACGATGCCCTCCAACCCTAACGCCGCCGTGGAGATGGACGAGCCCGAAGTGGCTGTGGAGGAGAGAGCGCGGTCGCTTCTACTCATCGAGGGTGCGGTCCCGGCTGCTCCCGTTGGTCCCCCGCATCTCCCTTCAATTGGAGGGAAATGTCAGCGGGAGCGAAAATCGTCAACGGAGGAAAGGGAACCGAAAAAGAAGAGGACAGACAAACCCAAGCTCCTGGTCTCGAATACCGTTCTACAAATGGTTCACATACCTACCACCTCGCCTAATATCACACAACGTCCAGCCCCCGTCTCCGTGAGCTCGTCAAATGAGGAGGGATGGTCTTTCGCCCCCCCTCCCCCCGCTCACGCCATCGACGCCCTCGCTACGCAATCCTTGCATCACGGGTTTCAAACACCCCAAGAACCTCTGGTGACAGGTGAGGAGGATGCATCTGATTGCGATGTTTTCCAGTCCCCAACAGCTCATCCCTCGACCCCTTTATCATTGACTGTAAAGGAAGCGTCACCGACCCCGGAAGTCGACCCGCATACAAGTTTCCCAAAGTCAAAAATCCCACATACCCCATCTTCTTTCCCCATTAAGGACAGTCAATGTGTCGACGATCTTCCCAGCGCTTCTCAAGATACGGACCACAAGCAACTATCTCCCCTGATTTTTCCCGACCACAACCCTTCCGCAGATGAGCCCCAGTCCGCCACTCCGACCCTCCCCGAGGGTGCGTCCTGCCCCTTGGCGGCCCCCAGCGGTGCTCCTTCGAAGAAGGCCCCCTGTGGAACGCTGCCGAGTTACCCGGTCTTCGTGGAGACCACGGCTGGCTCTTCCTCTTCGGACGAGGCCGGGGGGGAGGGATGTGGCGAAATGCCGCGTCCTCGCTCGTCGACCCGTTGGACGAGGCGTCCCGGGAAACGGCGAAGCACTCGTCGCCCGGGGTCGAGTCGCGACCGGAGCGACGCTAGCCACGATCAGAACTCTGGGAAGTGATGTCCGGTAGCCACCCGGTGCCGGACACACTTCGTCCATCGTTGGAGAGTTTTTTTTTTGCTGAATGACTGATTGAATGGATAATTTCAACCCTGCCATTGATAATTTCTTACAATACATAATTTTCCATTGCTAGTTAAAATCTCCCTCCTAATATCTGTGGACCTTGTCTTCCTTTCTTTTTTTTCTTTCTAAATGTTAATGGTCAAATTCACGAGTATGCGTCTGTATGCATATGCTTATGTATGTGCGTGTGGATATGCATGTGTGCGTATGTATGTACAAGTGGATATGTATGTGGTATATGTATCATATATGTATCCATGTATACACTTATACTAAAGAAAAACATGATGTACCCATAATCTGTGACCTGATATTATGCATAATGCTAACAAACTCTGTAATATTCTGAACCGAATAAAATAATTTATATCATAGCTCAAGTGGTTAAGAGCATCCGTCCGGCAAGTGGAAAGATCCGGTGTTCGAGTCCCGGTTGAGGAAATATTTTTACTCTTGTGATCCGTTCGATTCCGCCTTCCCCACCTCTGTTGTGTTCGTCTTTTATATGTGTTCCTATCCCTTTTCCTTATATCTGTTTCTGTATATATATATATATATATATATATATATATATATATATATATATATATATATATGTATGTATATATATGTATATATATATATATAAATAAATAAATAAATAAATATATATACATATATATATATATATATATATATATATATATACATATATACACGGAACAACGCACACGGAACACATACATATACGGAAAAACGCACACGAGCGGCACAATAATGGGCTGGCACAATATAACACAAATAGAATAGAATAGCAACATTTAAAAGGACACTCACACGGTAAATTGACGCACGAGGAGACGACCCGCCAATCTCAAAAACCTTCTGAGATCCACCAACCCTTTGGCGCCCCCCCGTGACAAATTTCCCAATATTTCCCCAACTTGCAACCGCCCCCGATGTAAAACCTGTCTTCTTATTATGCCTACTCCCCTCTCCCTACATCCCCTCATTGCCCCCTCACCTCGTTCCCACGCTAATTGCCTCTCAAAAAATATTATTTATCTTTTATCATGCAAACATTGCACTTCCTTTTACATAGGCGAATGCATTACCCCCTTATCCATCCGAATGAATAATCACCGGTACTCCTGCAATTCTGCCTCACTCTATTCTCTTCCTATCCCTTCACACGGCAATTCCCACAAACTTTCGTTCGACCAGTGTTTTCCTATCAGCATCCTAGAATCCCTACCTGATTCTGCCACCAATATAGAGGTGAGAACTCGTGAATCCGCCTACATATTAGCTTTCCGTTCTTTCAAATTCCCACCCTTAACCGCCATCTTTAATTTCCCTCCCAGCATTCCCTTCACACCTCCCCTCCCCGCCCATACCTCTTTCCCCTCTCCTCAGCAACAGCATATTTTCAGTCTCACTTGGAGAAGGCCTCTGAGAGGGCCGAAAGCTCGAACAATTTACCGTGTGATTGCGCTTTTAAATGTTGCTATTCTATTCTATTTCTGTTATATTGCGTCAGCCCATTATTATAATAATATATATATATAAAAATATAAATATAAATACATATATATAAATATAAATAAATAAATAAATAAATATATATAAATATAAATAAATAAATATATATATATATATATATATATATATATATATATATATGGTATTACTATTAGAGATAAAAGCACAAATGACGAACTTAATTATTGTACAGGTAAACATGCCACCGAGAAACCATACCAAGGAGAGGTCGATAAAATAAATGAACTGTTGAAGGACATAATTGTAAGTGTTCCTGCATATATATATTATGCATGTATCTATGCAGTAAAATCCTGAAACCGTCAACCCAATACACTCCCCTCCCCAAACCAAACCGCCCAAAATGCCCTAATCTTATCACCACTTTCTTCCCCGGAACACACAAAATTAAACATCTAATCCGTGACCTCTTCCCAATTATCAATAACACTCAGTCCACATCACTTTTATTCCCACTCCATCCCTCTGTTTCGTTTAAACGCCCGTCGAACTTGCGAGACATCTTCAAGTCCACAAATCCAACTTCAAGCACCCCCGTCTCTCCCCCGCCCCTATCCGCATCATGCAACCGCCCACGCAGCAAATGCTGTTATCTTTTAAGACCCTCCCCTCCCTTTCACTCAGTACTAACTCCCAACCATTCGCCACCTGCACCTCAAAAAATATTATATATCGCCTCTCCTTTAACTTCTGCCCTGGCTTCTACGTGGACGAATGCACGACCGCACTTTCCCTCCGCATGAATAACCACCAATATTCCACCAAACTCCCACCTTTCTTAATTATCCCATCCCTACTCACACCGATTCCCACAATCAATCTTTTGACGACTGCTTCTCCGTTTCGGTGATTGAAATCCTTCCCAAATCTGCGAGTATAATAGAGGTGAGAACCCGCGAGATGGCGCATATCTGGGTGGCCCAATCATTCAAACCGCCCGGGCTGAACCAAGCCCACTGAATGCATTATATGGCTGCCTACATATCCCCCCCACCCCCTTGTTCATTTCCTATTGGTCCCTTTACCTCCACCTCTCCCCCGCACATCCTCTCCGCTCTTCCCCGAGAACGCCATTCTGAAGACGACAGCCATGCTGTCGAAACGTCAAATAACAAATTGTGAGTGTCCTTTCTTTGTGTCTCTATATTCTAAAAATCTACATCTGTGTTTTTATATATTTGTGCGTCGCCGAAGAGCGTTCCATTTCGAAGATTTTATACATATATATATATATATATATATATATATATATATATATATATACATATACACACACAGATTTAAATTAGGAATTTCTGGTCATTATCATAGCTGAGTTATGCATTCATATGTGAGGACTAGGGAATAATAGATTTGATGTTGTGCGTGGGTAAATTATTAATCAGGACCTTTAGTGAAAGGATGGAAAGGAGGGCAAATATGTATATTCAGCGGAGTATAATCTATTTGAGCTGAGAAAGGGAATGAGCATGTTTGATGCCACAGAGGTAATGAAGTTTCTAATAAAGGGGATTTTAAACTAATATAACGATGTATTTGTCGGTTTCGTAGTTCCAAGAAAGCTTTTGATCGAATGAATTGGGTAAAATTAATGAATCCATTGCAGAAAATAAAGTTAGATTGGAGGGATAGAAAATTAATCCGTAACCCTTACACACATGTTTCAGGCAGAACGGGTATTAGTGGTGAATCGAAAGTCTGGATGGGCAGCATTTGGAGGATGGTTTAGACAAAAGTTTCAATATTTACTCCATGTTTCAACGAGTATGTGAAGGAAATGATTAAAGAGTCACGGGAAAAATTGGAGATAGGAATCAAAGTTAGCCTTCAGTTGGCCGGCCAGCCAACGGGTTGCAATATTGCTGAGCGCATTGTCGAATCATTGTGATTGGATGAGACTCGATGTAAAGAAAACAAGGTTATGTGGCCTTTCATAAATAGGAAAGATAAATGAAATATCACAATTAGAGTGCATCAGCTGAACTGGTCGATATTTCACCTGCCTCGTGTTATTTCTACTGAAATGGTTTAAGTAGTATTATCATAAATACAATTTCTTGGAGCTAAGAAGCACCCGCGAGAAAGATGGAATTGATGAAAGGACGATGAGTAAATAAGTTAAAAATATCTTTTAGAAAATTTGATACAGAGTGAGTTTATGCGGCCTGGAAATAAGGTAAATGAAGGAAGACGAAAGGTATTGGTGATAAGCATAGGCGATTTGGAGGCTATTAAAAATTGGGTGTAAAGGAAGTAAAAATGAAATGCATGCAAAAAGAACAAGTGAAGAATGAGAACAATGGGAAGAAAAGGTGAACCACGTGTAGTTGGTGGTACCGGAACAAACCCCTTTTCCTTAATCCACAGAGAACGGTTTTTTATTTCGGTAAATGTAATCCCTATGATGTAGCGTAACTTAAATTTCAGGAAAGTATTTATTGCTCTTTATTATGAGGCATTTTAAATGGTAAGTGCAATAGAGTTGGAAGTAAGAGGATTTTAAATGATTCCATATGACATAATCCTGAATTTAAAAAGTAGCCATTTGGTTCACTCATAATCATGATTTATTTGGAAGATTACATGGAGTATGAAAGAAATAAAAAAGTATTAAATCCTGCGGCCCTTGATCCTTTAGAAAGAGCATTCCCGAACATTTTCAAACAATCACTACGGAAGATATATAGGTGTGTGATTCTGTTAAACGACAAAATTACATGAATATTCATGAAATTTGTTTCTTCATCGTGCTCTATACTGCAGATGTAACTCGGAAACAAAAGTATGATATCAAGTAGCAACTTATTTTTTGATAAGCTTAAAAGATCTTGAATCAAATATATGTTCTTTCTTTCATCTGACGTTAACTTCTAGTCATCACTTCCATCGGTTATGCCACAAAAAATATCCTTCTTCTGTCAGAGTGTACTATATTACATAAATAGAGAAGCTGACAGATTAAAACTGAGCTGATAGTATATTTTGATCCTGTTTTCCCAAGTAATATATTACATTCCGTTTCTTTAATCGTGAGGATCGTCGCTACAAAAAGAGCATATACAATTTGGCAAATATACCATAGTTCTTGAGGCAAACTTCGAACATAAATCCGAAACCCACCGTGGGCGCAAATTATCATGAAATTAACAAGATAGATAAATCTGTTGAAAAATTAAATATTATCCGAAATCATTTTTCGGGCATAAAGTAGAAGGGTCCTAAAATAGCGAGAAAGTTGAAATGGTTCAACGCAGCAGCACAATTGCATAGCAAATAACAAACCTTTTGAATTTTAATTCTTGCATTATACAATTTCATTCTCTATGAGCTCTTTTCATCTCCGCTCTGTGTGGCATATTCGGGACAATGGACAATACGGGAATACAATAATATGTAAAACATGGAAGCAAGCCAGAATATGACAATACTACCTGGCGTCGTTAAGACGGGTCGGGTTTATTCCATTTTAGTCGGTTCGAGAAGAAAAAATTACAGAGTATGTCCCGAGAGGAAAGGTAAGATTAACGGATAGAGAGTGGTTGATGAACGCATGAATCGGTGCCTATGGTTGACGGAGGATGAGGCCGTGCAACGACATCAGCTTTCTATCGTAAAAAAATTTAAATTCCAAAAAATGAGTTCAAAATGTGCACAGCCAAACACACGCAATCTTCTACAGTCAGACCATATTTCACATATACAAGAGCTTTGGAACGAAATAAATTTGTGATGCCACTGTTTCAAATGATAAAATGCTCTTTGGGTGGTTGTAAATTTTTTTCGTAATAAAATAATGCAAAATTAGTGAGACTGTTCCCGTGATAGACCTCGGAATATTGCGAAGGAAAATTACTTTCGCCAATGTTGGGCACATTAAAATAAAAGAAACATTCATGCGACCTTACCATTAAAACAAACATTTAACAACGTGCAATTCCAAATTCAAAGAATACCGGGAGATTCCGTGGTGGTAAATTTTAACGGAGTCATCCACCAATCTGTTCGTATGAATTAAAATACAGAAATTTCAAAATGTAAAATTTATTTAACTTGACGTGGATTTCACATAACGAGAGGACACCTCGATGGCTCAATTGGCTAAAACACTCGAGCGGACATCGAGAGATCCGGGTTCGTATCTCGGTTAAGACGAATGACTTTTACGCATTGAAATTTCTGCGCGTAATTGCACTTCATAATAGCTTCTCTTGATAATTTCACTTTCTAATTCATCGACATTTCGGGTTCAAGCCTGAGTTTGCAATATCGAATAACAATGGAAGATTGTTTTTCTTGACAGATTTCCTGGCAAATTTGAATATATATATGTATGTATATATAAACATATATATGTATGTGTGTGTATATATATATATATATATATATATATATATATATATATATATATTTATGATGTTGAAGCACTCACATTGTTAATTGTTTGAGCTTTCAGCCTTCTCCGTGGCCTTCTTCAAGGAAGAATGAAAATTTTCTGGGAGAAGTATGGGGTCTGGGGGGGGGGGGAAGGGGGAAGGTGCAGGGAATGCTAATTGGGAATTAAAGATGGCGGCTAAGGGTGGGAATTTTAAAAGATCGGAAAGCTAGCATGTATGCGAATTCTCGAGTTCTCACCTCTACATTGGTGGCTGAATCGGGTAGGGATTCTAGGATGGTAAGGGAGAAACACTGGTCGAATAAAAGGTTGTGGGATTTTGCGTGTGAAGGGAAAGGAAGAGAAGAGAGTGAGGCAGAATTGCAGGAGTAGCGGTGATTATTCATTCAAATGGATAATGAGGTAATGCATTCGCCTATATAAAATAAAGCGCATTGTTTGCATGAAAAAAGATAAATAATGTTTCTTGAGAGGCAATTAGCTAGGGAACGAGGTGATGGGGGCAGATCTGATAAGTAGACATATAAATTATGTATATTATATATATATATATATATATATATATATATATATATATATACATATATATCTTTTTTAATTAAAAAAAATCATTGTTTGGAAACTCTTAAAGGGGAGTCATTATGAAAGTGACCAACCCAGTGGTTGATTTTGGAATATGAGGTTAGAGCTCATCCCAAACTAACCATTATGTATGCGTGTGTATGACGTCCAAGCAATCATGGTGAAGGGTCAATTTCTATCGTTGTCTACAATTTTAGTTGCCCAAGAGCACCTCCTGAAATTTGAACCCGTGACTCCCCTTGCGGTAGCCAACATCCCTAAATACTGAGCTCCCATTACGCTTCAGGAGCATTTTTACTTTGCATTGTTGTTGTAAAATTATTTATCAATATACGGTCCCGGGAGTCGAATTTGGAATTCAGTATATACAGCTCCTGGAGGCTTTCAATTAATCCAATGCATTTAGAGGTGCATAAATTAGAACAGCACTGCGAATGTTGCCAACTGAATAACGGGAGGAGGCGTCGAATGTAATGAAATCAATTAGGAAATTTCCATCTTGCCATCAGACTTGAACGCGTCCAGTTATTAACGGGGCCATGCGCAAAAATATTTCAAATAGTTGTATTGCGATTAACTCAAATGTACCCATCTGTACACAGTCGGTTACGTTCTGCAAAATTAAATGAAATTACATTGATTAATGTAGTCTTTATGAAGTTAAAATTAAAGTGGATGAGGGCTCGGTTAGCCCTGCGACTGACACATTCTTCGGTGAGCTGGAAGGCTGGGGTTTTTGAGTGGGAGGCAAAAGCATTCCTGTTTTCATTATCACGTATTGGATTTTCAGTGTTCAGTTATATCGTTCGGTTTGAGACCATCGGTTGAATCAACCCTACAGCCAGATTACGACTAGTAGGCGATAATGACTTCAAATCTAGACACCTAGTTAGCATCTGGATTTTATAAAGACTTTGTTGATGGCATTTATGGTAGTGAATACGAACAACATAAAATAATAAATATTGCCATGATACTTCTGAATATTCATATGAATTACAGTGTAAATATA
Source organism: Hetaerina americana (assembly GCF_022747635.1). Classification (NCBI taxonomy): domain Eukaryota; kingdom Metazoa; phylum Arthropoda; class Insecta; order Odonata; family Calopterygidae; genus Hetaerina; species Hetaerina americana. The sequence goes on from NW_027286292.1 coordinate 26,488,565, forward strand.
TTACACTCACAGTTTTGCCTAGAAGCTCTGAAGGGAAGTTTTATGAATTTCAGTTTTAGAAGATCCGTGTTTTAGGAACGGTGTTAGGATATGCGAGCATATGGCCGGAAGAAATCCGGACATGGCAGGAAAAGTGGTAAAGAGAAATTTCAAGAGGCATCTGGGTTCTCAAGGGAGTGAAAGATGGAAGAATATTGAGTTAGAAAAACAGAGATTGAAGAAGAAAAATTAATAACGAGGAAGATCAAAGTATTTATACCCGAAAATATGATTTCTTTGAGCGCAAACATCAATTTATTCTTAGCATTGGATGATTTACCTTCTACCAGGAAGATTTTACAAAACTAAAAACAATTTTATCCTTTTTCGCCAATACCAGCAATGAAACAAATACAATTATTACCCTTTCTGAGTACTCTTCACCCATACGTAAAGGGAATTCGTACAAATTCTACGCCCATTAAACGGATCCCTAAAGTTAGTTTGTAAGCCTACGACGGTAACTGAATCGGGAATTAGAGTTTTATAGAAATATTTAGTCATTTCGTATCATAAGCTCTAGGAAGAAGTTTGTTGCAATTTGGAAATAATCAACCCGGGTGATTGGCTGCGAAAGGTGAAATACATTTCTCGCCGTAAAAAGGGAAAATATAAAAGTGAGTTCAACATCAAATTCCATGGAACCTCGCTCCCCAGTTTGGCACCCAAATTGGATACATATCTTAAAATTCTTAAAATTAAATGGCATTAAAATGAATTGAATGCATTCACCTTGCCTTTGTTCGGAATACCGCAATTAAATCAGTAATGACAGCCCCTGACGAGGACTACTATTGACATTTCTGGTACGAGTCTCTCATTGATGGAAAACATTAAGAATGATCGCGCCAGGATAATTAGCAGTTTCCACATTTCCACATTATTCATTTGCGACCCAAGCCTTTACCTCCGAGTGTTCATTAAATAAAAGAGTTCCCAAAAATAAAGCTTATAATTATTTCCCATAGCTAGAATGAATAGAAGTTGAAAACGTTCTCCCAATGGATTTGACCGCGTAGGTTATGATGCCTTAAACGTGGAATACTCTGAAATGAACGTTTTTAATTTATTTTCCAATATGACTTCAAAAGCTACCGCACGCCGGGAAACGGCCTAGTCCACCTTTTTCCTCATCCCTCGAACGCCAATCCTTACAAAACGCGTCGAAACCAATGAAGAGGCGGTCTGAGAGCAAGGGGGAGGAGGGAGGAGGTGAGTGGGAGAGGTAATTTGTGGAGAGCGTTGGACTGCTGAGGGTGGAATCAACCGGCAGGAGTGGTCGGAAGATATGAACAGCTATGCGTTGAGAAGGAAATATCTGAAGAGGAGTCTCATCGGAAAAGCGCTCTCTTACTTCTTGTACCTACTTACGCCCACTAAGTTTTACCGAAACAAATGTTTTTAATGAGTTGGTATGATAAAAAATAAATATGTCGGTAAAATAAAAAAAAACTTCAGCCCTCGTTTTTCTTAGGCCGTTGCGACTGACTCAAATGATGTTACTTAATCGATTACGTATCATTTCCCTAATAACTACACTCGAACGAACAGAGAAAACGGCTAATTTAAATGTGCAAGTCAGGAATTACACAGAAATTCTACATGCATAGGGGATTTTGAATTCATAGGAAAGAATCTTGCCTTCTAAAAATATGAATGCTCTCCTAAATCAACGCTAAAAACATAGTCTCGCATAGGCTCTTAGTTTTTCATGGATACTTGATTATCTCATAATTATCATTCTGATACACTCATGACGATCATGAATGCCTTTGTCTGAGAATGACATTATCTTCCAGATGAGCATGACTTCTTGTAAGATAATTAAATTCCGTTTATTAGGGCAGTGACAGTATTATATGGCACTATGAGTAAACTAATGGGTAACTAGCCCGCTTGGAAGCACTTAAGTCGTGGGTTTGTTTGCTGATTGGGAGGTTACCTGACCCCGGGGTTTGGCTCGTGGGAAACCAGTTGACCAAGACAACGTAACTTGTCGAGACCAAAGATTATCACTGGATAAAGGAAGATTAAGAGAGGAACACTGAACAATTGCAACTAAGGATTAAAAGGCAGTCAACAATCATAAATATGCAATTATTTCTAAGCTAAGTGATAACGAAATTTCAAACTAATGAAAAAACAAAGTGCACACCAAATACAGATTATGCTTTTAAGAGGATTCCGTAAACATTTTTTTACATTCCGTAAACAAAATTTTTTAATTATTTTTACTACGGCTTGGATTTGGTTGGAGACTATTTTTCTAGTAAATTGTCATGAGTGACATGATTCCACAAACAATCAAGTGGCGTTTAAATCAGTTGATATTTAGCATTTGCTGAACAGTGTCAATAAATATAAACAAAAGAGAATTGAAGAAGGTTAAAATTCCACGAATGAGCCCATTTCTGGTGCTCTATGTCATATCTATTTATAATAATACCACCTACAATTTCACTGAAGAGCTGATTATTAATTAAAGTAGCAAACTGCTTTTATTCGAATACTGAATATTACACTTACAGAAGAGGATTTGAAGATCTAGGACATGTAATTTTGAAACCGCATGAAAAGTTAAAAATAAATATAAGAAAACATGTGTTCGGAATTCTCTACAACTACAGTGAAGACGTAAGGGTACTTACTTGGTAACCTGAAATAAAAATTATCATCATGGAAAAACTTACTATACAAAAAAACCGTATCATTCAAAGAGAAATTTGATTTCATATTTAAAAGAAGAAGCAGTATCGTACTAAGCTCTAGGGCGTGTGCCTACATTTGACAGATGAGGTTAGAAAGGCTTCCTTTCGAGCCTCTTGTCCGTTCCCTCATTTAAATAGATAGAGATATAGGGTTCGTTGAATTCCTCACTTAGTTGATCTCACATTTAAATTTGAGGTGTATATGGCCTAACTGTTGACTTACAGTATTTATAGAATTTGGTGATATTTTTGATAAACTCTGAATCTGTTATTTTATGAGATATCACATTTCCGCAGCTTTTTTGCTCTTCTCCTAAGTTACGCACAATGATAATTCATTCTCTTTATACCAGTTTTGAGTAGAGATTGACAATTATATAATTTTCTAAATATTATTGTACGATTCTGATTTTCTTGCAAATTTGATTGAGATTGGAGAATAAATATCAGTTCCGTGCTGGGAGAGACATGCGAGTAATACTTCCATTGTTTCTGTTGGCTCTGACCGTGCAGAATTTTTGTAGCTCTCGCTTCATCAAAAAAAAATTCGGATGAACGTATTTTTAAAAAAAATATTGATATGGTGAAATTGCATCTTTTTAATCTGTAAATGATTTCACTCCGAGAGCAGGCGATTTTTTCTCAAAACCCTTTTCAAAATTCACTTTTTTTGCGTTGTAACTCCGTACGATCACAATTGACATGGGAAAGAATAGAAATGTGTTAGCTGAATTCATTCGGATTATGGTTAGGTATGAATATGCATGGGAATGAGTATTTGGATAATAAGAAATAAAATCTGTCCGGAATAAGGAAAACAAATAAAAAATGTGACTTCAACTTTTTAAGATATTACAATACAACTATTTCAGTTTGAAAATCGGCAGATATACCTGTAACGATTGAAAATTATTAGGTCAAAAGAATATGGTCGCTGTAACTATGAAATACCGTGGAAATAATATGGGCTCATTTGCACGCAAAAATTAATGGGAAGGGAAAATTCCCGTGTTTCCAAACACAGCCAGCTTGAGGATTGTGGTTCCTTAGCTCGTTCCCTTTGCCCGATAGAACCAAAGGCAATTAATGCAAGGATGCATTTTTTTTCTCCGCTGTTCCACAACTTCCTTCTCCGCATTTGACTTTTTCATCAAAAAAAAGTATTCCTAGCAATAGTTTCGTAAAATAAGATTTACAAAATGTCTCTCAAAGTGAAGTTAATAGACTGATGATAATGTTAAGAGCTTGAAATTGCGTATATAGAAATAGCTAAATGCAGAGTCAAAGCAACTACTCGTAAATTGAAGAAGAATTTATTTATTTTGTTCATTGACGGTAATGCTTAAACCAAATGATTAAAAAAAATTTTGGATAACTGAATAAACAGTTTTAATATCATATGAAAAGACGCGACGAGATGGCAACAAATTTATTTTCGCGATTTACTATTTTATATGAAGTTCAATTTACTTCAACATCGTATATGTGTAGGTAATTATTTACTCTTTTTTATCCGCGCGGAACCAATTACTAAGCTACATCATCTCCCAAATGTTCATTACAACTTCGGTTGCAGTCATTACCATCCAAATTTATTTTTGAACATTTCCTCTTTCCCGCAGTGTGAATGGCAGGGAGGTTGGCCGATCACCACCAATGATGCCGGTGGGAAATAGATTAAAATTTCCCCTTGACTGCCTTCATACAATTCGCTTTGCGGCTTTCAAATTTCAATGGTCCTTCTTTTTCCTCATTAGATATCTTTCTGGTCCTTACAGGAAACAATCATGAGCCCTAAAATGTCATCTACCTAATTCGTATCCTCAATGAAGCTGTAAAATAGAAATAAGTTTTTTGAGAGCACTACAAAGGTATAATCTCTTACAATTCTGAGTTGAGAGTGAGAGATGCCTTAGTAGCGTATAGGTATAGAATTTCCTCTCTCCTAAAAGGTCGTAAACCTGCCATAACCAAATTGACTTACAGCTATAATTAGGTACTCAACGGGAAAATGATTTCTGTAGAATGAAGAAAAACTTTTGCTTTTCACTGGAAATCTAATTTTTGTTGTAAAATTTCAGGGAAATTTGGAATTTGTTTTCTATTCTATCGGAGTTATTTGTTACATTGAAAAGATTGTTTCATATTTACTTCCTGCATCCTACACCTAATAACAGTACATGGTAGAAATAAATGATTATTATTTGTTAAGCAAAAAGTGTTGAAATTCTCCTCGTATGCCTATAGGTTCGCTATCCTGGCTTTAACGATTTTACTCCGACATAAAGCTTGCTTAAATATTCGGAATTTGAATGAATTTAGAAAAGTGTGTATACATCACTCTCAACCCACTGTCATTGTTCGTCGTTTTGGACAAGGTAAAACAGTTCCGGGAATTTAATAAGCATTGTGATAAAAACTTAATAAAAATGATTACATATTTTATTTTTACGTTATAGGCTTGGAGATGATAATAGCAATAAGTTAACAAGAAGAAGTAAATAGATATGACGAAAGTGTATTCACATGTGAGATTTCTTGAGGGCGCAGTTCAGCAACATTTTCAGAAAAAAATAAACAACACTACATAAGTAGGCTCGCAATTAATGATTTCTCCATATGTGGTAATATTTATATGTTGGATATAAATGAATTTGCAATACGCAGAATAAAACAAGTGGATGTGTGGTTCGATTCATTTTGAAGTTGGCTGGGTATATTCGCCCTGTCCACACATTCACCAAGCCGATATTATCTCGGAATATAATTTACGTGCCGATATTAGGTCACCACAGCTCCAATTTAAGATCTAGAGAAATTATTTTCAGGGACAAGAGAAATGGAAAATAGAAAATATGCTGAACTTGGAAATAAAAGAATTGGGTTTCACAAAGAAAATCCTATCCCTCAAGCGAATTCCTAAAATCCAGAATTTATGGTTTTACCATCTTAAATAAAAGATAGTCCTTAAGTTATTTTTCCTGGGTATAAATAAAAATTTGACCTAATCAGTTGATTAGCTACCGGTAATATTTTGGGTAACCCAATGAAATAAGTTTTCTAGAATATGACTAATGTTCCGCTTCTCACAACAATGATTCGTCTTTTTCGTTGAACTATATTTCATGCGATTCTTCACTATTTTTATTTCACTAGTTTGAAAGCAATCACGTAATGAATAAAAATATACCACACCAGAGTGAATTTTAATTTAAACTTTATTTATGAGACTATCGATCCTAAATTAAAAGAAATAACCGAAGTAACGCTCTTAAATACATATTAATGTATTCGCTGTATGGTTTGTGTAGTATCATGGCCTTCCGAGAGACTGTGCATGGCAAAAACGAAACTATGCCAGTGATATGTCCTAAATGTATAATTTTCCCATTTTGTAGTGTGGGCAAAAAGGTGTAGGCCCTCTATCCTCCACTGAAAACAAACTTTGGCGAGTATTTGATTATAATTAATAAATTTAAAATTTATTCTTTTTGAACTTTATCTTTTTATATATTAATGAAAATATCATGTATGTCAGGTTCGGATTTAATTAAACAAATGACCTGTATCACAGGGCTACCAAGACAAACATTTCAAATGGTGGATTTACCTGCGGGAGTGAAAGGGAGAGAACATGAAAGGCAGATTTTCCAAATAAGTCGCACTAACCCTGAAAACCATGCATCTCCATGTAAGATATTCCTTCTTCCCAAAAATGTTCGCGAATGGTAAAATTCTACACTTTCGCTTAAACACAAGTACTCTCTTATTTCATCAATTGCCGGTTGCAGTTTTGTTGTTTTCTTTCCACCCATGATAGGGAAAATTGGGTAGCGATATTATACGCTATAATTAATATGCTAGACTGATTAAAGTGTAAACTCACGTTAGTAACAACGTGCAATCTCAATTTGATGAATGAGGCCTTTTTGTAAGTTTTCGAATGATTATCCAAGTTTTGTCTTTTGCGTACCCTGTCATCATTTTTAAATCATAATTTTAACCACCCCTTCTCTCGTACTTGATATTATGTATTATATTGGTAATCACGATACTTAGGATGCTGATTCAAGTAAACCCACACACGGAACGAATAAATAGCAAGTATATATAAGGAAAACATCTTTAATTGATGCAAAAGTACAGAGCTACATTTAGGTTAGTGAAATTTTTGTAACTAAGTTACGGATTGTCATTAAACATTTGTTTGTAGTAAATTATCCATTTGTAACGTTCCTCTTTTTTTACGTTCAGAGAATATTATTTGCACTAAAATTAAAGCATTTCTAAAATATTTTTTAGATCGTTTGTAATTACAACGTAGTTTAAATTTCATAAATGATGATGCTACAAATAAGAACTTGAAATAGTTCAAACTGCGATAATTTTTTTTCATGAATATTGAATCTACGTTATAATTTAGGAGAAATAAAATACGACCAAACTATATAAGGCGGCCAAATATCTGAGTAACGAAATGCCCTGAAGACGATGGACGACTCGGCCATCGAAACATCGGCAAACCTACGAACGTGGACCCGGTGGGAGACCCGAATAATCTTGGAAAAAAAATAAAATACCTTTTTATAATTATTCCCTCTGATGTTTTCTTTTTACCAGTATATTTTAGTGTGCTTTTAGGCAATTATTTTAGTTATTAAATATCAGTTCCTTTGTCAATCACATCACTTTGAAACACAGAAATTATATTTTAGGAGAATATGAGAAAAGTCATTTTTTAATCAGCAAAGAAAGGGAAGCAACCGCAGGAACCCTGTCGAGTAAGCTATTGGATAGTACACGTCGACCTTCCGCCGAAAAGTGATTTCTGCGCAAATACCATAAAATGTTGCGACACCTATAACCCCTTGGCCAGATGACGTGTGAACATCATGATGGCTGTTAAAAGTTTCGATGAGTGATGGGTACAGTTCCCGTTTTACCCCAAAGTCAGTTTTATTTGACAACTTCTCTCTAAGATTACAACCAGCTCTTTCAACTGGAGAGAGAAATTCAAATTGCATTTCCCTCTTCTAAAATCTCATGTATATGCAACCATAATCAACAGAGAACTTGGTCTCTTGAAGTGATAGTTTCCATTATTTCCTTTGCAATATGAAAAACCGAAAATACCTTTCCTGGTTGTGAAAATTGCTCCCTAAATAGATCAATGGACACGAGGATGGTAAGGTCCTTGGATGGAGTAAGTCCACCCAAAAGTTTGATATTTCAAGGTTGTATATGGATATTCCAAGTGGACGAAATTATACATACTACGCCCTCTATATTTCTAAATTGAAGCTTTCATACTACGGTAGAATGAATTTTAGTTGAAATTACAATCATTATTCATTTTGCTCTGAGAAAAATGTTGAAGGTTGATCCACGCTCGCGTAGGTCACGATAACCGCCAACTGTCATTTGGACTGCGGCGGTTTGGGTTTGGTCATTAGTTAGAAATCTATCAAACGTGGCCGTGGAAAAAATATTCGCTAGATATTAAGAGATTTCACGTATTAATTGACACTAGCGGAAATTCAGAAAAAAATTAAGAAATAATGAAACAATCAATGGAAAACTTCCACAACCAAGGAGAATAAACAAATGTTAGGCTTTAATACGGAGAAATCCAAATCAAATTAAACTCTTAGCCTCTTCAATATACATATATATATATACAGCAGGACAAGAGTGCAAAACTTACCCCAATCTTTACTGTATAAATAGAAAAAAATATTGGCGCATAAGACCATAAAATTTCATACCTTGCAAATTTCGGCCCACTCCCTTGATATCCTCTTACATTTTAAATGGCTCCTCAATAAATGAATGATATTTATTTTCTCATAATGTGAAACAATTACAAACGCTGAAGGATACATTTCGCACAAATTATAGAAGAGCATGGGAAATAAACATTTGTGGGATGAAAGTTGAAATTAAGTCTTGAGTAAAATGAGTTTCCAGTTTTTTTTATCTACTTAGATGAGAATTACTTCATGAAAAGTAATATTAACAAGAATTAAGTAACAGTTTCCAATCTACCACCAAAGCGTTTGCAAGAGATAGAAACATGCATGAAGTTTTAAAAAAGTATCCATCGAGGAAAACTTTCCATTTTGATATGCCTATATTAACATGGTATTTATATTCCTAAGTTTTTTGAGTGAATTTTGGGAGTAATCATATATTTATAGAAAGAAAAGCACGGTATTGTCTACAAGCAGTCATAGCAATGTAAAATCTATATCCATATTTATCCTTATGAACTGAAAGGAAACTCCAACGTCATTTACATCGTCAGTTGGTTGATTTTATATATATTAGTAAATATTGAATACAAAACCATGAAATCATAACCCTAAGCCACATTAAATGATAAATTGATTCTTTATATCATCTTAAGGCTCTCTGGAAATATGAATTAAGGTATAAGTATGACAGATTAATGGAAACCTCAATAAAATTATTACCAATTAAATGCTGCTGATAGCAAGCGCATGTGATAACATATACGAGTAAAAACTGTGCCATCATTTCGTACAAAAAATGAAAAATATCATGGAAGAATACTGATTTAGTGGCTCAATAAAGAGCAAATAAATTTTAGATTATGATTGTGAAAAATCCTGCTAAATCTAATCAACTAATTATGAAATAATAAATTTCAGCTATCGGTTGTCCAGTTATATTAACTGTTGACTAAATGGCCCAATGAAGAATATTGCTATTTGATACGGTTGGAAATTGCTAATCATATATACTTGCAACACGGTACAAATTATTATTGTTTTAAGGCAAATTCGCCCTCATTTTCCCTTTTCTTTTACATTCGCTCTCTTAACTGCGTTAATGACTCACTAGCGTTGAGATTTTTTAAAATTTCTGTTTTCTTCGCAATCATTTCTCTTGGAAGTGGTAGCACTAACCCATATAACGTAGACATTAGTTCTATAAGAAAATAAAACAAATGATTAATATAATAATAAGTAGAAAATTTCTTGATACAGAGTTTGAATGAAACAATGTAGATTTTAGAGCATTTATAGACAAAAATATAGGCCAGTTTTTCCATCAAAACGCTAATAAAATTAAAGCGATGGAAAAATAAAAATTCTAACATGAATATATACGAGGTTTATCCAATAAATACGCGAACTGGTGCAATCTGGTGGCCATGACACGGACTATAGCCCGCCCAATGCGGCGCTAATTGCCTGAGACCAAAGGAGCCATTTGTGCTTGGCGGATCGTCGAGCTGTGCGAATGGTGCCAGTTATGTTAGATGTCCTTGTTTTTACTGCTTGTCGAAAATGGAAATTGACGAAATCATGGGGCGACGAGTCAGCATCAAGTTTTTTGGTGAAGTGCGGTAAAAGTTTTCAAGAAATTACTGGAATATTGACCACTGTTTACGGTGATAATACTCTGAAGAAAAAATCCGTTTTCAAGTGGATTAATCGTTTTAAATATGGCCGACAAGACACCACGGATGATGCAAAGCTGGGACGACCTTCAACCACCTCTGTTGATGACAAAATTGATCATGTGCGGTCCCTTGTCCTTACCGATCGTCGAAAAACTGTCCGAATGACAGCTGATTAATTGAATTTAGGAAAATAAATAGTGAACAGTATTTTACCCCAACATTTGGGGTTCAAAAAAATATGTGCTAAAATCGTGTTCAAGCTGCTGACGCCAGATGAAAAGTTGAAAAGAGTTGAATGTGTTACTGACTGGAAAAATTAAATTTAAAACGATACTGGATTTCTCAATAGAGTAATCACTGGTGCCAAATCGTGGTTTTACGAGGAAGATATTGAACTAAAATCGCAAAGCAAGGAGTGGAAAGCAAAAGATGGACCTCGAACCAAAAAATCAAGAAAAAGCTAATCGAAAATCAAAGTCACGCTTCTGCTTTTCTTCGATATCGAAGGTGTTGTTCATCATGTATTTATTCCTGAAGGAAAGACAGTAAATGCTGAGTTTCACCTTACAGTTCTCAAGCGTTAGAGAGATCGCGTGCGTCGTGTGCGACCAAATTTGACTCAAGGCGATGGATGGATCCTTCACCATGACAATGCAACTGCACATTAAGCATTGATAGTTCACCAGATTCTGGCAAAATATTCAATCTCCATCCTTGAGCAACCACCTTATTTGCCAGATCTCGCCCCAGACGACTTTTTCCTATTCCCAAAATGTGATGAAGGGGCATCACTTGGAAGATGTGGACACAATAAAGCAAGAAACGACGAGAGAATTAAGAAGCCTTAAATGCCGAGGACATCTAAGGGAGCTTTAAACAGTGGAAAAGAAGATGGAGTACATAACCACGAATGGAGAGTACTTTAAAGGGGACAAAATCGATGCATGTTAAATTTTACAAAATAAAGTTTTTATGGCCTCAGTTCGCCAGTTTATTGGAAAGACCTCGTATAGTCCTCATTTGCAACACAGAGTTGGTGCAACCGAGATTATGATTTGGTGCTTAAATCATTTTAGACATCACAAAATTGCATTTAGGTTAGTACAAAAAAAACATATTTCCTGATAGGCTATTTATAGAAATATTATATTATAGAAATTTTATGACGTTAATTGAGAGTAATTTATAAGAGGTAACATCAACTCGTGTGAATTTTAAAGCAGCATATCAAATAGAGTGGTGGTTTTATTTTTTGTTCTATGGTTATTTACCATACATCAAAGGCTTCGTAAAACAAATCCAAATGTTCAAACAAGTATAAAGGAAATAATAAATGAAAACAGTCAAGCGGTACACTGAATTCAATTAATGGAATCTAGAAAGAATCGTAGCAAGGTATAAATTTTATGTGCGCAAAATTCTAAGTAATTTAGTTTTTTTGAGAGAGGATAACACGAACCATAGGATTTGCAAATACTACTCACCTCCCTCTTCCTCTTGGAAGCACGTTCCCTGCTACTCCTTCGTGAATCACTAACCGCAGGGAAGACGCAGGAAGCGCTCGATTAGACGACTCTGACGCACGGAATCCTACTGAAGTTACATTTAACGTTGCCTTCTTTTTCTCATGCCACAGCCCCTTGCTAAGATCCGATTCCGAAATTACTCTTTGTGTCCTTGTATAATACTTGACGGAAATGTGCCGAGAGAGAACCGAGCTACTTCACCAGAATAATAACCAGAATCACACGGCCCCTAGTCATGGGGTCGGTGAAAAGACCTTAAAGCTTACTTCCGTTAACTCGAGAGAAGTGGATTGAATCTCGATCAGTTTAGGCAGAATGGTGCAATCTGCTGATATTCAGGCAATATCAAGAGAACCAAAAGTTTAAACTATCTTGCCATTTAACGATATGTTAAGACATTGGCGTGATTTATCAGTAATATAAGCTATTACTCTAAAATTTACCCCAAAACAGTAAATATGACACATTTTTATATTCATCCGGATTCAATTTTTATTTCATCGCATTTTCAAATGCATGTGTCAAACATTTCGTTTTTCAAACATAAAACGTTTATTTATGGCATTTTCTTAAAAAGTGAAAGCAGATCTTGAAAAAATGATTAGCTAGAACGTTAATATTTAAGGTTTAGGGCATTATGGAGAGAAAAATATGTATAGTACATAGTATAAAATTATATAAAATTGATTCCAGAAGTAAATATTAGCACATAAGAATCGAGAAGAATAAATTCACAATTTTTATGGTTTGTGACAAAATTTAGTCATCCCAGAGAAAATTAGAAGTAACTTCAAATTAAATAAACGTCTAACATTTTTAACCAGGATCTAAAGAGCTATAGGAATTTGAATGTGGAAAAGAGCAACGATGAAATGTCTAGTATACTCGTATATTATAAATATCTTATTAAATCAATTCGTAAATCTGGAGATGAAAGGAGTCATGTGATTTCTTGACACAATAAACTCAGAAAAAAAATCATTTACAATCAATGACATTGAATTCTAAGAATATATTATTTAACGTTGTACTCCACTTATAATTATACTTAATTATCAGAAGAAAATGTATGCTTCAATGCTAATTTCAAAGCTATAACTTTGTGGACACTTTACAACTGAATTCTCTCTTCTTTGATTAGCTTTACCAATTATTAAACTATTAAATTTTTACAGGTGTAATGATAAAATCATTATTTGTTCATCAAATGGTCATTTGTTTTGTTATTTAAATAGGAAAATAGAAGTAAAGTAATATGACGCCAACACCGTATTCCAAATGTTGTGAATGAATAATACTTACTTGGGTTGATACAGCTGCTGTTGAGGGATGAATTACGAAAAGTAAGTAATGAATTTTTGAATGCCAGAAAAAAAAATATAATTCATAGAATTTTAAAATTTTTGAACAGATTTTAGTGACGGGAAGAAAAAATGTTTAACTCTTACTAAGGAAATAGCTTCAGGACAAATTATTTATCACTACATCAAAATATACTTGCAATTTGGTTTAAAGTTTGAATCGCTGCCCCAAAACATAAGTACATTTGCGATCTCATTGGCGAATGCGCATAAACTTTAGCCTTATGCACGGGGTTTAGAGCCTAGACTACTGAGAAACTGAAAAAAGATAATGGAAATATACCAAATAAAAACTGTGGATGACAAAAATGCTATTATAGTATACCAATCCATTTCAGAATCATTAGAAGTCCAGGAGTTAAGCTCTACTCTGACAATTCTTACCAAAACCGGTTATTCATAACATCGGTAATCTGGTATCAGAAAAAATACATAATTTTTATAACATGTTTCAATTCAATAAACTAACTGGTAAAATTAGAGCTTCGATATTAAAGCACATTAGAAAAAATTAAAAAAATCTCAAGCATTTTAATATTAATGCACGTTTTTTGTTTTGAATAGTTTAGGATTCCAGTTAACTTTAATTATATAAATAGGTTATGAGAAATTTGATAAAATTAAGATAGCCAGGATTTCAGAGATGCAATCATATTTATATAATGAGGAATTAAAATAATATTTATATATTATATATAAATAAATAAATAAATAAATAAATAAATAAATATATATATATATATTATATATATATATATATACAAATGTAGATAAAATTTTCAGGTAGTACATAAAATATCACTTTTAAAGCATTGCTAATTTTCATTCCAGAATTTTTAATGATTGATATGAAGGATGTAATGTGGTTTTGTTAATGCTCAAAGTCTTAAGGAGAGGTTCATTTTGTGGATATATATTACCGTAAAAATGAAATTTCACTCTCACAGCTAATTTAAATGACACGATTATAATTGCGACTTGAATTCTTTGAATAAGATGACGGATTTTAAGTATTGGAGAATTAGTGTTAAAAGAAATACAGAGCGCATGAGAATTCTGTTGTAAACCACATTCTCTGGATATAAATTCACCCTGATGGTGAATGACTCTATATTTCCAAAGATGAACACAAGTTTAAAATATAATACCAACACATACATGTTCGGTTGTACACAGGCATGTTCGAAAAGTACGAGGTCCATCCCAAAAGCAGTAGAACTAATTAAAAAACATTTTTTACCAGAATTGATACATTCACTCAAAAGACTTCTAATTAGCACCCTTTTGCGACCGCATACCGCTACCAGCGGGTTTTCCACGCCCTGTGCTCCTTCTGGAAGGCGGCGCCCGGAATGCTGCTAAGCTCCCTCGTCATGGCCTGTTGTAACGCTTCCATCAAGCCGTGGTGACGTCCTTACTGCACGGATTTGAAACGAGGGAAGGGGAAGAAGTCTGTCGGTGTATTTTCCAAAAAATTTGGATCCTCACTCAAATGGTCGAGAAGCTCTTGGTAGATCCGCGTGCGAGTCTCCGTGTGTTCGTCCGAGAGAACTCGCGGCACCAACTTCGCACGCACTTTTCTTATGCGTATTTGTTTAGTCACAAGTCGATGAACATCACATTTAGAGATGCCAAGTTCATAAAAAAACCATGCAAACATTTAATCTGCGATCCCTGTACAACAAAGCCTTCACCCTTGAGAGATTTTCGTCTCTTTTAAAGGTCGAAGGGCGTCGTGAAGGTGTGGCATCTTCAACTTGTTCTCTACACTCCCGAAGCAACTTGTGCCACTAAAAACCCCGAAAAAACACATTGCATCATCACCATAAGCTGCCTTGAGTATGTTATGAGATTCTTTTATGTTTTGCCCAGGTGCACGCAAAATGTGACGGCGTAGCGCTGCTCCAATGACCGGCTGATGATGGAGCGTAACGAGGTCACGTTACAGAGGCTTCGCAAACGAATCATCCTCACTTTAAAAAGACTAGGAACCAACTTCCAACTGGCCATCTGTCTCCAGTCTTTCATGAAACTCCCCTCCCTCGAATCCAGCCGGATAAGTCATCGCCCATCCGTCCGTCTGTCCGGGAAAAAGTAAGTCCTACTACAAATTGAGTGGCTTCGGGCGTGATGTGTAGAAAGTCGAACATCATGAATCGTAGCACTTTTCCACCAGATATAATTTTATTTTACGACCGGGTTTCAATGTATTACATCATCATGAGATCTGATGATGATGTAATACATCGGAACCCGGTCGTAAAATAAAATTGTATGAAGTGGAAAAGTGCTACGATCAGTCATTGATTAAGTCCTACTACTTTTGGGATAGACCTTGTAAATTTTTTAATAATTAAATATTGATTGTCTGGACAAAGGTTTGTGACTACAGCGCTACCTATAGATTTTTTTTGAAGCCACTGTAGTTATTAGTTTGATTCAACAGTCGTTTGTCTGTCTGTGGATGCAGATAAAAATACCCACGAAAACCATTGTTCCTACCAGTTGTGAGTTGCGTGTTGTGATTCGATTTTGTGTGCAAAAGGATCATCAGCTGCCCAAAACTGTCAAGTCACGGATCTATAGTAATCAATGAAGAAAAGGTAGACATGGTGTCAAGACTCCAAAAAATGCCCCACAAATGTACATAATGAAGAGTGGAGTGGTAGGTCCAGGATTCTGACCGTCGAAATCGTCGAACAAGTGGAGATCGGACTGCGATCTAGTCGACGATGGACAATTAATACTCTGATTTATAAATTTCCTCATGTTGGACGCACCGCTATTTACACGCTTACTACGGAAAAGCTCGCAAATCGCAAAATGTATGCATGGTAAATATCGAAAGTATGTATTCACCACCAAAATGAGCAAAAAATTTTGAGTGGAAGAGCGTTTTTGGATTTCTCTCCTCGGTCTGTACGAATTTTTGAATCAAAGTGGAATGAAATATGTTTGCAGGTCCCAGGGATTCAGAATATGTCTTCGGTGGACAGCAGTGAATGGGCAAAGGAAATTATCATTCATAGGTGAGAACAAATAGATTTATTTGGATCCATGATTAAATTAAGTATGTAATTTTAGCCATTTTAGATTGAATCGGACCTTTATGGAAGTATTCTTGAATGAAAGACATCGTACCACCCACTGCGATGCGATGGACCGTGGGGGCTAATGACATCGCTTGTAGTCCACAGTTCCTTTCATGAGGATGCCTCTGATTTCCTTATTCTTTTGAATGCCAGAAGAAGAGTAATGAGGAAATTGCTGTGATGTTCGTCTCCTGAATGGCGGTCACGTGCCATATTTTGAGTTGTTATGTCACCCACTCCTTCGCAGCATTTACATCTGCGGGTAAAAGTCACTTCTAGGAAAATAAATATGGTGGTCATTAACTCAGTGGTGGCCAATCAGCAGTCCCATTGTACGTGCTAATTTCCTTCAGTCAATGGCCAGAAGCTTATTTACCACACGCCCATCATAATCAAAACGTCAGACGTCGGGACGACGTATTAATCTCGTCTGAATTCCCTCAGGCCACACATACTGATAAATTTCAATCTCTCTAGATTCAGTATAAAATTTAAATAAAGTTGTTTAATGCCATCATTTTTTTTCTATCTTGCCTTCCAACAAAAGAAAGGGCACAGAGGGGTCGCAATTTATATATATATTTTTGGCATTCTGGGAAAACACTAAATGAATTCTTAATGCCATATTATTTCATTTACAAAAACCAAGTTGCATTGAGGATCGTACCATACAGACCAAATAAAGAGAGTCTATAAGCTGCGACCTTTATTAACTCGTAAATCCTTATGTCACAACTCTTATTTTCTCAAAGGAATGCACGTATAATGACAAAAATGACATTTAAAAGAAAAATCCAAAGTATGGATTACGGTGTTGTACTATTGGTAATGTACGCGCACTGATGCGATATTTGCTAGAGACGACATCAAGAAGATGAAAAGGGTGGCGTACTGTATTAATGGATTTCAAATAGTAAAATAGAATTTCGTATTATTAGTTAAATAACAGGGACAAATTCATGCCTTTTTTGATAGTCAAGAATTATTTACGTGTAATCTGGGGAAAGGTTTTCCATTATAATTTTAGTGAACGAATTAGTGACTCTGGATAGATTTAAAAAAGCAATTTTCTGGGAGGACGCCTTTTTTATTTTTCTAATATAAAGTACTGTTGGTGAATATTGGCATTATTGTTTAACTATTTACATTCAGAACGAAAAACAATGTAATTGTAAATTATTATTTATTCATAGGCATTGTACAATTGGAAATGAATAGACAAAAAGGGTTACATGGGTCTATCTGACTCAACTCGACTATCAGTGCTCTAGAGTCCCGCGGGCCAATTGGAGGGTTAAAATGATAACAATGGTTTTTGATCGATTGATAATTCAGGTCTCAAGATTCATTTGACTATAGGAGATTAGTTCCCAAAAAATGACGAAATACCTTCAGCTAACGGACGCACGGTTGAACGTAGATTTTTTTGAGAATCATCAAAATGGAGCCACGGCATTAGGGAAAGGATAATTGCAAACTGACTTCCCAGGAAATCGGTCATACGTCCCTGAAGAATATTTAAAACCTTCAGTTTCGTCATTCGTAATTTTCCTAACTAAAGCTACGAGTCAGCAATGAGTCGCAAGACTCTCCGGGGAGCAATTGCTCATTACCCTAACATTTTCGAAAGAGTGCTACTATTGTTAACTGAATTAATTGTTACTACTTAAATAAAAATAACTGTGAACAAATTCCTCATAAAATATAGTATGACTTCGTATTAACAAACTATTACCACTTTTCATTTTTTTATTATTAATTAGGGTTTATTCAGTTTTACGAATCATTCAGGGACGCATAAAATTTCTTTGGTGTATTGCAGCTAGACAAATACTTTCTTATGCAGTTATAAATTTTCCATTAATACACCTTAATAAAATTGAGAAGATTGATTGTCAAGAATACAGCCACGGTTAATTCTGTTACATTAAATAGTTAATATTCATGAATGTAAGATGGAAAATATTAATATAATCAGAGAGGGTTTAAGAGGTAATGAGAAAAGGACGGTCACAAAGTGGTATTATATCACTTAAGATATATCTGTGCACAAGAAGAAACAGAATTGTGAAAAATATTTTCATTGAATATTTTTCAAAATTCGTTTGAGCATATAATAATGGCACTTTTGCTTTAATTTATGAAAACAAAATAATAACAGCTATTTATGTAGAAAAGGAACAGCATTTTTCGTCCCAAACTTGTCTGAATACTTTCCCAAAGAGAGAATGCTTTATTTACTATTGGAAGGTTTTAATCTTCATACTACCGTTTGATCACATTTTAATTAATTAAGGAAAAAGGTAATTAGCAGTGGTAACAGAGGATTGAAAGAAAGAATCATGTTATTACTTTTTTATTTAATTTGGGCATGTCGATTTTCTCTCATTTTCTCCAAAGCTCGTAGCTGAAAAGTAATTTTCTATTTTGAATACTGGAAACTTATAAAGTAATTTTTTTAAATAAAATAAAATTTTCCAGTAGCATTATTATGCTACTGGAAATATGCGTTATTATGCAAACATGCGCCCTTATTGTATCGGAAAATATGTCAGAAGTAACAGTTAACTGTAAAAAAGAGTATTGACTATTGGAATCTTATATCGACCTAGATTTGAGGAAAGACCAATATTATTGCATATTACATTTGAAATCGTTTCATCTTCTTATTCATCATTTTCTTCTCATCTATCTCTATGTGTTTTTTCATAAAAATTAAACGTTTTTCATATTAATTCCCGACTCTCTCTCTCCCTCCATAACATATATTTCTCCGTAAAGGACACGGCAATGACAATAAAACTAGCAAAAACTAAAAATCATGAAAATTATTAACACAGGTATGCGCCTCTGTGGAGAAGTGGGGAAGACATTAACGGCCAGGTTAAATCATTGATGATGAAAGCTTCCTTTGAATGCATTAGTCCAACTCTTCATCCGAAGCGGCCCGATGGACATATGCAACTCATTAAAATAAACTAGAATCCGAATGAAACTTTGATCCCGGAAGTAATTATCGGAAAATCTAGGAAGACGGCTGTTATTATGATGTAAGCAAATGCATTCAAAATAGAAGGAATATCTGTATATATGTTGTATTTAAAATGATCATAAAACCATGAAGTATTGAGATGACGCACATTCATTTTTCTCCTTTAATTTTTACCTTTCCCCGTCTTCAATTAATTTCCCTTCGCGACATCATACGGCTGTTAAATGCTCTCCGATATCTTTCATAATTTCCGTCAACCCAAGACCGCCATTCATTCAGGGCGATCCCACCAGCTGTCCTTCACATGGCCAATACCTTCATTTTTAATCTGCTCCCATCACGTATCTTATTAACATAAACACTCAGAAAGAGTTGAGATAAATGGCAGACAAATTAATTTCAGCAATTTGTGACCTTTGGAAGTAGACGTTTTCACTCTCACGCCTTGTTTTACCTCCGGGCGAAATAACCATTCGTGTGCCAAATTTCGCCCAGCTCTGAATAGATTGAAGGATTTTCACCTTTGAGCCTGATTCCACCATTGTTAAAAGAATGCGTGGGGTCTTGAACCCTTCCAATCCTTTTCCAATGCCATATTTCAAACGAAGCATGGATGTAGATCCGAGTGAAATGAAGGGTCCGATGCAGAGCGAATAATATAACGTTGTTATTAAAAGTTAGCGGACCACATGCTCTCGTTCTCTCGCTGATGCTTTTAAAAAAATATCAATTGAAAATAATAGCCTTTACATTGATGAAACGCCTGGGTATAGATCGCTGTTGATATTTTTGACATATTGGAAGCTATAGCTCGAGAATATTACGCAGTAATACCTAAATAATTCCTACGCTGCTCATCTTGAAAGCCCATAACTATGGTTGAAAATATACAAATTGGAATTAGTCTTGATACATTGAAATTGAAGAAAAGTAATAAGCCTAAAATTTTCAATACTCTTGTGAAAAGTTATTCTCAAAATTTCACCAAAAACCTTTTCAGAATAAAGGGAAATAATATTTTTATGCATGGTAAAGAGCGAACTCTCCACAGGTTTGTCACATAAACATTGTCAATTAACAAGACTCTTCCTGAGATCACTTCATGTGAATGAATTTTACACAAAACAAGTAACCTAGTGCTGAGCATTAAATTCCAAAAAGGTCCGTAAAATTATTAAGCATTTACTACTTAATGTAAATATAAAATGAACGTACCTACGTTCGTGAAGGAATGAAAACGAGATAGCCGAGACCGTAAACTTGATTGGCACTAGGTTGTAACTGTTGCATTTCCATTTAAAATTAATTCTAAATTTTTGAAAGTGCATCTTTTGGCTTTTGACTACATCCATCACCATTACCTTGGTTGTTCTACTTCCATACCTTCCTTTCTTGGGTCATTTTCTTCAGATCTTCATATTTTACCAATCTTAATCTTGTACAGCACAGCTCTATTGATCCTATCTTCCCTTTTACCATTCCCTCTAACTAAGCCTTCAGCATGCATTCCTTCCTCATTTAATATCTTAACCAATTATACTCCCTTTTTTCATTATCTTTACCCATTCTCTTTCCTCGCTAATACTTCGTGGCACCTCCTTATTTTAAATTCTGTTCTCCTGTCTCATTCCTTCCATCTTCCTCCAGATTTATAACTCGAAGGCCTCTATTCTTTTCATTTCATTATCCCGTTAATTCAATGTATCTGCTCCGTACAACACCTCTCTCCAAATTTAACATTTGACCAAACTCTTTCACAGTTCCTTTTTCAAAGTCCCGCACAGTAGTTCCTTTTCTTATTTAAGTTCTCTTTTGCCATTGCTATTCTTCATTTCATTTCCTAGGAATAGGACATGTCTTCAGTGATGACACTTCCCAAATACCCAAGGCTATCTACTTGTACGATCACTTCACCTTCCAATGTGATGCTGACTCTTGCATTTTTGCTTCCTATTATACTCTTAGTCTTTTTCTTGCTTATTAACATTCCGTATTCCTTATATTTGTCGTTAAGGTCTGCTAGTTTCTCTATGACCTTCTTTTAACTATCACCCACTACGTACAGCTATATTACCAGCTAACCCTTTACATTCCACTCTTTTACCTCCGATGTTCACTCCTCTACGTCCATCAACACGTTCTATGATTATCTCTTCAAAATATGCGTTAATAGGGTTGATGACAGGCAGTAACTTTGTCTAACACCCCTTCCTATTCCTATCTCTTCTGTCAATCGGCCCCCTATCCTTACTCAGACTTTCTGACTAAGATACAGGTTTTTATCAGTCTTCTTTCCCGTCAATTAATCCCATACTTTTTCAGAATCACAATTAATTTGTCCCATCTAACTCTATCAAAAGCTCATTCTAACTAAATGTTTATAACACGTACTTTTTTGTTCTTTTCCGTTTCTTTCACCAATTACTCTCAGCACACTTATTGCATTTCTTTTACCTACAACTCGTCTGAATCCATATTTTTCTTCTCCTTTCACACTTTTCAGTTTCCCATGTAATCTTCTATTGATTGTTTGACAAATTATTTTAGGCAATGCGCTATCAGGCTTATCGTTCCGTGTTCCTCTCCTTTCTAGGTATTTTTCCTTTTATTCTAACCAATAATTTGCTAGAAGTGTTTACGTCTTTGTCCCTTTTTGTAAACCTCGTTGCTTAAATTTGTTCATTATTTTTTCTTTCTTATTGAGTACTTTCTACATTGTTACCGGACTTTCATCAACTCCAAATAGGTTTTTCCGTTTCTCATCTCTTTTATAGGTGCTCCTACTTCACTTGTATGCATATCATACCCTTTTTCGTTATCGACCACCTTGCATTCTTCCAATTCACTTTATATGGGTTTTTCCTCTCATTGAAATAACCTAGCCATTCAATGCATTTCTTCCACTTAATCTGGTTCGCTGATTTTACCGTCTTTGTTTTCTACTTTAAAGCTACTTTTTCTTTTTCCATTTAAAGTTAGGTCTCTTGCCTCTTCATTAATTGCGTTATATTTTCCTTCCTTATCTAATTGTTGTATCTCACCCTCCTTTTCACTCATCCATTTTTCTTTGGACTTAAATGTTTCCCTTCTGAGCTCATTATTATGTGTCTTATATTCTCTTCCACCTTCTTTTGTATTTACATTTTTGAAATTTCTTCATTCCTCCATTTTGTTTCAACATCCCACCTGTGATCCATTCATTTCTTATTTTCTATTTGCACTTTACACCAACTCCCTCTTTTTCTGTTTTTGATGCTCTCCCACATCTCATTTACACAGTTCTTATCCCCATGGGATCTCAACTTTTCCATAATTATTTTTCCATTTTCTCAGATTTTCCTGGTTCCCTTAACTTTCCAAGGTCTAAATTCCAGTTGTTAATTTCCTTTCCATGTCATTTTTAACTTTGCTCAAAACTCTGTTATGTCAGTTAAGTTACGGTAAAAATTGATATCTACTCCTGGACAACTTTTTGCGTTTTTCATAAAACATATGTACCTGTGTTGTACTAGAATAAAATTAAGTTGACACCTAATTTCATTGATTCGTGATGCCCATTTTAACTTTAATTTCACTTAATTTAAATTATTCCTAACTTTTCTTAATTTTTCTTCGATTTAGTGTTATATAGTATATGGGTTCCAAACAAGGTATTAGAGAGTTTTCTCTAAAAAAAAGACAATTGGTGGGGATCGAGATGGTGCGGGGGCTAACGTACTGGCTTCCCACCCTGAGGGCGCGGGTTCAAATCCCGGCGGTGTTGAATATTTTTCAGAGGTATCTCGATCCCTACTTGAGGTGCTTTGTGGAGGGCACTTTGAGTGAGTACGGCGTCCGTCGGATGGGACGTTAAGCTGCGGACGCCTTGGCGCCTTTCGTAAAGAGTAGGCTAATGCCGACGCCGGGTTTCTCTCCACCCTTCATCCTTTCCTGTCCATCCCCTATGGCGCAAATGACCTTAGCTGTCGGTCGCCTCCCCTAAAAACTACTACCAACTAAGACAATTGGTGTTTGTCCTCTATCTTCTTCCTAGTTCAAATATTTTCACTGTCTCACCCTTATCACATTCACTCACAATTGCATTAATGTCTACCATTCATACGTCCCTCCTTTCCGGTGATTAGTTCTAATTTCTTAGATATTCGTCAACTTCTTCAGAGTGTTGACTAGTCGGCATGTATATTTGTATTAACACAAGGTCTTTACTTTTTTCTTTCCGTCTTAACATTATTATCCTTTCATTAATAAGCTCTACCTTATTCACTTTATCTTTCATAATTTTTCCTAAAAAATAACTTCATAATGTATTGGGAAATATATCTTGCAATAGTGCTCTTTAAATGCTAGATAAGGAACGCAACAGTTTTATTCACTATTCTTCATTTTTTCTTGAAGCGGTACGAGTTAAAGTCATAAGAAAAGCTCATACAATTCAAGAAACCGGCACACTTTGGGAAATTGAATATTTTTTCCAGCCAATTATGAAACATAAGAAAATGCATGATATAAAAAATCATCATTACATTTTCAAATTTTCATAAAGAAAACTTGCCAAACCCTAGTCCGGGAGGGAATTGGGATATTGCGATGGCCAATTCTGAATTCTGAACCCAGGGGTTCGGGTTCGAATCCTGGAGTTTTCAGAATTTTTCAATGGTATTCCGATTCCTGCTTAGGTACCCCTGTACGTATTGGAGAGTACTTCAAGTAAGTACGCCGTATGGGAAGTTAAAGTGTGTACATCTCGGAGCCTATCGTAAAGAGCAGGCTATAGCTACGTTCCTATGCATCCGTTTTTGCGTCGCCTTTATTCCAGTTTTCATACCTGCATCAGCGCTGAACGGAAACAGAAGACTACGATGACCCTTGCTGCGGGTTTTGATGGGAGATGAGCGAATGACTGACAGCGAGTGTCGGCTATTGGTCGCCGCCCCAAGAAGAGAAGGCAACTTCCGCAGCGTCGCAACCTGCGACTTTTTGGCTCCGCTTTCTGAGGCGCCACAAAAACAAATAGACGTAAACGGGGCTTAAGCCGAACCTTGGTTTCTCTCAACCATCTACTTCTCCTCCATCCCCTAAACATCGCACCCTTAACAAATTATCCACATATCCTCAATGGCGCAAATGACAATAGCTATTGGTCGCCTCCTCCAGCAATAAATGTTAATAACGGAGTCCATGTAAGCACCGAGTACATTGAGATGACGAAAATATCACACTTCCCCGGCCATCAGATATCCCAGACGGACGAACCGCCAGGGGAAGACGGCACCAGTGCCGGGGGCGGGATTCCAACCTGCCGACTTAGAACACGGTCAGCAATCGAGCATTCCGGGCGGGTGGGAAATCAGTGACATTTCGCAAATATTGGTATCGTATCGACAACCATCCCCTTCGGCCCTCGCTTCGTTTGATCGCCTCACTTCGCTTCCCAGGCTCAGCGAGAAGAGCAGAGAAGGCGCACTGGGGGAAGGGATGCACTCCGCGTGGTGGAGGTTAAGGGACGGGGAGGGAGCGGAGTGGGGAAGGGGTTTGGCTTTTCCTTCGGCCGCCCATGAGGGCACTGCACGCCCAGGCATCCACTTCAGGTAAATACCGTTACATACGTCACAGAAAAGGGTAGGGGGATGGCGGGGGAATAAGGGGACCGGACGTGGCGGAAGAAGCGAGCAATGGGTAAAGGAAGGTGGTTGTTATTACCAGATGGTGCCGCGGCTCGTGACAGCATTGAGACTTGTAGCGCTGGCCCATGGAGAATTCCCCTGCGTGGCCGATGGGCAAAAAAAATGAAAGAATATTTCCGAGGCGCACGATCTCCGCCATATTTGGATCGTCAGCGATATCCTTTTGCGCTTGGGACGCGATGGTCGGCCGATGAAGGGTGTTCGGAGGAGAAGGCGGGGGGGGGGGGGGTGGGGGGGTTGACGGGGGAGTAAGTAAGGGGGGGAGAGGGGTTCGGCGGGGGGCGTGGACCCGAGATGGCCATTGTGATGTAAAGATAGTGTTGATTTATGTGCGAGGTTAAGGGTTCGATCAGAGCTGAGTAATCTTATGACAAACAGTACAATCCCTTGCCCTTACCGAAGTTGGCTGAACTAAAGCCCTGCTGGCTCAAATCAATCCTATACCTGCCTAAAACACATTTCGAATTGACTGCACGGCCAAATGGGACCTTTTGATCATGCCCTTGGGCAACGGAATGGAGCTAAGTTCCTGTGTGCACGTAAGGTCTGACATCATAATTAAAATTGCAATGAAATTTATTAACAATTTATTTGTTGACTCTCCTCATGTACATCATAAGGGATTTCCAATAACTTATCTGGCAGAATAATTTATTATTTTTCATTTAGTACAAATAATTAGCTGCCGAGTAGTAACGCATGGATGTCGTTGCTACTTGACCGCATTCCTGCATAAACTTTCTACCAGGGAGATTTAATGATCCAAAAGGTAGCATGCATTAATAAGGCAAAAGCATGGTTGTCCAAGAGATAATTTGTAATTGAGATTACGCAGCAATAGATATGCAATGTTGGCGTTCCATCCACCATCATTATAGTAAGAGAAGATCTTTTTTGGTGAGAAATATTTCGACAAATTCTGAGAGTTTCAAACATCATCTCTCTAACAAAAAAATACATCTATAGCCCTTATAAGAGAGTTCCACCATTCATGTGGTACAAAAAGCCTAATTTATTTCTCACCCTATCATATTTGGCAAGTATTCGTCCAACTATCACAGCTACCAATACGGAAATATTTTCTATTCTAATTTCTTTTCTATTATCTACTTTGTTTTCTCTTTCCAATTACGAATTTTTTCACGAGCTTTCCTTATCGAAGTGTCACAAGTTTCTTTTCTTGTCGTTTTGTTAATTTTATCTTTCTTCAAACATCTTCACTTGACTCAGGAGCCCATGTGTAAAATCAAAAGTAAAAAATCGTACTAGTTTTCTTTCTTTCTTCTCTTTCTTCCGCCTTGTCGCATTTTGGAATATCAACTTTTTCACTGCAAGAGTAAATAACATTTGCGCAATTGAAATCCTGCACCATTCTCTTATGCACAAGAAAATTACACTCACATCCAATCACAATACCTATTCTAATCTCTTTGAAAATTCAATTAGAAATGCATTATTTCGTGATTGGTTGCAATAACATGAACTCTCTGCTACCCCTTACATACCCCCAGCAACAAACGTGATAGCAAGAGTGGTGCTTTTTCGCTTGAAACGGTTTAATTACGGTGTCTGTCGCCAGCAATCTCCGAGTCAAGAGCTGGTCATTTTTCGCGTGGTCAAATAAACGTTACCGAGAAGGTTATTTGTAGCAGCTACTTCTTACAGCCTTTTTTATTTACCTCTTGAGTTTAAACGTGACCTGAAGCAATGCAGAGGCTTTTTAGAAAAAAAATTAGCCCGTTCATTCCAAGTGATTACGTCGCCGGACACTAACACTCGACCACTTGAATTTGCGAGCCTGTGACTATCGGAGATAAGCTCTTCCTTTCCCCAAGGTCAATATCAAATCACCGAATCAGGAGTAAGGAGCACACTTGGCGTTTAATTATCAATCACTAGCACTGACATTCGGCAGCCGTAACTGGTCTACCGCATTAAGACGTACGTCGATGAAGACCAATATGCTATGTAATTCTTATGAGGCATGCTGGTGAAAATATTTTTAAGAAATATCACGTTATGGTATGGTTTTAGAATTAAACTTTTGGACGAAGTAATAATTATTTTTCTTTTAATCTTAATTGAAATAAGCATTTTTGAGGACTAATCTGCTATATCATAGCGGGAATAAAAAGCTCTAGGGTCAAATCTTTCGAGTTAACCCATAGTCGAAATTTACGATTTCTACTGAGTGTCGTAGAAAGACATTTAAATTTAAGCAAATAATTGAATTTTACGTTGCACCTATAAAGCCAAGCAATAAAATGTCGAATTTAATACGCAAAAAGACAGATCATTATCAACGTCGTAGGCAGTAAAATAGATTAGTTTGGTTAGTGTCCAGGGCCCATTAACTTTTCGAATACTTAGCTAAGAGTATGGTAGTTATCTCGCAATGTTTGAAAATAACCAATGAATATGGCAGGAAAGACCTCCAAGCGTCGATGTGTCTTAATGAGCTGCAATTAACCAACAATTACTATTACCATTGGGGCCAAGGACGCGAAAGATATAAAATATACTAGCATTCACTTCACGCTCTGAAGGGTTTGATGAGCTTAAATTAAAAAAAATAAAAATGCATCATAAAGGGAAGCTAACTTGGCTCACCTAGTTTAAGTTGACATCCTTTGCACCGAACAAAACTAATGGGGTTCCGTGCTATTTCTTCGGAACAGGGCAAACAAAGGCAGACCTTTCCTTCCCAGTCACAGGAAATATTTCACCGGGTGTGGCCACGATATGGGCGTGGGGTATGGGTATACTCGTATGTAGATTAATACCTTTCTCCTAGCGCATTCCAAGCGCGAAGGTGAAGCTAGCCTTCCCCGGCAAAGGGCCTTTAAGCGAAATAAATAAACGTCCGTCGCGGTCTAGGGAAGGAAACGCGGCCAGGGGAAAATGCCCTATCCCCAACGAAAGCATCATGAGAGGCAGGACGTGCCGTTACTCGCGGCGAACACAGTGAAGCCTTGGCACGCAAACAATGCGTCATTTTTTACAGAGCTCCCTCGATGCATCGATAACGAGTCCTGATATGGTTATGATAATTCACAATTATATTTTTTGCCATAGCTCTCGTTTGTTCGAAATAATGCATTGATTCAATTGAATTATAAGTGTTAATACCTACTGACTTTCAAAATTAAAATTGTTGATAATATATATTCAATGAGCACATTCGTTTAATACAGTTTTATTTCAATTTTTAATATTTTCTCGACACTTCTTAATCTCACTTTTCCGAGTATCAAATGATAAACAAATGGAAACCTTAGTTTGGCATCAAACGCTTTTTGACGACCAATTACGCTCAAATTCAATGCATAACCTATGCTGAAAAAATGTCATTTTTCCTACAACTTGAACTCATTTACATTAAACAAGAAATTTGTATGGGAATTTTAAAACATTTAGACTTACCATGAAGTTTAATTTAAAAATATTGGTATTGCTGCGCATTGAGATCCTTTTAAAAAAATATACAAGGACTTCACTGTTCTGCGTAGCAGCACATTTACTGAGCTAAAAAGACTGCGTCGCGACCTTTTCAACCCAGTGACGCCTCTAACTGTTGACTCAGGCTATCACTGTCAGCTCTTTGAACGATCGACGGTCGTATTTGTGTTTACAGAAACCTTGAGTAAAATATTATTCCTCTTCGCATAAGGCACTAATCCACACCACGTGGCTCTCTCGTATATTTTCGACGAAAAGAATTATACCTTCGTGTGCTACTTAGCCGCCTCTGTTAATTTTTTCCAAGGTTTTCCTTGCCGCATTAGTTTATGTCTACTTTCCGGGGATAATTTCTGGGGTTAGGAAGTTCCGGTATAGATTGCCAAGACTTTTTCCAACTCACATCTCGTTCTCTTTAGTCCGCCGTGAGAATTGCATTAGTATAGACATAAGTAATTCAACTCTGATTTAACAAACAGGAAATGTGTAAAATGGTTTCACTGTGGTTAAAATATATTAATTTTTAAGTAAGATCTGGTGCTTTCCCGGCGTATTTGCTTCAAGTTTACTCGGGTCTTCCACCGTGTCAGGGGTTTCATATGGAACCCCTGACCCAGAATAAGAGAAATGTATAATTGCATAATTTTCGCAGGAAATGTTTTTAAATAACAACACATTGTCCTTCATTGCCTTTAACTAAAGCCATCCTGAAATTATACCTGAACAAACTCGTAGGTAACCCTACTTATTAGAACGCGCTTCTACAAATAATTTTTTCGCAATCAAATATGATTTTTTCTTCCACATTAAATGAAGATTATCAGCACTCAAATCTTGAAAATCATTACAGGGGTTTGACTCACTGGCTTTTAGGTCTAACTTGGAGAATATGACTAGTTAACCTGTGCACGCTGGAAAGGCTTCTTCAAGGCAGTCAAAGATTAGTGGTTTCAGATCCCATGCCCGTAATGGATTTATTTTATTAATATATTTTGTCCGCAATGGATATTACGGACATAGGATCTGAAAAGTTGAGGAGTGATGACAATGCTTCTACACATATATCTTTGACCACTATTATACGGGGTGATGAGTTACTAATAAGATTTCTATGTCATAATGGTCCCACATAATTACAGTGCTCATTGTTTATAGGCAGTACGTATGCTTAAATATGCTCGATATGCTCTAGATATTGTGGCTTTAGAAGAATGACAGTGAATTGGCTGTAGATAACACACACATACATATAAATATCTTGACACCTGCAGCTCCACCGTAGCTATGTGATTTTTCGGGTGCCAGATCTTCCTGGGAAACCATAAAAGGCATAGGGGAAGGAACTGGCCCCCCTACACTGATGTGTGAATTTCACACGCCGTCGGGCTTAGTACTGGGTGAACTCGACCATCACCTACCAAACCGACCTTCGGGTTGATTACTGTGTTCATGGTTTTATATATACACGCACACACATAAATATGTACCATATATCTCATTTTAGGTAATATGCCGGTTAAGGAAGGTTTTGGATGGACACAAGCTACCAAATAATTCTCTTGTATCTCCCAAAAAAAATCACCCAAAATCATACTCCACAACTAGCCCCTCTTCGACTCCTCACACTTCCTTCCTACTTTCATTCCGTCCAACATACCTAATCTATCCTTGCCCTTTCGCCACTTGCCTTGCATTCTCCCCTGCCATAAAGGAGAGAATGACAACACAAAGAATATTGATTGCTGATTAATATGCTTTGCAATCATTTTTTCTGTCTCCTTAGAATTTCTCCCAGTAATCCCCACTCCCTCCCAACCTTACCCAGCACCTCCTCATTTTTTTCTTTTCTATTTACTTAGCCTTGTCCATCCTTCTCCACCCCCACATTTCAAAAGCCTCCAACGTTCTTCTATCATCCTGCTCCAATGTAGTATGTTTACGAGCCGTACATAACCAAACTATAAATCAAAGTGTTAAAAAGCATTTTTTTAAAATCCTTACTCAACTTCCCTGTCATATATTCTCCCCTCCTTGCAAAAGATTTCTTATTTACGCCAATATTCTCCTCATTTCCCTACTACGAGGGTCATCCGGAAAGTAGTACCCGTTCGTGCCGCATGAAGTGCTGACGACGCGAGTTGCCGCTGGCCGAGGTCAGATAGCTTCAGTGGCTTGTCTGCCTTCTCTGAGCCAAGTTGCGTGACGCTAGCATTGCCTGTGTTGTTTCTGTGATTGTTTACAATGTTTAAAAAAATTGAGAACGCCGCCAGTTGTGAAGTGAGGGCAGTGATTAAATTCCTCAATGCAAGAAACGTTCGCCCATGTGATATTCATCGCCAATTAAAGGAGGTGTATGGAGACAATGTAATGGACGAGTCGTCTGTTCGGCGGTGGTGTCGCAACTTCAACATGGGGAGGGGGAACACACACGACGATGAGCGTTCGGAGAGACCGTCTGTCATTACAGACCAACTGGTGAGCTCAGTTGACGAATTCGTGAGGAACGATCGGCGCGTCACAATTGATGACATCTGTGAGCATTTTCCCAATGTTTCTCGAACAATTGTTCATGAAATTGTTAAACACCATCTGCATTATGCAAAAATTTGTGCAAGATGGGTCCCTCGCGTATCTCAATGAGCTGGCGGCGAAGGACTATGCAGCAGGAATACAGAAACTTGTCACACGTTATGACAAATGCCTTAATTTGCTTGGAGATTATGTTGAGAAGTAGTTTAAAGTATCCTCTTTCAAATAAAATTTTTTATGTTTGTTAATATTTACTTTTGTGTCTTTATTTCACGAACGGGTACTACTTTCCGGATGACCCTCGTATTTTGACCATTTTGGTCCAAAACACTTCAGATATACGGATACTGTTCCACATACTCTAGTTTTTGCCTTAATATTTAAACGTTTGAATTAGCCTTTCTCTTTCTGGAAAGCCGCATCACCTTTTTTCATTCATGTTGATTCTCATCCCATATCTATCGTACTGAATTTCCATTTCACTCAGCAATGCTTGAAACCCTTGGCTGACTGGCAAATTAGAGCTTGATCATTAGCAAACATAACTGATTTTATGAATTCCTTGACAAATTTTATTTCTATCTCCAGGTCTTATGTATAATTATTATTTTAGTCTATCGTTTAAGATGGGTTTCGGATGGAAACAGTCTACGCTTGCCTTAATATTTTATGCTCGCATAACAAGACAAAACCTTACACCCTACGCAACATTAAACCGTTCTTCAATTCCGTATACATTCTATCTCTCTTCATTTCGTCCAATTTCCCTTACGTCTTCCTAAGCCTCATTTCCTTACCTTATATCCACCAAATAAATTTCTTGCATCAATCTTTCCTTCCGTCTTTGGATTTTCCCAACGAAGTACTCTCCTCTTACACCATACCTAGTGTTCCGTCGTTTGATACTTGGACAATATATTTTATGTTCCCCAATTTCAAATTTACGGGGTGTGCAGGGAAACAATTCGGTAATAATAGCAGTTTTTTCTATTTGGATCACTTTCTTATGCATCACGGATTCTTCAAACATGTTTTAAGTCGTCCTTATCTATCGTTGGGTGCATAGGTTGCGCCCAAAATCATATTGTTATGATCATCGTAAGCTATTTTAGTTTTCTATATGATAATCTAACAGCATCATTAAGACGGGTTCTATTTCTTCTACCATGGAAAAGTTTACATTTGAAGTCCAGGATTCTTGCGAGGTTGTATATTGAAATGAAAGCACCTTCAGCACGATTATGTAAAGCTGCTTTTCAGTGAGCAACTTTTTTAGAATATACATTTTTGATTTCGCTTAATTTGGTTTTCTACAAAACTTGAAGCATTATATCAAGTTAGTTGATGAATTAAAATAGTGAAATGCTTGTTTCGTTGCCAAACGCAATGATATTTGTTTTATAT
Source organism: Hetaerina americana (assembly GCF_022747635.1). Classification (NCBI taxonomy): domain Eukaryota; kingdom Metazoa; phylum Arthropoda; class Insecta; order Odonata; family Calopterygidae; genus Hetaerina; species Hetaerina americana. The sequence goes on from NW_027286292.1 coordinate 26,520,788, forward strand.
TAACTCCAAGGGCTATGGCTCCAGGTCTAAATTTTGCCTGCAGCTCTCCAAGGTTTAAACCAGGGCTTCAATATTTCCTCAAGTTCAACATGCACTAGGTACTTTACAGGTATGTACTCGTAATAATTGGAGCGCATCCCACTAGAATTGTTTGAATTTTTTCCGGGTGTTGTACTGCATATAAAATCTTTAGCGTTGAAATATTCACGAAGAGTTCTTTCGAAAGGGAAACATGGAAGCCGTTACAAGTGTCTTCTCTTTGCAATATGGCCATTTTCAAATGGGAAAAATATTCTCACATATTTTTTTCGACTTCAACTGTCACTATTTCCAGTATTTGAACTTCCAATACCAATTATTATTTTTAATTCAGTATTCTTGAATTCCAGGTTAGAATATTAGCATTTAATTGCCTATATTTATGCGTCAATCACGTAATTTACCATAAAATTGCATTTCCGGTGACTTAGCTAGAGGGAACTGGAATAAAAGTTTGCGTATTAAATCACCTAATTTGCTTTTTCCAAATATACGTGGAAATTGAATTACATGATCAAGGAGACTACAGTACATCACGGAATATTTTACTGAAACTATCATGCTACTTTGTTCAATTTAACATCTTATTGCTTTACTAACAGAATTATTAAAGTTATCGTCTCATTTGGAAATTTATAGGTAAGCGGTTGTTTTAGACACAGAATTTTAATGCTGAATTTTCCTTACATAATTCCGAACTATGATGACTATAGATTGATATGTATCAGTTTCAAGGAAATGTAATTGATAGCCACCCTGGAGCATTCTTTCAATGTTGCAATCACCTAATGAATATTGGCCGAACTGTGAAAAAGGATTAAAACTCTTAGCTATAAATTATAAAGTTTACGCTTTCCTGCTCAGTGCGTCTGCTGTACATTCAGACACGCCTTGAAAAACCTGACTCCCGATCTCAAGCGGATGAATGAAATCTTTCATTTCCTTGTCACAATAAGAATCCACAGGCAAAGCACAGATATGTCCTTCACTCGATGGTAATTATCTTTTCTTGCAATAATATGTTGTTCGTACCGCAGACACTGTGCATAGAACTCACATGGTGCAGCATATAATCTATAATTACATTTTCTATAGAAACAAAAATGAGTTAAGATCATAGCATTAAAAATTACGTTCCGACAAAGAATGACTGTTGTGAAACACAAAACAAATCTAAATGTGCAAGCACCATGGAATCATCGGCGTGGGGATGGGGCAATGTCTTGTCGAAGGATAAAACTAAATCTCCAAGAAAGTAGTCCGTAAATTGAAGATGTTTTCGATTTGTTAGTATTTTGCTCATCTTTTAAGATCACATACGTCATTTTTGTGAACGATTAACGAATGTTTGCATTTATGGCGAAGGACTAACTCACCTGTGCCGCGAATAAAAAAACGCAAACTTTCTAACACCTATAATCTAGTTTCAATCAAATATCAATTGAATGCCGATGAAGACAATGCCTGTTTTTCCATGTTTGGAGTGTGTCACCATGCGTCAATATGTTGATTTGAACCTAAATTATTACACAATTCTCCAATCCTATGAAAATTGCTTGAAAATGTTTCTTTCTTTGGCTCATCTTTTCTGAAAAATGAATTTTCATTTGGCGTAAAGATTATTATCCTCTTTCCATTATGGTTTACAATACCTATACATAAGAATATATTTCATTAGCATGCAAGAATTGAAATCAGTGTACATAGCAAAGTCTAAGTTAATATGAGGACATTAAAATAAAAGTTTCTGGCGTCACTTGGTAGAAAATCTTCATATTGAAATTGAAAATAAACAACTTGGCTTTTCAATAGAGAAATTCCCTATTTACGGCCTAGGTTTCGTTATGGTATGACGATGTTATACCATAACGAAACCTAGGTCGTGAATAAAAAATTTCTATATGGAAAAGCCAAGTTGTTTATTTTCAATTTCAAAATGGGGGCATTGTTATTAATGAACTTTTTGAAGTAAATTAATCTAATCAAAAGTCATATTCGCTTAGTCACTACAGGTGCGATATATGTATTTTTTTACAGTGCGGTATGTTTTGCATGATAATTTTTCTCCACTTTGTCCTTTTGCAATTACCTCGCTTTACACAAAAAACGCTTCACTCTCACTCAAAACACTTTGCGTTACAGTCGTAAGACGAGGAGGAAGCAGAGGAAAGTATCCTTCCGTGAGACTGAAGGGTCTCCCAGAATCATTAACAAAGCCGGCGTGTTCACTCCCGTCGAACGGGGATGAAGGCCCAACCAGTCAATAGGAAATCCGGGATGGACATGCTGCCTGGGCACCCGTCAACACATAAAGTTACCGGGCAGATACCCGACTAAAATACAAATATCGATACCTGATAAGATTCCGCGAAAAAATGGTGTAGCTGTGGACTGGTATCGGTGTTCGGGCATTATATACGTACGCAATGAATACACCGGTTGAATGAAAATTTCCGGTTGTAGTCATGGAAAGAATGATATCTAATTTGAAAGATTTTGAATTTCAACGCGAAATTCGAGTGGCGCCTGTCTCGTACCGAAAATCAAGCACGGCCAACGGAAGTTGCATAATTAGTGAAAAAACAAAAAGAATTGGTTTGTGGCGATGGGTGTAGGGATAGGAGTCGTTTGTTTGGCGGAGTGCGTAGGACGTTGAATTGGGGGGGGGGGGGGCGGGATCATTCCTGGGCCTTTCGTGCCTCCGTACCTCCCAACTACTGCCTTACCATCGCATTTCTCGCTTAACCCAATGGGGATAGCATGTTGTTGCCGCCGGATTTTTCTCCGAGGCCGCGAAGGGGATTCATTCAATTTTCATTAGTCCAAAAAACTTTACGGCCTCATTATTTCTTCGGTCGAGCGGCGAAGGCTCCATCCCGGATTCTCATTTTGTGATATAATTCAAATTAATAGCCTGTCAAAATATTTCACAGGGAGATGAAACCCGCTCACCGCATCGAAATACGCGTGCGGGCAAAATTAAATGTCAATTCCTCTGAATCAAATTAGTAACCTGACCCCACTTATTTTATTTGGTTCACAATCGAAACATTTTTGTAATTCGTACCGGAGGTTCATAAGTCCGTGCGCAAATTTAAAATACCAGCTTCCATTAATTGACTACAGATATTTAATAATCTACGTTTGAAACGATCAATTATTGAACTGAAATTGATATCATCGAAGGTATCAGTGGCCAGAACGAGACAATAATTGAAATGCAATGCATTTGAGAGGTCCGGAACAAATAGTTGTCATAAAACAATGCCTCTATTATACAACTAAAAACGCAGTCATGCCGAATTAAATCAGGTGCCGTCAATTAATAATATAGATCGTTGATCGCTCGTGCACCGGGTGGTAGCACTTTTTGGGAATGGGGGTTGCAGAATCAGAACGATCTGATATTTAACGGGAACTTTGGGGGTTGGCGGTGAAGGCATGCATGGATGAGGCAAATCCCTGCGTTATACCGCCTCTTTCAGTACACAAGAGCTCGCCGGGAACACCCATCCAGCGAGGGTGATGCTTTCCCTGCCGCTTCGCTTCCGCGGTCCCGCCTGCCGAACCTCTCTCGCCGCTAAACTCGGTCATAACATTATATCTACAACAGTAGAGGGAAAGTTTCATCGAGCAACGCAAGACGAGTTCACATTCGCTAAACCTCAAAGGAATCTCTAAATACACTCGAAAGCGTCTTTCTCGGCAATTCGCATCATCCCTCCGAATCCTCTTCCGTCTCCCCCGCCTTCTCCTCCACTCCCTCCCACGTTTACCCCACCAACCCCAAAACCCTTCCCACCCTCCACTACCCTCCAACCATTATCCCTCTCCCGATCCGGGATGCCTGAGAAGTGGGGTCGGATGTTGATGGCGTGAGCTGCAGGGGGGGAAAAAGGGGGGGAGTGGGAGTGGGTGTGGGTGGGAGTGGTGTGGGCGGACCGGGAGGGGCAAACGGTCCCCGGGGGAGGGTCCCGACCGCCCCCGCAGTTGCCGGAGAGAACGTAACATCGAATGGGAGAGAGAGAGAGCGAGAGAGAAAGAGAATGGGGATGTAGGGGGAGTAGAGGAGGCCGGGAGATGAGGAGGAGAGGTACACCCGAAACTTTCTCTTTGGAAGGACTCGCTGAGCAACCAACACCCACACCTCCTCAAGCCTCCACCCCATCCCTCGTCCCACGCGGGCGGAGTCGGAGGAGCGGGCGAGGCTGAGGAAAGTGACGGGGACGCCAGGGTAGAGAGGCGGTTCCGAGACGAGACGGTGGCTCCATCTTGCGGCCGCAATCGCTATCACCTTGAGGGGCAGCTGATGACGGGGCATGCGGTGTCGGCAACTCCGCGGAAATAATGCACGGGTGTTCGTGACGCGGACATGATCCAGCCCCGCGTGCGAAGGTGGAGGGTGACCGATGAAAGGCATTAATTGATTGAGCGTATCTCTTTTGCTCGGAATATTTGCGACCATACGTGGTGCTCAACTTTGCTGCTGCACTTTTTCGAATTCTAACGTACGGAAGATAATAAACATAACAATCGATCACCTTCGATGTAATAAGCATAATTGATAGTTGAATTGTAAAGTGCAAGGGAGCTTGTAGTTTTTGGTAGTTTTAACTCTTCACTCGTTTCAGGACAGACAGAATTCTAATTGTTGGTTGAATTCCTATTTTTATCCGAGTACCGCGTGGAGAAACTATTCTAGCTCGGCACTCAATCCTTGGAATTACCCTGATGTTGAAGGCCACATGATACCTTCGATGGTTAATATGCAAAATGCCGTCGCTATGTTTCTGCGTGGCCATCACCCCCCCCCCCCAACTCAGTATATCCCCCGAAATTCCTTCCCATTCCACTAATTGGTGCGAAAGACCATAGCTACGCCCTTCTTTTCGAACAAATTAATTGGCACACAAATTTGATAGACACTATTGTCAAGGGGGTCAGTTTTGTAGGTGGAATGTTCTCTTGGTTCATAAGGAGAAGACAATGTTGAAATGGGCTATAGTGATATATTGAATTTTCAGGGTCCTCTTATATAATTCTATCCCAAATTTATTAATCAGTGGAGAAAATTATGAGTGCATTACTTCGTCGTCACAAACGACCTTTTAAGCACGAGCACGTTTTCACTATTGATTATAGGTCAACTAATGCCGACAGTGGGTTTTCTCACAGAAAATGAAATTCACACCTTTCACCATCAGCGAATCCCAAATTTTCTAGACATCTCGTTTTGTTTTCTCGCTTCTCCCAAGGCTGACGGTGACATATCACAGGAAATATCCCCATCTTTGTAAAATTTCTTGGACTTCTCAGTGGTGCATCTCTTGCTACGACTCTGAGCTTTCGTATTGTTATGAAAGTTTGCTGACGAATCTCCCCTCAATCTCTCGGTCAAACCTCTGAATTTCTAGCGCATTCTCCAAAATTTTTCTAAACCCTGGCATAATATTCTGAACGTGTTTGAATAAACATCCATGCTTTTTCATCACCCCTACCTACCCCACCCACCTTATTAATTGACCCAATGAGTGGCTCGATTCAATCCTATCAATTCAGTTAAGTACTCGCATCATCGTGTTCGCCTCTAGAAACTCGAGAATTACATGGAGATGCACATTTAGAGATAAGCAAACTGCACACAAAATGCATATTTATAACATTTTTTGTTCGTTTACATGAGTGACGTTCTAAATGAGAAATTCTGAAACGAACCTTCGAGCAACTTAAACTTGTACTTCGTCCTCTGAATTAATGAATTTGATATGAGCCACTGGGAGATATATAAACCTCCTAAAACAATGAAGAACTCAAAAATACCATTGTTAGTTCAATGGAAATGCTCTCCCCCAGTATACGAAGTGGGGGCAAAGAACCTAAAGGGGCCATGTTCCATCACTCGAAATAGAACCAGGTAACCCGGAGGGAGAGTTTAATCAACTTATCCGCTGCGTTGTTGTTTCAGTATGATTTTTTGCGTTATAAGGGTTGCGCAAAGAGTATGGGAGTGAAAAAGGGCTTCCGGGTAAAATCATGCAACAATTTTAATGCTTGCGAAAATATCCGACCGAATCGCTAGCGATAATTCCTAGAATGGCCACTTTTACAGATCAGAAATATGCAACTTTGGACGCGGCGAGCCAGACGGTTTCAATGGTTGAACAACTATTGAATGGTTATATTCTCTGACCTGAAGATACTGACAACACGGGCGGAGAAATGTTTTTAAAATACATATTTTTACGTGTTGTTATTCGGGAGACTAATTTTACCAATTAATAATCCCTGCGAAGGTCTTCATTCAAGTAGTGGGAGGACGTCGGGAGATGGTCGACCGATGCCTCCATTCCGTTCTATTTTCTTCATATTATTTACTTTTTCGTGGACTTTACGGAGGCAAGTTTTATATATTTTTCTCTCTAATCCATTAGTCCCTTAGCACAAAATTAAAGAGTAACGAGCTACTGTGCGTTTCAGTAATCGTCATCTTGCTATTGAAGCCTTTAAAGTCTAAGTCACATTGGAAATTTTGACTTTTGAGACTTAATAGCTGGAATATGACTTTTAATTCGGGCTTAAAACTCTTATAAAGGAAAGGGAATCGTAGTTTATTTGTGACACGGACCGCATTATCAAGCTTTAACTCTTTAAGTTGATGGAAACATCGCTTGGATAATGTGAGGGAAGTATAAGAGAAGTAAGCTCTCGAACTGACTGGCATAAATATTCGTCTTTTATCTCAAAATTTGCGACAGTGAACAAAAGTGTATAATCCTATATTGATGATAGGAAAACCATTTCATGTTCTTATTCTTTTATGAGAACGTGGATCATATTCATGAGCTTTTGCAGTTTAACGAAAATATCATTCACAATCGCAGCCCACTATAATTCCACTCAGTGTTTCTAAGGATACAACGCTGATTTACATGAAATAATCAAGTTTTGACGCTGAAGTCTTCTCCACAATTCTTTCTATTCTCAAACGCTGGTCTTGGGAAAGGAATGAATTTCGAAGACACTGTCGTATTTGTGCCACGCGTGTGTTTTTGTCACTGTCGTGGTTGTGGTTAATTTTCATTCCCTCCTTTTTCGTGCAACAAAGAACTATTTTACTGGGTGAAAGTAACACTTGTTTTGAATGAAGTCTTCCTCAAGCATGAATATAAACTTGTGCGTCATTCGAGGTTTTTAGTAAATATTTTTCCCTTTTCCCTTCCTTTCCCATTTCTTCCCTTCCCTTATCCCTTAATCATTCCACTTGGTGCTTGCACCTCCTTCCGCACAAATATTTGGTGGACTACGGGGTATTACTCGTAATGTAGATTTAGAAGAAGACACTGACGTAACTGCAATTGCGAAAAATGAGATGAATATCAATTTCGTGCTATAAAAGTGCGATGAATATGGGGAAACAACTTTCGAGTTCCTATTTGTTACAAAAATCACTCAAAGGTTTCAAGCTGAATATTATTTATCCTTGCTCATGTCTTAATAAATAATCCAAAGGAAAACAGCAAACAAGCGTCAGAACCAAACTTTCGCGCGGATAAGTCTTTTAAAAGTACAGTGCTATACTAAGGCTATTATGTGATTTTTAAGTACATAATATCCGTGGATCTAAAAATCGATATTCTGTTGTTAAAATCATGAACCAGAATTTTAACCCGTTTTTCGTCTGAAATTTAATGTTTAATTATCGTATGAATGCTACTCCTGCCATCTGCAGATGGATGACTGGCAGAATGCTCATGCGCCAAAACATTAATTTAGTGTTAAAAATAAACATTATATAATATTTAGCCCCTTAATTTTTCACAACAACTCATTGTAGGTTGAACTTTCAAGTATCCAATATTTTTAAAAGGGCCAAGCTATCAAGTCACCATACAAATATTAAAAATATATCGGTTATTTGAGTACCTCTCGTGTGCTGTGTATCAACTGCAGAGGGCATATGTCGGTTATGGTGATTTTTCGACACATAGGCATTTTAAGTGTGTAGAACGTGAGCATAATTGGTGTTGAAGGAGTCAAGGTGAATACAAGTATGTGGTGGAATACGGAATGTGCGTGGATATAATTTGGTAACACTGATGAATTGAATTAAACAAGAACTAATTAGATTGCAGAAACATTTTTCGCTAAAAAATCAAAGGGAAGTGTTTTTAGCTTTGATTCTACCGGTGTGATGTTCTATTCTTTTCTTGGTCAATGCTATTTCGCTCATGTGTTCCCCGGGTAGATGTGGAAGCTCGTTTGGTTCGTTTGTATGCTTATTGTAGAGCTCTGGAAAAATCTGTTAACAATATTTATTTTTCCGCTGTCTGCCATAAGCTCTCCGTTTTCTGGATTATAATAATGTACAGTTGTACGTTTACCCTGTATTTCTCTTACGTAAGACAAGAATGAATTTGGATTTTTCTCAACGCATTCACATAGCATTTTCGTTTTTAAAGAGCATAGGGCTTTGAGAATGATGATTGTTGTTTTACTGCGGCATTCTTTTAGTGTCACTCAGTTTTTATTCCCTCGAGGCAAAGTAGACCTGAGAATTCAAGAAGTTCTCTCGGGTTTCCCACCGGGTCAAGTTGTAGTGCACCGACGTTTCGAAGGCTGACTCTGCCATCGTCTTCAGGGTGAAGTATTGAGCATGAAAAAGGCCTGGTATTTATACACTCCGCCGGGGCTCAGGTGTGCCCTGATGATGGCAGAGTCAGCTTTCGAAACGTCGGTGCACTACAACTTGACCCGGTGGGAAACCCGAGAGAACTTCTTGAATACCATACGCCGGGAAAACATGAAATCCTTCATAGACCTGAGAAAAGACAAATTTCGTTGATTCAGGTTATGTTTGCTAGTAATATCCTTTCTGCCATTTTCTCCATTTGCTTACGTACAACGCTTCGTCCTATCTTTTTAATCAGTATTATAGACTCACCGGCTCTGATTCCCTCCGCTGTATATTTCTCTCTAACTATCGCTCTAGTAAACTACATTTACACAAATACTCCGTGACCCAACAAAGAGGTCTCAACACAGCACTAATATTTGCTTCGGTCAAATTAATAAAGATAGAATTGGCCCAGGATTACTGAATTGAGATAAAAAGGGTTCGTTCAATAAAACCCAAGAAAATCCAAGATATGGCGCTCGTAGCGTCGAAAGAGCTTGCCTTTTAGTTAGCCTCACCTCTCACGAGACTGCTGTTAATATTCCAGCTATATTCATTACGCGGTTTCATTTCCATATTCGATTGCAGCAACAAACGTTTATTAAATTAGACAAATGAAAAAAAAAACGATTTTTGTGGTGATTAAATTCTTCTTTATAAAAAGCTGAGCACAAGAAAAATCCAATCCGAGGTGAATGAAGCACATCAGCTCCTGTGTTTGCGACTGTTTGCAATTAGGTAAATTAATTTAAACGTACACCCACAAATGATGAGCATCATTGGAACGTTTAGTAGTAATTACTTCCTCCGAAACGATTGACGATATGCACAATGTGGTTTTGACGACCGATGAATCAAAACTCGTGAAATAATTGAGGCCGCAGGCATGTCATAACTACGTACAGTGATTTCAATTTTCCACGAAAAACTGGCTGAGAAAAATATCTCGGTAGGATAATCGCCACGTTCGTTTTCAGTGGAGTAATAAACGCAATCGTGTGGTCCACTCGGAGGCCAATCGGTGGCTGTCTCCTATAAAATAGGCTAGCTAGTGTTAGCTAGAATTAAGACTTAGATTAAACGGGACTTGGCGCCAGCGTGTGTGCGTGTGCACGCGGGGGTCAGTCATTCTTCATGTTATCGCCTTATACGTGATTTCTAGGATTTTTGGTGAATTTATGTACTTTTTTGGCCTTTAGATGACCTTCATTTCCCATAACCCTTTGCTTATTCCTCCGGGTATTTTCACCCCCAAGCACGCACCTATTTCGTGGATCGCAGGGTATTTATATAGATGAAAGCATTGAAACATAAAATATGAGTCATGGAAAGAATGAAAGCTGATTAAATCTGTTATGACTGTGAAATCGAATGAATAAATCCTTCTATTGTAGACCTGAGGTCTGCCAGCTCATCTTGTCGGAAACGCTTCAATCGCTCGGGGGTCCTTTGTGCCACCAAGCTTCGTAGGTGGTAGTGCGTAGGATAAGAGGACATGTTAAGAGTTTTTGGCATAGATGGTAAGTTAAACGGTCAACTCATGTTTTATTAAAGGCAAATTGCCAAGATTGTAATTTTAGACCATTCATTTCTCCATTATTGCGGAATCAAAAAACATACACACGCATTTCGAGAACATATAGTAAGGTTAGCAGAGTTAAAATTAATAAAAGTCATAAACGAGAATTGGCAACAAAATCATTAACACTGATAGGCATTTGAAACGTACCCACGAAAAAATATACTACAAAATCACGCTCAGACATGATTATGGTTGTCATTCAAAATGAAAGAAATCTGTCTATCCTTACATTTAATTGTTTGATAGTAACTACATTGGAGGTGCTTGGTGTACTTTATTGCGATTAAATCAACCTAACATTAATTCATGCTTTTTCTACGGGCCTTTGGGCTCAGAAGTTCTAACACTTCATACACTAGATGCACTAAACATATCAATTTACCCGTAAAAATAACAATTTGTCACCATAATTGTTGGTGACCTAGACCTACCAGGTACAATTAGGGACAGAAATATTGCTAAGGCTCAGATCTATGACGGCAATTTTTACCATACATTTTGAATACAGTGCAGATAAATTCACTTCATCATGTAGTGCGCATGCCAACTCGAAGGAAAAAATATACTAGAATTATTCCTTAGAAATATAAAATTATTCCAAAGTTTTAGGTGGTAAGTGCACTTAATGATGGGAACTTGAGTGAACATAAATACGATGGGCTCTGAAAGCAATGAAATTATTTTTTACGTAATTTATTGAATAGGTTTGCGCAAACCCTTAAAATTCTTTAAAGTGCTGTCCTTGGGACTCTACACATTTTTTCCAGCGACTCTGCCATGACCGGTACGCGCCTTGGAAGGCGTCTTCGGGGACCTCTCGCTGCCTTAATCCGAGGGAACAAAATGAAGTCTGCTGAGGCGACATCAGGACTAAAGGTGGGTGAAGCAGCGCTGACTCCTTGTGTTTGGCCAGGAAAAACGCGGTCTCGTCGCGGGTTTTCGTGATAGAGTAGCTAGGTAGCGGAGATGTATTTTCTCGTCCTGATGACCCTTTTTCGGAGTCTTTCCAGCACACCCACGTAATAAGTTTCCAATGCAAATCAATTTCAATCGTCGTATTTGCATTGAAAATGTGACAGTATACACCAGCATCACCGAACGTTTGGCGATGCGAAAGATCTGCGCTAGATGCGTCCCAAAAGCCTTGACGGGCGACCAAGAGCAGAGTGGATTGTTTACTTACAAGAAGACCTGCGATGGCATTATGTCGATTCCCCTACCCGCTAACTGTCCCGACTTGGCACCAGCAGACTCTTTCCTATTCCCAAAAATGAATTTCTCCCTCAAAGGAACCGCTAAGTGCCGTCAAAGAATCTTTAAGGTGCACCCTTAAGGACATAGCGGAATCTACCTTCGAGTCGGGGAAAAGCCGCTGGCAACAGTGTATTGACGCTCAAAGCATATATTTGGAAGAATTTTGAGGCAACGTAGCAATATCTGAAATAAGCCTATTTTTCGGAAAATATTCCCGATACGTTTTATAAAAACCAGTTAACGTAGTTAACACGGAACCCTTTCATCGGCGACAGCGGCGATCTGTCGTATAAGTGGGGTATGTGTCACCTTGGAAATACGTACGAAAATCAAAGATAAGCCAAAAAATAATGGAACCAAGAAAGATTTACATAACATTGCATGGAGAAAATGCTGTATAGAGGAACTATATGATAAGGACAGGTAAACGCTGACAGAAAATGAATACAACGCTGATAAGGATAGCTTAGGTTTAGATGTACTTGATACCAAAATATAAAATGAATTAAGGGAATTGAAATCAAATAAGGCCGTCGTGGTAGTTAACTCTACCGTGGAATTACTCTAAGGTTTAGGAAAACTTGGAAGGAAGAGTTTTTATGACCTAATTTATAGCGTTTATGATGGAGGAACTTGACGCAAAGATATCGTCTGATCAGTGTCAGCTTCCATCCCATAAACGTGCGGGGGAGTAGGGGGTACTGCTGGGAGAAATGCAGACGAGGCAGGAAAGACGGCATCAGTGGTTTTTTATTTTGCGGTTAGATAATGAAGAATGTGATAGAGAGTAGAATGTAAGGCCGGCAAAGAAGAAGTAGAAGTAGAAAAGGCATTTTGGACGGAATGAAGAGCGGAGAGATGAATGAGGGTTTGAAGAAGCGCTTATTGTAGTTCCGGATGTCAGTATGTGTTTTATTAGGAGAAGCATGGGAATGTATCGTTGTGTACCCTCTGCCCATCTAAAAACCTATATTAAACGGTAGTATGCCTAATAATAATAATTTATTAACAACTAAAAACACAATAATAATAACACTAAGAATAACAACAATTTCTGCAAATTAGTCATTTAATAACTGATTTAAATTAATACTCCTGGAAATGAATGACTTTTCTAAAATAGATCATGCCGAAGTATTTTTTTTTAAATTTAATTTGGTGGGAAATTGATTTGGGGAAATAATAAATTGGGAATAATTATTTAGTGAATAGAGGCTTGATCAGCTTAATTTATTGGACGAAATTAGTACAAAAATAATTGCTACATTGTTCGTCATTGTGCGAAAATTGCTACAAAAACAGTTTGAATATACGTATACAGGGTGAAGGAGAATGGACTTCCTAGTTTCAAGAAATCATTGAATAGTGCGCAGGTAAAACTAAAAAAAATGAGCTGGGGGAAACACTGCCATTTTCACTAGACACCATGCAGTAGTCTGGTGAGCATCGAAGCTTTGTCGTAGAAATGTTCTTTAAAATCAATGATAGTGTGGTGGCGACGCAGAGGGCTTTTCGCAGGCGATTTGGTTTGACTCATCATGACAGGGTTCCTGATGCTAAAACCATAAGGTAATGCATTATTTGTGTATTTGTGTACAGACGACGGGTTCTGCACTTCTTAGAAAACCAGCTGGGCGACCGAAAAGTGTGCGGACACCTGAAAACGTCGTGGCTGTGAGAGCGTCCATTGAACAATCTCCATCGCGATCTGCGCGGAAACATGCTGCTGCTCTTGGAATATCGCCCAGAACAGCAGGGCGAAATTTGACAATGATTATTGTTCAAGAATTGAGTTTAGAAGAATACAGAGTACAGATGCTTGCAATGCAATCTTAACCTCCGCGCAACCCGACACTATTGTGTGATCTAGCGATGAAGCGCATTGTCACCTCTGCGGTTCAGTAAATAAGCTAAAGTTTCGTTACTGGGCGACTGATAACCCTCGCAAACTTCACCCAAGAACTCTTCATAGCCCCATAGTGACAGTTTGGTGCACTGTGTCCTCCGTTGGCATTATTTGGCTTTAATGTTTTGAATCTCGCGGCTCAACTGTTACTGTGAACTCTGTGCGCTATTGTGAGATGCAGGAGAACTTTTTACTTTTCCCCAAAATGGAATTATATGGTGAGGAATGCGACACAGATGCCTTTTGGTTACAACAGCATGGTGCCACGGCTCATAGCACCCTTCGTTCACGCCAAATCCTGCAAGAACAATTTCCCGGCCGCTGATTTCTCTTTCTGCTCCCCCGTGCTTTCTGATCTCCTTACGAGGGGATGTTCCACGGCCCCCTCGCTCTCTGGATTTGAACCCATGTGATTTTTTTCTTTGGGGATATTTCAAAGCTGAGGCTTAAAAATTTCAGCCAAGGGCCTTGAAAGCTCTTGAGGAGACAATAACAGATTTCACCGCAGGAATAACTAAAGGTATGCTGGGAAGAGTTTTCGAAAACTTTTTTAAATGACTTAGGGTGTGCATTGCTCACCAAGATGAAATAATTTTTAAAATCTTATGAAAATAAAATAATATTGAATTTAGTTTTCACAGATAAAAATCATTTTTAATTATCTTGGTTGTTTTTTTTAAATTCACCCGTCAAATCGGGGAGTCCAGTCTGCTTCACCCTGTATTAATGTATCATACGTTTCAGCGCATCACATTGTATTTATTCTACTATATTACCTGCCCTTCATTAAGAAAATACTCCCTCAGTGATTCCCTGGCTGCTGCAGGACAAATTTTTTTTCTATTTCCCTCTTGTTTCTCAATTTGAACATAAAAATGCTCAATTCCTTCATATTCCAGGAAAGAACTCCTTGTCTGCAGTTTCATGATCTATTAGTTCTGGCAAGAAGTAATTTGTGCCCTGTTTCCTTCTCAGACAATTATCCAGAAGCTTAATTCGTCTTCTTCAACTTATCCACAGGAAAACTATAAGGGCTAACTTTTTTCTAAAGCGGTAGGACATGTTGCGAAGGAATTATCTACCATTGGTCTAGCCCGATTAAGGCGATAGTTAAACATATTTGTGATATGACACATTCCCCTCCCTGGATAACATTTCGTCCTGCAACTTTTCAGCAGGAAAACATTATCACCATCTATTACACATGGCATATCAATATTTTGGCCTCGAAATGGTTCACCAGAGTAGATGCTGTGGCTACCGTTAGCAATATTTTCCCATTTAACGATTCTATCAGGTACTTGGGAACATGCTTGAATAGAAATGGTAGTTTAAGGTAACGAATACAGACGTTTTAATTATATAATGGTATTTTAATGATAAAATACTTCAGGCAAAGTGAGTTGCTATGAATGGAATATGAAATTACACGAAACGGTCAGTCAAAATATTTACCTACCTGGCGTGCTTAGTGAATTGCTTTGCACTCCTCTGGCATGAACAATGATATTATGTTAGGTGCATTCCTAGTTAACAATTGCAGGCTGATGACGGATTCAAGGATCGCCAAAAATCGCAGGGTCACCGGTAATTAGATTAAGCTGGTACACATTGACGAAGGACCGTATCACTTGTGACATCTATTGAGGTATCATGACAAGAAAACTAACAAACCTACAGTAGTTCCATTCTTGCCTTCTTATTCAGTTCGTCGATCAAAACCGGCATTTAAATTGCTTCTTCTGCGACAAAACAATCGCAACTGCTAGAGTGAACGCCATTTTTGCGATGATTTGTCTTTCATGTATCTTAAATTTTTAATCTATCGATTCTTTTACTTATCTACACGCATAGCACTTGCATCGCTACATTTATTATAGATTATTATATAAAACAGGGCTTTACGACTCCTAATTGTCTGATTCCACCCCATGCTCGCTATCCCCGCCACAAATATTTTGGTGGATTTTCGGGATATATTTGTAGTGTAAACGTATAGTCCATGCGATTTTCTGTGAGAAGTGCTTCAATTATTCTTTGATAGTATGGAAAGAAATCAAACTAGTTGTGAACAAATTTCTGGAAAATATTTCTTGAATGGTGTTTGACAGTTCGATCATTAATTTTTCTTGTTCAATGTTCCAAGAAAATTGTTCCGTGTTGATTGAATGTTATGAAGTGAGCTTTACTCTATAATCGATTGATAAGGATAGCGTACGGGTAATAAAGTAATACAAGGAGTAATAGATACATTGAATTTGGATGCAGTAGTGCAAAATATGTGCATACTCGTAAAAAAACCCCAAAGAAAAAATTTACTTTGGACCTTATGGAATGTACCAAAAACGGGTATTTAAAAAAAAAACATTTAGTCATCTGTGGCATGTACTCAGCTAAAATAATACCGATGGACTTCAGGGATCCTAACTACTTCTACTCGTATATCTTATAGTAAAATGTATGTAAGGAGACAAACGAGAAAACTTTTGAATCATAAGCATGACAACATCCTCTTACAGTTCTTGACAAGGATCACTCTTTGTAAAATGGAACGTAGAGCAAAAGATTTTCTAGTTCCTTGACTAAGACAAAGCTTAAATCAGTAAAAACAGGTCCAAATCAGGCTGTTTTGGCTCTTAGATTATTTGCAGCGGGGAAAAAGTAATATGACTAATATATGTTTACCTCAAATTCCAAAGAAACTGCGGGAGATGCCGCAACAGTAACTTTTAACGGAGTCATCCGCTAATGTGCATTGATATGTTTACCTCATTTGCAGATCAGGAAAAATCATCCCGATTTAATTACCGGATTAATTAATTCCAAATATTGACAGGAAGGACTGAATATGAAGAAAAAAATTAAGATTTGAAAGAGTTGGCCTGTGAAATGGGATTCATAACCCTTGGTATCTGATAACAAAAAATATAGATAATGATCCTAGAAATGATTTTCTAAAGAGATAATTATAAATAAAGGAAAGTACTGAATCTAGATAACAGGGAATTTATAAATATGTGTGCCTTTAAATACCTAGAATGAACGCTAAGAGTTAATAAGGAAACCTCAAATGAAAAAAAACATGGAAAATAACTCCAGGAAACATATATTTTTATGCCGTTTTGAGACAACATAATTTTACTTCTTTGCCCAAGCAATCCAAACTAAAGCTCTGCAAAAGCTCTTGGAAAAATACGGCTGCGGTACACAGACTCAGGTACGGAGAAACGGGAAATTGTTGACATTTTTCATAGAAAATTCTTAGAAGAAAATTTGGACAAAACAGACATAATGTGAATGGAGAATCAAGAGAAAAGTAGAATTAAATGAGCTGACATAGGAAGGAACCACCATGCGCTTTTTAAAATCACGAAGAAACCGATTCACATAATACCCAAGGCGGATCGACAATAAAAATTTTTGAAATGACATCAGACGGAAATAAACCAAGAGGGTGGGCTGTGATAAGACGCCGAGAGAATATCATAGGGATTAATTACTAAGAATGAATATTTTCTTAGAAGAAACTGCTGGAAAACTGTGGAAGTAATGGGCATTATTTTTTGAGAGGCATAAAGCCACGGAGAGTTGTGGTGGCCAAGAAATAATGAGAATTTAGACGGAAACCAAATCCTTCTTATCATGGAGGTCATAGGAGTGTATATAATCTACATATAACCTCTAAGGCAAGGGTTATGAAATCTCATCCATTACCATAACTGACTACATCAAGAAAGCAATAAATGAAGTCAAAGTAAAATCTTCACGGTGTATCCACGGTAAAAAAAATCGATATAATCCACGCCTTTATAAACCACGACATAACTGTCATTTTTGAGATTGTAAATAGATCTGTAGAGGTCACTTGTTAACTTAGAGAAGATCATGTTGAGATTCCACTCGAAATCACAAAAAAAGACAATAATGTCAGTTCGTGGCACAAGAGAAGGTGAGAGATATTTAAGTGGAAAATCACAAAAAGGAGAAATGGAAGAGTTCTGTCATTTGTGTAGCACAATCAGCGGCAATGAAGAGAAAAAGGTGGTGGCAATTTTTGTGATAGCTAAGATGAACGAGGTATTCTATCAAGAGAAAAGTCTACTGACAACTTGCAAGAAAAACTTGGAGGTAAGGAAGTACCTCATTAAAATCTGTATTTGGAGCGTGATTCTTTTTGCTAGTGAAGCATGAACTTTAAGAACCGCAGGGAAGACAGGAAGCATGGGGAAAGTAATCCTGCAGGAGACTGATGAAGATTAAATTGACGAATGGAAGAAATTACAAAGAGCCGTACAAAGAGGGAGGGTGGGAAATTTTATAGAACACGTTTTGGAGCATGTTGACGTGATAAAGACGGCATGAATGAAATAGTCAATGGTACGACTTAAAGATGAAGGGCTTGTCTTTGTAATAAGAGTATAGAACCGGTGGTGATGGGCTTTGAAGGAAAGAAATGTGGATAGGATTGAAGAACTCAGCCCTTGGAAAGAGAAATGAGGGAATAAATACGCCAAAACACTTTTGGGATTGGTGAGCGTAGATGAACATGATCATAGAGTTCCGTTATTCGAGGTTAAACTCTTTTCTCCGTAGGATGACTATATCAGATTTTGGCGTTTGGCGTAGCAATTGAATATATTTTATTTTTACTTTATGGAGTTAGTTTAGAGCAGAAAAATTATAATTCATCGAGCCTGGTCACGTGGTTCAAAGAGGCGGACTCATTGACCGTAGTTCTGTGGCGCTCAACGATGGCTGACAGCCGGAAAAATCATTCACCGTGCATTCCAGGGGGATGTGATTATATAATTAAAGAGATAAATGTTAAGGTAAACCTTTATTCATAAGAATATACGAAAGAAAATAGAGTGAAAAACTGCACGTAATCGAACATGTTGGCAGAACTTAACTTGTCCTAGAATGTCTGAGAGGATGTCTGAGAGGATGTCTGAGAGGCTGTCTGAGAGGATGCCTGAGAGGCCATTATTAGAGGATTATTTAAGTTATTATAGGAATACTGATCAGATTTAAAATAAAATAGCAGCTGAATGTAGGAAGCAGAATATTATTTTTTGTTTGCATAGCCTTTATTCCTTTTGTTTACTAAAAACATCGTGATCGTTAGCTGAACGGTCGAAATTTCTTTTAACTGCTTGGGAAAAATAAATTTTACTCTTGATGCGAGCATATTCGAGAAAATAGGGAATTATAATCAAATCTGGGCGGCAGCATAACATGGAATGGGGGGTCAAGATGGTGCAGGGGCTAACGTACGGGCTTCGTGAATTTTCACACGCCGTATAGGGCTTAGTACTGGGTGATCTCTACCATCACCTACTAAACCGACCTTCAGGTTGATTACTGTGTTTATGGTTTTTTTATCATATTTCGATGATTTGCTCATTACACGAGCTTGGATGAAACAAAATCGATGTTTCTGTAAAAAGATGAGCTAATTCATTAGGAAATTCAGGTAACTAACATTGCCTCAATTGTGCTGATTGTTTAACTATGATAACTTCAAGTTGACGTTTCATGTCGTTCAATGTAAATGGCAAATAGTTGAATGATCTTGAGTTAGCTATACATCCATACCTTTAAGAACTTCTTGTGGGGTAAAGATTGCTTATTTTGAAATTTTCTTTCTATATTAGCTGGTCGTTTATATGGCAATTAACCGATAGAATTACTTGTGCATGGAAAGGAGATCTAACATCAGAATGTTTCATTCCATGGCATGGAATTATAGCCGCTTTAAATTTTTTAATTTCATTTCCTCGAACTGATATGTTTTACAACCTTTTTGACTTGAAATAATTACCCAGCTCTTCCAGATAGCTGCAAATTCAACAAAATAAATAATAAAAAACTAACAAGTTATCAATATTTTTCATAATATGTTTTACTATATTATTGTAATAAAAGACACCAGTTATAATCCTTGTTACTATATCTTCCCAAATTTAAATGCTCTGTATACATTGTTCCACCTTCTTTCATTATCTTTTTGGATTTGCAACGTACGCTCTTCTGTGAAGAGGAGAGTTTTCTGTCAACATTAAAGCCGTTTCTATATCATATAATAGTGCTATGCTAATAAACTAGAAAATTTGACGTGTAGTCATCTAATCATTTCCAGAGGTCCTATCATGCACTAACTGACTTATTTTTGTATTAAAGCTGAAGTCTTGCATTAAGCGGTTTATAATTGAAAATAAAAAAGATAGGAACAAAATTGATTAGCGTAATGGTCAATTGCTTGGAAGGACTACAAGAACTTCTGAACGCGTTCAGGCCATTTAGTGATAATTAGCACTCCTCATGATTTTATTTTTGGGAGGTTCAAATATTCGTTCGTGATGTTTTCTACTATCTTGGTCACGCACTCTGCGAGGGGGAAGCATAAATGTCCCTCAACTTCTTTTGTGCTCTTACGTAACAGTATTATGCCAGAATTATTCCCACTCATATCGATCTATTCATGATACTCATCCTTTTTAACTTCTTTCTTCAATAGTATTCGTATCCCGGATTTTCAGAAATCTTGACGCTTGGCGCTTACTTTTATTTCATTCAGATTTTACACAAAATGGACATTTTGCTTCTGATGTTTATCCTTTTGCACAGGATCTCAAATACTCGTCACGTATTCAACATGAGGTCTAATTAAAGCGATGTAACATCTCTCCTTAACTTCTTAATTGGAATATTTTCCCACTATCATTTGATGATCCCAAGCTTCTTTAAAGTAATTCAGTGGATAGTTGTAACGGCGTTTCCCGCAGGATTGTGGAACTCCAAAGCATATTAATTGGCCAATTCAGCTTTTTTCTACCTCTCCGAGTCTCTAGACGTGTAGGTGGGAGGTTTTAATTTTCTTTAAATGATATACAGTTAAATGCTTATTTTACGCAGTCGTTTAAATTTGATTACTCCTCTAGAGAGTGTCGCAGCCTGATTTGTTGCCCTTTGTTCGGTAGATGGCCGTATTGATAGTGTTATATACATTGTAAAAAAACCATAAACACAATAATCAACCCGAAGGACGGTTTGGTAGGTGATGGTAGAGAACACCCAGTACTAAGCCCTATACGGCGTGTGAAAATTCACACATCAGGGTAGCGGGGGCAGTTCCTTTTCCTGTGTCGGTTATGGTTTTCCAGGAAGACCTGTTACCCGAAAAATCACTTTAGCTTGGGTGGAGTTGCAGGTGCCCAGAGTGCCTTGCCCGGGAATCGAACCCGGGACCCTCTGGTCAGCAGTCCAACGCTATACCCACTGGACTATCGCGACCCACATATACACTGTATGTTATCATATCTCTGCGTAGAACTTCTACTTGACACAAATAAGAAAAAAGTGTGGTACGAACAAGCGTCCAGTTTTGAAGTAGTAGAAAATTTTTCCAAAATAGGAACCAATGCTATCAATTATTACAACTTATTAGGAATCTGTCAGTGAAAAAAATACAAATTCAACAAAATTATTTGTTGTTAAATAAAAAAATTATATTTGTTTTTCGCTTATAAATTGGTACTTCATCGAAGGAATTTTTTTCAAATCTAAGGATATAGCGTCTTCTTACTTTATTGGTTTGCCGTTTTATCTAGGATATCATGAATGAATAGCAGGAAGTGTTACCAAAGAAAGAATCATTTTAATACAGCGTTACCAAGTTAGAAAGTAGAGCAATATTTTTCTTTTTCAACTCAAATTCGATATGAGATTTGGTGGCTTTTTTGAATATGAAATAAAATTAAACTTCTTCCCGCAAAATCCCTCTTCCACCTGGCTTGCTAATAAACATTTTCATTCAGGAGTTCAATGGACATGGTGCCAAAAAATAACTAAATTTTAACATTTTTTAATTCCGTTACCATTTAAATGTTAGGTAGCATAGTACAGTATTATTTGAAATATGTAAGTAGTAGAAGGTGTAAGCATTATTTGAAACAACATAACATAGTTTAAAATAGCACTGAGCACCTCCCATGAAAACGCAAAGAAAAATTTCATGTTTTCTGTCCCCATTTTCTCGACTGCCAAACTAAAACTATGCACTTCACCTGACAAAATATTCTAATTGCTTATAGATTGAAAAATTAAACTCAGGTAGGATTTTTGATAGCTTTCCTCTGCCAAAAACTTTTTAATGAATATATTCATTTAACAATAAATGCAGTCAATGTCCAAGATCATTTTCTAGCATCATCTAATGCACTAAGTCTCGCAATATGATACGACAAGGGAGAGGAGGCACCGGAATAGCAAAAATCCTTCCTTGAATCCAGGTTGCAGTGGCTAAGTTCGCCTTTTAAGTTGACTGCATTAGCAGGAACTCAAGGGGCGGAGGGAATATTGACGTTATTAACATTCCAGTCCATAAAAGCGTAAATTTTAGTTGAAATCGCTGAATAGGTATTTTACCTCAAGGCGAATTCTTAAATGATGTGTTTATGGCGCTTTGTCCGTGGCTGATAATATTTTCAAAGAATTCCAAAGTTGTTTTCTCAAATAAAGCTTAGTAAAACAGCTACTGCTTTATGCATATTAAGATCTTATTGTGAGAATTCATAATATCTTCAGCAGCTAATCAATCCTAACCAAAGCTTAACATTAGCTTACGTAGATTAGAGGCGTAAAAATGTCAGATGAGTGAACAAAATACGTTTGAAATAATACGGTAGCAGGCGTGTTGAATCGGTGTTGATTCAATTCAGAGTTTGAGTTAACGAATAGTACAAAGCCATTGTGTAAATCAGCTCCCTAATTATGCCTCACATTACCATTTGCTCAAACGATCCTGCTGCCCTTTTCATGAATAATCCGACGGAAACAATTCATTATAAGAATCAGTATCTCATAACGGGATCTTCACGTTGATTTTCCCTTCCCTTATGTTACTATTTAATCCATTTTGCCTTAATGTGTGTCAAAATTATCTAATTATTTGTCGTAAAGCCCTTCTAATGCTCTTTTTCTCTTCGTTTGTTCTCTATACTTCGTCGCTCCTCAAATTTTCCGTCAGTTTGACTCTTTAGCACTCTCTCCCTGCACCATATTTCAAAGGCCTCTACTCTTCGTTGGTCCAATTTTTGCAATGCCTTTATCTCTGGTCCGTGCCTTTCTCCTTTCGAACGTAAATAAATTCATCATTATCATCATTTTCTAAAAGCGGAGCCATGTCGTTGCAGCCATTGATCTCTCTTCTTTGCCGTTCTTTATATGTTGTTACTCTCAGTAGTAGTAGTAGTAGTGGTAGTATTTAGGGGAGGCGACCGGCAGCTAAGGTCATTTGCGCCATTAGGGATGGATGGGAAAGGAAGGGTGGAGAGAAACCCGGCGTCGGCATTAACCTTCTCTTATCGAAAGGCGCCAAGGGGTCCGCAGTTTAACGTCCCATCCGATAGACGGCATATTCACTTAAAGTGCTCTCCACAAAGCACCTCAGGCAAGGATCGAGATACTACTGAAAAACATCTGTCATCTTCAGGAATCTAACCCGGACCCTTTCGGTGGGAAGCCAGTATGTTAGCCACCACATCATCCTAATCCCAGTGGTTGCTCTCATTGTACTTTATATATCATCTATAAATTTCTTTCTTGGCCTTCCTCTTCCTTTTTTCCTATTATTTTCCCCTCCATTATATTTCAAAAAATGTTTTAGGTCTTAGAACATGTACAAATATTAAATTTTCATTTTTTTCCATCTCTTTTACTAGATTCATTTCCTTTTTAACTTCTCTCGACACTTATATGTTGCTTTTCCTGTATTTGTTATCCTTATCCGAAAACTCATCTTCATTGCTTCCACCCGAGCCTTTTCCTTTTTTTCCCAACGTCGACGTTTCACATCCATATAATAATATACTCCAAAAAATACATTTTTGCAAAGGATTTTCAAATTTCCAATTTCATGCATTTGTTTCCTTCTTTTCACTGCAGAGGTGCATCTGTTGTCTCTTCAATTTACGCTCCCAAGGTAGCCGAACCCTTTTACTTGGCTTATCGTTGATTCTCCTATCTTTAGATTGACAGGAGTTCTGTCCTGTTTCTAGAAACTATCACAGTTTCTTTTTTTCTTCTTTTCGGAAAAGAAAATATTTAGCTCTTCCACATATATTTTATTATACACGTCCTAGGTTTCGACTTACAGAGTCATCATCAGGTAAACTACAGAGAACACACAGCTTTATATAGTAGGCAGAGAAGAGGAGGGGTTGGTGAAGTGGAAGGAGGAGAAAGAGAAGGGAAACTGGTGTGTTTGTGTATGAGGGGAGGGGGAGAAGGCGGTTGGGTGTGGCGTCAGGGGGTGGAGAGGGAGGGAACAGAGGGAGGCCCAGGAGGGGGGAACGGGAGGACTGCGTCAGGTCATTAATTAACATACCCTTATGATGACTGTTCTTGGAAATTTCCATCCGTTCCAAGGGATCTAATCTTTAGCCTTTTTTCTCTAAATGTAGAATTTTAGGGGCAAAATCACTAGTTTGGTTATTGTCCATAAGGCACTGGGCAAAATGGGAAGAAGGATTTCCGTTCTTAAAACAGGCGTAGTGTTCTTTCATACGTTTACTGAATTTCCTCCCGGTTTGTCCAATGTAAAGGGCAGAGCACTCACAACACAATTAATAAACTCCACTCTTTTCCACGATGGGAATTAGGTCTTTGCAGTTAGATAACAGGTACCCTAAGTTGCCTATATTGCCTAAGGCTGGTTTAATATTTTTTTTCTGCAAAGGTTCTGGTCCCTTCCCTAGAAAGAGAATTCCTTTCCATTTTTTAACGTCTTTCTTGGGGATTGATTTGACTGCTATTTTTTCTAATTTTTTCCGATAGAATATTTCGTCTAACTGGGAGCGGAAGCCGTTATTTTCAGTTATATTTTAATAATTTAAGGTATTTTTGGGTATTTTGTGGAGATAAGGGAATACTAGTCAAACGGTGGGCCATTGAGTTGAACGCCGCTAATTTTTGTGGGAAATTATGTCTTGACGTGTAGTGCAAGAGTCTTTCCGGAAAATGGAGAAGTCCAGTTGCCGATTATTTTTTGCCCTAGTAATATCTAAAATATTAATCGACTCGTTGAGTTCTTTCTCCATAGAGAAACTAATGTTTTTTTTGTCCAAGGAATAAAGATTTATCAAGAAGCTATCGAGTTGTCTTTGTGAACCGGTCCAAACACAAAATATATCGTCTATGCAACGGTGCCAACAGACTATGTTTTCACCAAGTTGTTGGAAGAGGAGAACAGAACACCTTCCACATGGTCCATATAGATGTCCACTAGTAGAGGAGATACCGGGGATCCCATGGTAGGACCATGGATTTGTAAGAAGTATTTTCCGTTGAACTTGAAATAGTTTTGGAACATTTAATACATGTGGAAGAACTAAGAATTTTCTTTTCCGATATAAATCGCTTCCACAAGGTGACACCTCAAACCATTCCATTCTTCACATTTGTTTTCACTTCGCATTTTTTCAAAACTGCGGTTTTGAGCATTCAATTCATACTTTATCTTTGGCTGATTCTGCCAGGGTCACAATATCATCTGCAAACCTGTTTATTCCATTTATATTTACACAATTTATTTTCTCTTTTATAGTCCATATAATCTCTCCAGTAATCAAGTTAAATAGAAATGGTGAATTTGTTTGAATTGACATCCTACTCTTACGCTTTTTCTAATCTTTGCTTCTTTCTCACATCCCTTTACTTCTAGAAAAGCGCTTTGGTTCTGGTAGAGCTGAAATTTAAGCATCATGTCTTCTTTGTATTATGTATCTTTTCTCCTCATGATTTCAATGATAAGTTTCCAAACTACAATATCGGAGGCTTTTTCTAAGTCATAGCAAGGAAGGAAAAACTTTCCTGTTCATTTATATCCTTTTCTCTAGGATCAAGCGCAGTAACAGTACATCGTCTCTCGTTTTTTTACCTTCCCGGAAGCGAAATTGATATTTTCCAACATTTTTCTCTAATTTATTTTTGATTCTGTTCCCTAACGTATAAAAAAGAACCTTAGAAGCATGTGACAAAAGAGGACTTGTTCTGTAATTTATGCATTCGACTGCTTTCCCAGCTTTTAGTATCATAATAGTTTAGCTTTAAACAAAATCTTCAGCTATCTCCTTATTTTCATATTATTCAAGCACTATTTTAAAGAGTATTTCTTTCATTTTATATCAAAAGAATTTTAGCATCTCAGCCGGTACATTATTTAAATCCGTCGTTTTTTCTATTGTTTTGCTTTTGTACTAAGTAGTATAGATTCACACATTTGAGCTTGTGTTTTTCTTCACTTGTCGATCGAAGTTCATTTTTGCCAAGTTATAATGCTGCCTAGGTGGATGAAGTATTCCACTTGCTCCAGTTTCACTCGACGGATCATGATTCTGTCTTTTGTTTCTCCCTTCTGCACCCAAGGATTTTAATTTTTTTCTTGTAGATGGTCCTATTATATCCAAGAAGTACTTGGTCCCAGGCGTTCAGAGTTGCCTGCAGGTCCTCTTGCGTTTCTGCTACTCTTGCGATATTTTCTGCGAACCGGAGCATGTTAATTTCTTAGCCATTACTCTTGACTTCTTTGATGCCCAATTCTTGTGCTTCTTTTATTGTCTTTTCTAGATATATATATATAATATATATATATATATATATATATATATATATATATATATATATATCTACTGAATCTATATTTATATCTATATTCAGTATATATATATATATATATATATATATACTGAATAGTGCTTGCAATTTTATTCCAGAAACCATTTAAAAAATATGTATTGATTGCCACTATACGATACATCAGGTTGAATGAAAAGAACCACATTTCAGGTTTTTGAGTTCTCACGTGAGATTTTCTTTTGAAATATAAGTTTGAACACTTAGATTGGTGAAACACGGTTTCCAATGACAGGATATTTTAAATTCATTTAATTTCTCGAACCAACAAGTTTATCATGCGAACATGTAGAAGACTTGTCAGAATATTTAATTCCATATAGAAAGTTAATACCATAAATGCCATTGAAGAAAGGTGTTCGTCCTAACAATACCCTGCGTTTCGTTCCCTTGATCTATAGGCGGTTAAAGTAAAAAAACTATAACTAATAGTTCTCAGACATGGTGAATTATTAATATTTTTCTGCATATTTTCTTTTGGTAACAGTCACATTAATGTGTAAAGACAGAGATGTCAGGGAGTAAAAGAAAGAGTGAAGACAGAGGCAAATATTTTCTGCTATAGTCTTCGTCACATCCTTAGATATGTTATCGTTTCTTAAGGAACATGTTAAGGCGCAAAATAGAATTAAATGCGAAATGTTATGTGCTGAGTGAAATTGGTAAACAGTACGTTTTGGAATTTTTCCGTTCTAGCGACTACATTTTTTTAAGATATTTTTTATCTCTTCAGAGAAATTACATATTCACTTAAAATTGCTCTCAATCGTCATTTAGAATTTAATTATAGCTCCCTCTGTATTCCTAATAGAGGTTTTTCATTACCTAATTAGACCTACAAACTTTCCGCCACGCGTTAAGTTTTGAATTGGTAATAGTTCAATAATTAAGTTTTTTCGCCAAAAATTTCGACTCGTCCCCCCAATTTTATATGATTGAAACATATTAATTTAAATATTTATGTTTCTGTTGACCTTTACACTGCTGATTGAGTGAAAGACTGGTTTCCCGCATGATATAATTTTCATGTCACCCGGATGGTGGGCAGACTAATGTGAACTTCATGATTGGCAGCATTATATTCTCGTTGGAGGGATTTTAATTGATATCGTGGTCTGTTACATCGCGCGTTCCATCAATCAATTGAAATCTACCGCAAGCACGTTGTTCAATGGTGTGAAAAGTGGCCATATTCTAAGGGGGATTGAGTGGGAAATGGATGCCTGGATACCACTGGCATATTTTTGAAACATTGAATGTAGAGTGAAAGATGGATATGGAGTATTTTCCTGACAGCAGGGGAGATTTAGATACGAGTTGCATCATTTAATTATCTCCTTAAGCCCAAATGTACATAATGGTAATAATTACAGCACCTAGTGTCTGTCTCGCTGAGTAGATATACTACACGTGCCTGATATGGGAGCTTAATATCTGGAAAATCTTATCATGACGTAAAGAGGATTTATTTGGTAAGAATTAAGATCTGATACAAAAATAATATTAATTTGAACGAAATGGAACAGAGAAAATCTCAAGTGAGTCCATTTAAATAAGTCGGTGACAAAGTAGTCTAGTTCCAGTGCTTCATCAGGTACTAATTTTTGGGCCTCTATTGATACAATTGCTTCTATCCTATGCATTGTCATAATCAATTTGATTTACATTCGTAATCACCATTTTCTCTTTACTTGCATTTTCTGAAGAAATGAATTGAATTAAACGGGAGAGGGCATTTGATTCTCTAATTTGAGTAGAATTAGACACGAGCCTTAAATGGGTGCCCTTCAAGGAGTACAACGAGTGTATTTTTAAACCCGTTTTACTAATTACAATGTGACTTGTGTTAGGTGCCCATACAGGGTTCGTCCGGAAAATAAGTGTACTGAGCTCAGGAAAAAATTTATTTCACTTTACATATCTTAAGCTAATATTCCTCAAAATAGGACCCTTGTGAGTTGATACACTTGTTCCAGCGGCGTTCCCATTCCTGGAACGCTCCCGCGAAGGCATCATCGGGAACCTCTCGAAGATTCGTCGTCGACCTCTCTCTGCCCTCCACGAACATCTTGTGCCACCGAAAGATCATGTTTCTGGACATGGCTGACTCCCCGTAAGCCTGATTAATCATACCGACAGTTTCGGTAGACGATTTCCCAAGCTTTACCGCAAATTTGATGGAATAACGCTGCTCCAAAAACTTCGGCATCGCGTTCCGTGACGTGGGTCGAGCGTGGAGGTTCGCGTTAACAGAGCTCCTCACTACACCACAGCTCAGAGCCGACTGCCTTTTTCAGCGTCGCTTGCCAACATACCCCCTCCAATCGCAGCTCGTCAGAGCGGTGCTGGGCGCGCCTGGAGCGGCGGGAAAAAATCAGTAGTCACTGTAAAACACATGAGTAGTCACTGTAAAAACTGTATGAGTTAGAAGTATTGAATTATTTCTTTCCACAACAGGAGAAAAAACGCAGGTATGAGCGGTCAAATAATGAATTTTATTTTTAAAATGTTCTTTATAATTCTAATAAAACGAAAGTGGATAATTACAAACTGTTGAGCTAGGTGTTCAAACAAGCTAGTCAATAAGATTCATTCCAATCAAGAAGTCAGGGTTTCGAATACTGATCAATATACTAGCGATCTGTTGACTATATCCTTTGTGTTCATCAAGCGACTTAATCGCAAACATCTGAGCCATTTCAATGAAAATTTTTTAGCAAAGCTAGTTTACCATGATATGAAAATCGTATTATTAAGAAAGACCGATGTGATGCACGTTTTGATAATTGGTAGATAATGCTATTTAAAAAAATTAATAGAACATTATCATTCACTCATTTGAAACGCTTTCAGGTTAAGTTTCAACGATACGCTCCTTTCAGTTATAGTGGTCATTGTTTCCTTTTTTTCTTTTTTGTTACATAAAAAGCATGCAAAACAGGTCTCAGAGTTAATAATTATAAAAAAAATGTAATTGAATAATCGTTGATAAAATGAATGATCTGTAAATTATTTAAAAATTTATTTAGGATAGTAAGGCTGGGATGGCTAAAACCACCTTTTTTTTCAATATACTTGCGGAAAAAATGGCAAAAAAGGCGTGGGAAGGGCTTGAGGCTGGAGTTAAAGTGAGTGGGGAACGCTCAAAACGAGTCAGATTTACAGATGAATAGACGTTTTTAACCAATCAGGCAAACGCTAACAGAAAATCATTACTTGGCTCCTTACAGGATCAAAATGATTGGTATGGGATGAGAATTAATCATAATACAACAAAGGTAGTAATATTGTACAAATAGGAATAGGAAGTAGTACATATATAGAGAAATAGGAAAATATAGGATAAGGCGAACAGGAAAGCTGTGGGAAAACTGGAACAGCTATCATATTTAACCTATTCAAGAAGTGTATTGAGTTACCATGGATAGGGATATCAAAAGAAGCGATGCTTTAAATGAAGAAGCAGTTGCAATTCTGGAGTTGATGTCTGGCACCTAAGGAAACGATGCACGAAAAGACTAGTAAGAACTTGAACAAGGAGGTTTTATGAAACTGACAAGAAACTTGGTCTTTCCTGTCCTTGGAAACTTCCCGTACACTCTCAACATTCATAGACATTGTCATGAACTTCAATATACCCTCAAGGTTCTCAGCCTAAACATTAAATCCACCAATAGACAGCCCTACTCATGGGGACATTTTTTTACATAGATTTATCATCAATTTTTCATCCAAATAATTTATGGTGAAAAATTTAAAGCGACATTTTCTCATAATGTGTAATGTGTACCTGGTACAAGTTTCATTGATTTTACTCCCGTAAATTGTCAGCGACAGCAATTAGAAAGTCCCTAAGTTCACCTCCGGTACTATGGAGGTAACAGGCGACGAGAATTATGCTGCTATGAAATAATTGTTTCGCTTGAATCAAACATCAGCCTAAGGCTACATAATGCTAAATTAGGCTTTGAAAGAGACACTGATCTTCTCTATAGCTTGGCTAGAGGGTGGTTTAAAACGTAAAAAGTGGGAATCATTCAATGCAAAGTAAAGGTGTACTAGGAATCCCAGACATTGCATTTGAGGAAGTAAACACTTACACCGCTGGTACCTTTGTGAAAGTGGATCACAAAATACACTTCTGAGCAATATCCGTAATATTGGAATTTCATTAGATGCCATCCCCGCGCTGGCAACAGGAAGAAATGCACATGATTCTTGCATTTGCATGGTGGGTCCTGATACCGCTTATGAGTGAAAATCAGGGCGTTCGCGTGACGGTTTGTTCAAAGCTGAGTTTAATATTATGGAGAACTTTATTGCTGGATGTGAAACTTAACGGAATCATATGGAACTTGAGAGCAAATAGCAAAGATCTTTGGGTAAATATACGAAATCACTACCGCTGTAACTTCTGCTGGGAGAGTAATTTTAATATCATTTTCCTCCTATTTCATACCAATTTCGACATTCAGGAAACAGTGTACTATGATTTAATTCCAGCACACAGAGCTGTAAATGGATCATACGCTAGAGGTCTCTGAAAATTCTTCAAAGTCTTCCATTTACAAAAGCCCACATTTCAAACCAAAAGGTCGTACACACACTATAACGACCTTTGGTATTCCGTGCGAAATATTTGCGAATGATATCCTACAGCCTGTCGATGTGGTGGGATGACAGTGAAGGGAGACCGAGTAATAAGCCTTTAAACGGATTTATGCTTGGGAAAATTTCCCGCGCCTGTAATTGAGACGAAGCTGACTTTGGTGATCTTGATAGGATCGTTTTTATTGCGTGGGGAGAAGCAGGTGACCCATATTTTTTTATGAACTTGTTCAGGTCATTAACGTTAAAATAGCGTACCATGCAAATTCATAATATTTTTTTCGGGATAGATTCCGGAGGAGTAGCAAATTTCATGGTCCGCTGGTGAAAACTGCGTATAGAATGGATCTTGTTAATAAAGGAATGTGACAGATATTATACGGGTAATGTAATACGCACGTACGACGGCTGCTACATAAAGTGTGAGCATATACTAGATGATTTAAATGTTTTATTTATTTTGCATGATTTAAATTTTATTACAATATTCAAGATACTTTATTTAATAAATATGGACCAGTTTCATTAATTTAACTCCAGTATTGCCTTATTGCCATCGGTTGCAAGTTCAAACATTCAATTCGCCAATGCTATGCTAATGATGATGAAAACGCTTCCCAAGAAAGTGTTTCTTCGCGTGAGAGAGCAAATAAATGTCACGTGGGGCTTGGTATTGATTCTAGGGAGAATAAAATAAACAAACCAAATTCATTTCCGTGAGATATTCGGCAACAAAACTTGCGATGTATGACCGTACGTTATCGTGGTGCAGAATCAAGTCCTGAAAATAATTATTCATGAGAATGTCACATACGTGACGGAACCGGTAGGACCATAATAAAGTTTGGTGAAATCTATTGAGATTTTAAACATTTTTTTTCCTTTCTAACGAAGCGATTCCACAAGGTTGATTCTAAAACTGTTGAATTGAAAGTAAATAAAATTAACTTAATACTTAATTGGATAAGCCATCAGAGTGGTAAAAACCTCACATTTGTCCTTTCCATCCAGTAGCATATGAGGGGTCCAGTCCGTTGGGTAATTGTAATATAGTAATTCCTATCTCAAATAATTTCTCCAATCGAAATGCAAAGAAAACATCTGGGCTTGGGGTACAGTACATTATTATCTGACGGTTCTATTTTTGAAATAATTCTGCTAATTGGACGTTAAGCATCTGGAGATGAATGCTATCTGAGAATGATGATGGCAGCATAAAATCTGAGAATTCATCCTCGTTGTTAAAGAACTAGCGTGGGCCTCTTTTTCAATAAATGACCATGTCAATTTTCCTAAATTACAATTCCAATAAGAAATTTTAAAACGTATCATTTTTATAGTACATTTTCGAGTTTTGTGTTATTGATTATAATGCATCAATTTCACCACTCATTCTTGGAAGATTTATGTATGTCATGAATAATTCGAATACCACATCTTCAATACGATTACGTACATCCAATACTGATTCTCTGATATTACACAAGATACTAGTAAATGACCAATTAGTAGTATTCAACAGCATTGGAAATTCGTACCTCTGAATAATTTGCTAATTCTTTTAAATTTTCTTAAGTACTTTTAACATTTTTTCAATCCTGCATATTTCCTTTTACGTTGCCCTGTAATCTCTTTAACATTCATCGTATGCTTACTATATATCCACCTCTTTCCCACTCACCCAGCATATAACTTTTCCTTAGTTTCTGTATTCATTATTTCTTCTTTGATCATTTGTATCACCACAAACTTAATCCCTCTGCACGAGTAAGACATCTTTGCCAATGTACACGAGGTCTAGCCAATAAATACGCGAACTGGTGCAATCTGGTGGCCACGACGCGGACTATAGCCCCGCCCACTTGCGACGCTAATTGCCTGAGACCAAAGGAGCCATTTGTGCTTGGCGGATCATCGAGCTGTGCGTATGGTGCCAGTTACGTTAGATATCCTTGTTTTTACTGTTTGTCGAAAATGGAAATTGACGAAATCACGGGGTGACGAATCAGCATCAAGTTTTTTGGTGAAGTGCAATAAAAGTTACCAAGGAATTACTGGAATGTTCACCACTGTTTACGGTGATAATACTCTGAAGAAAACATCCGTTTTCAAGTGGATTAAGCGTTTTAAATATGGCCGACAAGACGCCACGGATGATGCAAAGCCGGGACGACCTTCAACCACCTGTGTTGACGACAAAATTGATCATGTGCGGTCCCTTGTCCTTACTGGTCGTCGAAAAGCTTTCCGAATGATAGCTGATGAATTTAATTTAGGAAAATCAACAGCGCGCACTATTTTAACCGAACATGTTGGATGAATCCTACACCATGGCAATGCAACTGCACGTTCAGCCTTGATTGTTCGCCAGTTTCTGGCAAAAAATTCAATCACCATCCTTAATCATCCACCTTATTCGCCAGATCTCGCCACCTGCGATTTTTTCCTTTTGCCAAAATGCAAAAATGTGATGAGGGGACATTACTGGGAAGATGTGGATACAATAAAGCAAGAATCGGCGAAAAAACTAAAAAGCCTAACTGCCGAGGACTTCCAAGGGTGCTTTAAACAGTGGAAAAGAAGATGGACTAAGAACATATCAACGAATTGCGATTACTTTGAAAGGGACAAAATCGATGAAGACTTAATTTTGCAAAATAAAGTTTTAATGGCCTCAGTTCGTGT
The DNA here is from genome assembly GCF_022747635.1 of Hetaerina americana. Lineage (NCBI taxonomy): Eukaryota > Metazoa > Arthropoda > Insecta > Odonata > Calopterygidae > Hetaerina > Hetaerina americana. The sequence goes on from NW_027286292.1 coordinate 26,554,229, forward strand.
ATTTATTGGACACACATCGTATTCTTTCTTTCAAAACCACTAACATACACTCACCTTCAGTCCGAATATTATATTTTGAAACTCTACATGGCTCAGCACAGTACTGAAATCTTCGCACTAATTTATTCGTACAGATTTATCTTAGTGTCGCTGTCAACAAATTATCTCCTAGTATACAGGGTTCGTCCGGAAAATAAGTGTACTGAGCTCAGGAAAAAAAAATTATTACACTTTTTCATATCTTAAGCTAATATTCCTCAAAATAGGACCCTTGTGAGTCGATACACTTGTTCCAGCGGCGTTCCCATTCCTGGAACGCTCCCGCGAAGGCATCATCGGGAACCTCTCGAAGACACGTCGTCACGTTTGACGGCGTCCAAAGTCCCGTATCGCGTTCCTTTCAAACTCCTCTTTATCTTCGGGAACAGAAAGAAGTCCGGTGGTGCCAAGTCCGGGCTGTAGGGCGGGTGCGGCAGCGTTGCCACGCCGTGCTTGGCCAAGAAGTCCGACACGACAAGCGCGGTGTGAGACGGCGCATTGTCGTGATGCAGCCGCCAGATGTTTTTGATCGCTGGCCGGACGCGGGCGACTCATTTTCGAAGCCTGTCGAGCACTTGGACGTAAAATGCAGCATTTACAGTTTGTCGTTCAGGCACAAATTCGTAGTGGACGACTCCCCTTTTGTCAAAAAAGACAATGAGCATCGCCTTGATCCGAGATTTGCTCATGCGAGCTTTCTTTTGACGGGGTGATGATGGGGTGTGCCACTCCGCACTTTGTCTCTTCGACTCCGGGTCGTACTCAAAGATCCACGTCTCGTCACCCGAAACAACGTTCTCTAAAAAATGTGGATCATTTTTGCAGTGATCCGCAAGTTGTGTCGCGATTTCCAAACGATTGAGTCTTTGATCATCACTGAGCACTTTCGGCACCAACTTTGCACAAATTTTTCGCATCTGTAATTGCTCCCTAATAATCTCGTGCACTATTGTTTTTGGCACATTACACTGCTCTGCTATCATCCGAACACTAAGACGACGATCAGAGTTCAGTACATCGCGAACTTTTCGCACATTTTCGTCGTTGATGGGCGTCCAGGCCGTGGTTCGTCGTCGACGTCTTCTCTGCCCTCCACGAACATCTTGTGCCACCGAAAGATCATGTTTCTGGACATGGCTTACTCCCCGTAAGCCTGGTTAATCATACCGACAGTTTCGATAGACGATTTCCCAAGCTTTACCGCAAATTTGATGGAATAACGCTGCTCCAAAAACTTCGGCATCGCGTTCCGTGACGTGGGTCGAGCGTGGAGGTTCGCGTTAACAGAGCTCCTCACTACACCACAGCTCAGAGCCGACTGCCTTTTTCAGCGTCGCTTGCCAACATACCCCCCTCCAATCGCAGCCCGTCAGAGCGGTGCTGGGCGCGCCTGGAGCGGCGGGAAAAAATAAGTACACTTATTTTCCGGACGAACCCTGTATTTTGCAAGAAAATCTGTATAAAATTTCAATCTTATCATACTTATTTTCTTTTTGATGATTCCCAAAAACGCGACCACTCCAGTATTGGTGTGCTCGCGTTTTCCATCGTGTCTTCATGTACGCATATTTGCATTGATGTTAAAATTAGTCTTTAAATTTTTAGAAATGCCACTAATAACCCAGAGTGCTACGAGTGCATTAACTTTTTCTTGGTCTAAAAGCATAGCACTTGCTCAAACTTTAACGCTCATGAATCAACTGCAGGCTCTGAGATTTTGTTAAATTTAGCTAATACTGATTAAAAAGAGCTTGATAATATTCCTAGCTTATTCAATGAAAGAAAATACCATGATCAGAAGTAAGAAAACACTTCCATTTATTTCTATGTACATCCTAATTTAACTCTCCGTTAATTATCTCCTATTCCCACCATATTTCCCAATTTTTATGCGGTAAAATGCTTCGTAAATTTCTATCTAGATTTTGTGAAAATAAAGTAACATCATTTACATCATTTTATAAATCTAAGCTTATTGACCCAGTCTTATCTTTATAATAGAATTCACTGCCTTCTTTCCAACTTCTCAAGATGTAATTTTTTAGGATTAATGCATGTACTCTTTTATCTTTTATAGCTGATATAGTTTTTCCTTTTTCACGTTCTCATAATTCTTTCATCTTTTTGGATGGGGCGTTCACTCTTCCTTACCCCTGCAATTTCTCCCCCTTCTCATGCTTTTTGCCACATTTCCAGTGTCTTATTGGTTTCTCGAGCTCATTTATTATTTACAAGCATTCTCTATGATCTCTTCTTCCCAACTCTCTTATCATGCTCTTCCATTTCCGTTTATTCTCCATATTCCTCATACTCTCTTCTGTAAACAATTGCTCACAAATGTTTTTCGTCTTCACTTCATGTATTTCCTCCCCAGATTCTGTTAGGCCTCTTTCGGGTCTTACCACCTAATCGCTACAGCTCGTCTTCGTTTATCATATAATTAAAGCCTTAATGTTTTTCCTTCTTTTTATTCGCATATTTAACTCTCCACTTTTGCCCATTTCAATTTTCGCTCTGCTAAAATTTAAGTTTTATTTCATACCTAATTCACAATTAATGACCAGAGTTTTCAGCCAATCGGTGAAGTTTGTCAAGCTCATGATAAATATATGGCTAAATTTGCAGAAAATAACTGGTGAAGAAACGTCACTAGCCAAACTCCTTTTGCGCCCACACATTCTAGGGCGTTTGAAACAAATCTTTCAAAAGTCCGTTTATTCTACCAGCTGATAGTTGCTAATTTGTGAAATTAAATTCACTACCCCTACTCTATCCACTTAGTATGATGATACTCTTTTCCATCATCTTAAAGCCTATCTCCAATTTTCCTTCACTTTTAAGTGCTTGCGCAACAAATATTTCCAATTAATTATTACAACTGGTATTTAAAGTGTGCAATTTTTTACTTCCTCTCTGTTCCCTCCGTTTCTCAGCATGCTGACTTGCACTACCACCCGATTTTGAATATGCCTTTACGTACATTTCAATCTTATATTTAGAAGTTTATCTCCAACATTTTCCTCTTTTCAATTTTTAACAAAAGAAAAATTTAAATTTCGTATAACATATGCAGGAGAGTTAGGAGAATACTTTTCATGCACATGCCAAATTTTTAGAAGAAAACGGTGAAAATAATTAAAATGACCATTTACTCCGGTATGTGGAGGATTCCTGAGAAACAGATCGCCATCTCGCTGAATAGAGTTGGTGACGTTATCTCCACATAAGCTTTCCTGTCACTAATTAGTCCTTGCTAGCGTCTTCTATTTGTCATAAAGTTTATTTTTTCAAATTCTCGACCTCCTTTTCTTAGGGTAGAGTCAGCCTCTTTTAATTTGATTCTAGTTGTAATATTTCAATTTAAGCTTTTGAACTAAATATTATCTTTTTTCAATAGTGAATTATTATTTAGTTAAAAAATACTCCATTTTGGAGACAGGTTTTACCCAACCCTTTGAATTAAATTATTTAAATAATATATACCTTTGGCAACTATTTTCAAGTAAAATAATTCATCTCTTTATTCTCTCTTCATGTTAAAATACAGGACAAGATATTCTATTTAAAAATCATTGACTTGTAGATCAATTTAAGGAAGGACCGTTCAAGTAATTTTTGGAGCTTCCTAACATATTAGGCAAACAAAACTGAAATAGTTTAAATTGGCGATTGAAATGACAACGATAAAGTCAAACTTAATGAGAGACTTTTGCCGCTGCAGAATAGCTTGCGAAGAATAGAAAGCTGAGATTTATTCCGGGATACATCTGGAAGGCACAATTTGTTCTGTGATGGACCTTGATGAAGCATTAAATATTATTATAACAGACCATTGTACAGCCGATTATCGTCTAGTGAAAGGTCTATAAATTCAGAAACAATCAGTTATCGAGCCACAGTTATGTGGAATTCAGATTATATCATGGTTGAAAAATATATTTCGAAGATTCGAGTAATGATATATGTAAAATTTGCGCTTAAGGTACAAATACGTGGGATATTTTTGTTGCCAAAAAGGGAGCGACAGGACTATCTACGGATGTCTGCTAGTAAATCTGCTTTTCCGGTGGTCCAGGCGACGTGGAAGACGCACAGACGAGGTTAATTCCTTTGGGGACTTCGTGCCAACAAAGGAAATAATCCCGCGAGGGAACCTTCGTCAACAAGGCAAGGAATCACTGGCAATCATGCCGGGGGCTCTAAGCCTGCGGCGAAGACTTCATCGGGTGAGAAAGCCTTGGCACTCGGCCCTTCAAAGGGCTCGGGGTGACGGAGGCCATAGACAAGAAAACTGCCAAAGCGACGGATCTCGGCCCTTTACAGGGCCAGGTGGTGACTGCTTGCGGATTGAAGCGAAAGATGGCAACATGAAGGAAATTACTGCCAGTGGGAGAAATGGAGACGCAGTCACCAAGCCTGCAGGGTGGAGACAATGACGGGGCAGAGCGAGCACTGAGTGCAGAGGAAGAGGAAGTATACGAGGGATTTACCATGGTTTCTTCTAAGAAGATGAAAAGGAAATCTCCACCAACAACGTAAGAAGCTGTTCCGGAAACAACGCAACCGGTGACGGTGACGAAGACGCTTCGACCGCCACCCATAGTTATCTATGGAATCACGGACGTTCAGGGTCAAATTGACCAATTGTCGGGTGCCTTGGGAGACGATTTCGGCCTTGAAGTCCGAAGAGCCTCTATCCGCATTATTACAACCACCAGAGAGGGGCACCAAAAAACCCTCTGCCTGCTGAAAAGCAAAAATATTCAGCACCACTCGCAACCCATCGAGCGAGTGCCCGGGATGAAGCTTTCATCAAGGGCATATCCCGGTGGATCGCCGTAGAAAAGGTATCCGAAGGAATTAGGCCCCTTGGATACGAAATACGGAGGGTCCGTCGTCTGATGGTCATGGGGGACGGGAAACAGGTCACCATGGGTTGTCACGTGGCGAACGTTATTAAAACTCCGTCCGCCATCGCCCCGGGGGACATCCGCCAACTCTGCAACTGCTATGTAAAAGTATAGCGATTCCGAGGAGATAGGAGTCCTCTCCAGTGCAGCAACTGCATGCGGTTCGGCCACATAGGCATTGCTTGCTGGTGTTCGAAACGCTGCATACGCTGTACTGGGGCACACGCGGTCGAGGAATGCTCCAGAGGAAGGGGAGACGGGGCCATCTGTGCCAATTGAGGAGGACCACATGCGGCTGTCTCACGTCGATGCCCCGCCTTTCAAGAGGCGGAGAGGCGAAAAAATTCGAAAGCTCCAAGACAAGCAACGGGGAAGCAGGCACCCAAGACACATGCACCGATGCCAGGGTGAAAACCACCCAGGAAAGTGGAAAACCACACTTCTTACGGAACGGTACTTAAAGGCCCTTCTCCAGCTGTTTAACAAGAAGTGGAAGCCACGAATCCTGTCCAGGACGCAGAGATGGTGAGCAAACCACCAGCGCTAACTTCGGGAAAAGCCAACACTGTGGACTCGTCACCCCATGAAGAGCCTCCCCCAGAAGGATAACATCCCCTCCTTCAAGGGGAAGGAGAAGATGTAGAAAACTCCGACATCCATCGGGGATTAGGATAAAGCGTGTCCGGCCCCCACCCAGAGGGCTAGTGAGAAAACCGTTCAAAAAGCCGTAGAGGCCGCCAAACCAAAGCAGGCGGAAAAAGAGAAACACAGCGATACGTTCTTCAATGCCGCTGAGCCGTCGCTAACAGCAGGCAACGAGGAAAATGAGCTATGGCACACCATTGCTGTGATGGCGAGGACCGTAGAGAAAATAGCCGTCTCGACGTAGGGCAAACTTCTCCTCTCACTCCTGTAGGAGTTGGTGCGCAGCAGGATCGGAAACTCAACCAATCATGGCTGAACGACCCGTCCTGCTCGCATAATGGAACGCCAATGGGATTCCTCACCGATGTGAAGAATTCCTCCGGGAGAAGGGAGCCATCGCCGCCGTCAACGAGACGCACCTTCGGCGTAGAGACGCCTGGAGGTTAGCTGGCTGGACCATCTACAGGTGGGACAGGGACCCCCAGCGCCAACAGCTCAGACCATCAGGAGGTGCAGCCATCCTCGTCCACAGGTCCATCGAGCACCGAGCGTGTAGGGAGATTTCTCACCCACAAGCGGAGGCTGTTTCGGCGGACATACGGACTAGAGGAGGGTGGCTCCGGGTCTCCTTACTTTATTTCCCACCCGGAAAACCTCGGGATCCGGATCTCATCAAACATCTCACGGGGGACAGTGGCCCTTCGGTCATCCTGGGGGACCTGAATGCTAAGCATACCTCTTGGAATTCACGGTCCTCCAACCCGAGGGGAGAAAACCTGCGTTGGCTAGCGGACGACGAAGGACTGACGATCATAGGCCCGGCGACACCCACGCACGACCGAGGGGACGTTCTCGACATTGCGATCGCTCGAAATGTGGGGACGTCCCTGAGTATGTACACATGCGTTGAATTATCATCGGACCATAACCCCACCATCCTAGCAGTGGGGAGACGTATTCCTGTGTTCCCTCCCACTCGTCGATAAGACTTGTCGTCGGCTAATTGCAGCTGTTTCCGCAACGTCATCGCTGAGGAGCTGCCACGGAAGCCATTGGAACCGAATTCGCCATAGATGGCTGACCGTATGGTCAGTCACCTCACTCGTACAGTAGATGGCGCAATGAAAGCCTCAATACCGCTTAAAGAGCAACGGAACTCATATCGTCGGGTTCCCCTCCCAGCGGCGGTTCGTGGCCACATCGCGCGACGGAATAACGTTCGGCGCCAATGGCAGAAATACCTCACTGCGCATGTGCGGACGCAGCTATCTGGGCTCAACACTGCCGTGTAGGATGCCCTCCAGGAAGTCCGATCAGACTACTAGGAGGCACACTTTCGAGAGGAGCTCCTTTCAGAAGACCGAAATGATGACATCGGGGCGGTGTGGAAGATGTGCAGGAAGCTGCGGGCTCCCGAAAGAGCAGACCCAATAATAACAGACGGAGACAGGGTGGCACGATCTCGCAAGGAAAAAGCGGAAATGCTCGCTGACTACCTAGCCAGCAGCTTTTCACACAATCCTGGGAACTCTGTCTCTACCGAGATAGAAAGGGAAATCGAGGCGTCCGAGAGTGCAGGAGACGCCGATCAAGAAGAAACCTCGGAAATTCCCAAATTCAACGAGAAGGACATCATAGGGGTAATAGGTCGCCTCCGCGTGTGGAAGGCCCCTGGCAGTGACAACATTCCAAATGTTGTCAACCGGGAACTTCCAAAAGCGGCAGTGAGATTGTGTCAGGATTTCCTACTTTCCGACCTCTTGGAGAAGAGCGAGAATCGTCTATCTGCCGAAGTCACAGAAATTGGAGGTAGGTCCCGGAGAATTCCAACCGATCTCCTTGCTCGACCGCTTCGGTAAGATATTCGAGCGACTGCTGCAATGGCCGCTGACTGACTTCGTCCGGGAGAGTGATATCCCCCCGGAGGAACAGTTTGGCTTCCGTGCGCATCATTCCACAGTCCATCAGCTGGTGAGAACGACAGATTTAATCACCGACAGCAACAATAGGAATATGGTGGTTGCCGTAGCTTTCTTCGACGTCAGTAAGGCGTTCGATCGCGTCTGGCATCCGGCTCTCCTGTTGGAGATGAGGTGACCCCATTTCCCACCTTGGGCAATCAGGATGGTTCACTCCTACTCGAGAGACAGGGCATTCACAGTACGGTGACTAGGGGCGGACTCGGGGTTGCGTCGGATCTCCGCCGGCGTGCCTCAAGGATCCGTCCTTGGGCCACTGCTCTCTAACATTTATTCCCACGACATTCCAACTCGTGGAGGGAATCTTGAAATGCTGTATCTTCATGTTGACGATACGGCCCTCATATGCCGTTCCTGGAGGAAGGTGACCGCGGTGCAAGACTGCAGAACGCCGTGGCAGAGCTCCTTGAATGGTACTTCCGATGGCATTTTGTGGTTAATTCACAAAAGACGAAGGCGATCATCTTCCATCCGGGAAATGGTGGGCCGCCAGGAGTGAACATATCGGTGAACGGAGTCGTCCTACCGTGGGAATCTGAAGTTACTTACCTCGGAATGCTGATGGATCGGAAACTCCTTTGGAAAGCCCAAGCGCTCCGGGTTCGTACAAAGGCATACGCGGCGCTCAATCGGCTTCGACCGATTATTCGTCCGCCTGTCCTGAGTATGGACACGAAGCGTAGACTATACCAAGCGTGCGTGCTGCCAGCCATCACCTACGCTGCAGCGGTATGGTTAGGAGTGTCGCGAACGAGTCTTGCCCAAATTCAAGTGGTGCAGAACTCTGCTCTTCGTAACTTCTTTGGATGCGGTCGTTACGTCCGCGTCTCTGAATTGCATGAGGACGGAAAGCTGGAACCCCTAGACGTCCTTCTGCCTAGAATTTCGGGAAAATTCTCCGAGAAAGCGGCAGAGGCAGAGGTGATTCTAATTCGTCGGGTCGCTGAAATAAAGGTCTCGCCATGGGACCGTTTTAAGCGTCCCATAGCCTCCCTAGATACAGTGGACACCCTTCCTGCGAAGTAGAGGCCAAGGCTGCTCTGAGTGGGAAGAAACCAAACACCTGACGACGCAGAAGAATTCTTCTCGCCTTAGTTCAGGGGCTACACAGAGCCCTTGCTGTCATATGCTGAAAAATATTATTATTATAGGCAAAAAATTGTATTTTTCAACACAATACATGTAAATGGCAGTAGAGTGCGATTATCAAAAGAGGATTAATTGCTTTCTTACGTCAAAAATTAGCCAAAAATTTACATAAGGGTGAACGGCTTAACGTGTTAACATAGACTTAAGCTAAAAATATTATTTATATTAATTAATAACGATATTTGAAATGTAAAAGTTTATTGAGTCGATCAAGCATTCAATTTCACTTTTCAGATATGTCGTATGTAGGAATTTCAATTTGTGCGTATGTAAAATTTTAACACGAATCTGTTATTTTCAGCTAAAATTTCCACATGTCTTATGGGACAGTTTTAAAATTCAAGTTTCTAATAAACATTTCATACTTATTTAATTTTTTACATTTTCAGTTAAACATACCTACTTTGTAAAACATTCAGTATAAAAAATAGCTTTTTAGTGAATTTAATATGATTCAGATAACAACGTTTTCATTCGCATGTTATTTTGTATGTGATTATGAATGTATAAAGTTTCTAAGTATTGCACATTTTACGAAAAATAGTGTATTTTATACGTGTTCAAATATTCATTCAAATGAAGCAGGAAGTTATAGTTTCATCTAGTAAATTTTCGATGAAAATTTACGTCCAGAATGAAATGTAAGCTTTTCACTGGCCTTTGTGTCAAGCAATATGTTATTTAAAATTAATTGAAACGATAAAAAATATATGCAATTCAGATGTTTTATGCAATAAAGAATGGCAAAAGAAAGTGAAAATTCATTCGGGATAAATAAATCTCATCCAGGATGGTCAGTTTTTAAATTAGCTACCCTCTCAAATTCATTGCACAGCGGAGACAGGTAATCTTGTACTGATTTATATGCATAGAGAAAGTAAGTGTATACCGTCGATGTCCCTCATACATTCATCATTTTGGAATTTTCATGCGCTATCTAAGAAGAGGATTCAATTGGCAAAAGGTATGCATAAAAGTCTTGGAAAGTCCTTAAAACCTTCGCTACGTAGAAATGTCAGCATATAAATATGATAGAATATCCTAATTTCTTTGAATGGAATTTGTTACAATCTTAGTATTTTAATCATTTGATTTAGCCATAAAATGTATAATACGTTTTCTTTTGGGATGGAATTATTTGCATAATCCAGTAAGCTGTTTTAAGAAAAACAAAGAGATAACGGAAAAGTTTTATGAGCCACTCCATATTAACTTTTCGGAAACTGCCCATTGTTTATATATCTAAAAACAGCTTCTGCTGCTAGATTAAGCAACATTGTGGAATGTGAAATATCCTTTGTTACCCCAAAATTCCCTATTTCGAATCATAAGGTTCTTCTGAATCACCATGTCTCTTAATCTTGGCATATGATCCCATAATTTAAACATTGATGACCCTTCCAATTGTTTTGGTATGCCTAATTTTCTAAGGTTAGTCATCAACATCTATCTGTTGACTTTATCCAAAGATCTTAAAATCCACAAGCAAACACCACCGTAGGACGTAATTATGTTCATTGCCCTCGCAAAATTTATGACCCGGAATTCAATCTCCACGAACGCATGCTAGTTTGCATAAAGTACACAACAAATTGTATAATAAACAGCAAGAAACTTAAGTGGAAAAGTTGCAGGAAGATCACTCATTGCGGAATCAATTTTTAAAATCGTATTTCATCCACCTTCCTATTTGTAAATTTAAGGTGGAGGCGAGCTTGAATATTCATGATTCACGATCACGTACGCACCAATACGAAATTAAGTTCTCAAGTCAGCTCGAGGGTAGTCCAGCTCACTTTATTTAATGGTAATCCATAGCATACAATCTCAGCTGCGTTTGCGTGCTACTCAGAGGGTTTGTTCCGCGTAGTATTCTCTGGTAAATTTTGGGCCGGGCGAACGTTTTTCTGCCGATAGGTAAATTTTGCCCTCAGAAAATATTTACTGTGCGAGTTTAAAAAAATCCATTGAAGCTGAATAAATTCAATTCATTTCGTGTCACAACGAGTAAACCCGCACCAAACTGAGCACAAGAGTTTTTCAAATGTAAATATGAAGACTTAATACGTGTATTCAATTGTTTCAGGCTCAACTTTGTGGAAGTTCACATTCATTAAATGAAGACCAAAATGTAGATTTCCACTGTTCTTCATTTTCGTACAACTAGTTTTAACCCCAACCAGTTTTAATCGCAACCCCACTTTTTTCCCCTCCTTCACCCCCTCTTCCTCATGAATGGTATATATAAATGGACCGCAACTTGATTAATTCGTACCTGATGATGACGTCTAAACGTTGAAACTAGTTATGCGAAAATAAAGAACAGTGGCAATATACATTGTGTTCTTCCTTTAATGAAGTAATATGTGTACTAAACTCGTATGGCCTTAGGCTTAGATAAAGCATCACGGCAGCTATGCGTCTTAACTCGAATTGATGATTGAAGCAGCACCCAAAAATTTAACGACTTCGCAAATCACACCATTTCCAGTTCTTCGATCTTTCATCAAAGACGCACTGCTACGCCGGGAGCTATTAAAAAGCCTTCAGAAGGGAATCTGCACGGAAATACTTGAGGGTAATGAGGAATATCGGAGGTGGAAACGGAAGCGGAGGTGCTCAATGAAGATATTTCCTCGAGCACCTTTGTAGAGAGCTTCTCAGTCACAGACCCCGCGAGGAACTGCAACGAAACCATCCAGAGTAAAGAGATGGGGCACTAGGCGACCAACCGGATGCAAAAGGACTAACGCCGTCGCAGCATAAGTGCGTCGGAAAGGAGAACTTATCGATCCGCATGGATATGAGTAATTGGAGGTATCCATTCTCCATGGAAGCCTTTAAAAATGAACACATTTCCGACCCATGCGAGGAAGGCGCAACGACCACCTCTCCCCGTCCCTCTGCTCCGCTGGATCTAGCATTAAAAATGCAGAAATGGGAGGGTGACGGAAAGGCGGGGTGGATTGGGCGGGAGGGAGGGTTGGTGGCGGGAGCAGAGGTATCGACGGGATTAATCACCCAGAGGAACGCCGCAGCGCCCGTTGCGCAAATGGGCCGGTGGTAAACATTGTGGAGGGGAGAAGTGGAATGAAGAGAGAGAGAGAGAGCCCTTATCTAAGAGCAGCATCCCACGAAGCACTTCCCTTCCCGTATCTCCGATTTATGGCGCATTCTGCGGAGATGGAAGAAAGTCGTCTCTTTTAGGGTGACTTCAAATTTTCCTTGAGGGCATGAGCTGAGGGAGTAAAAAATAAATTTGCGGCTAAAAATAATTATCCTTCGTTAACTATCCAGCCATTCCGAGAGAGACAGGGGGAAGATTTAGGCGCCCAAAGAGTCGCTCTTGCGTTGGAGCGCAAACTCTGTTGACTTCAAACCGGAAATATGATAGCCATCATTCCGCCTTACTTTTCAAACTGGTATTTCATATGCATTTTTTATAAATGAAGCACGTAAGCGCAATGGTACCGCGAGAGAAACGCGAATGTTGAGCAATTCTAGATTACGCAAATTATTTTCAGTAGCTACTGAATACATTTTAAATTTGATAAAAAATACTATTTTCTTAATTGTAAACACGGTAATTTGCCCAGTGGAATTTGTATTTTAAAGGATTGTTGAAGGAGATGATAACCACCCGGCATGCGTAAATGAATTTTGACAAAATGGTTTCTTGCTTAAAGTTGTCTTATGATTCAAACATAACAATATAAAAGCTCTATAAATTCTTTGTCATCTATCTAGTAAGTTACCTACGGAGAGAAATGAACAATCGGAATTTTTAGAAAATATTTCATCTAAGGAAATGATTTAAAATAATTGGAGCACTAAAACTTTTTTGCAATATGTGTGTGATATTATATCAGGAAGTTAATGAATATTAGGAAATAATATTCCTGCTGAGGTTCAGAAATTTATACTTATTTGAAAGAACTTCTCTAATGAACTAGGCCTCTAAATTTAGGATTTGACTTTGAAATCACCAGAAAGATTCTTAAATAATCATATAAAAAGTTAAGACATCTACCGTCATCATGTGTCATGCCACAAAGTCATAGATTTAATCATCCAATAAAGGAAAATAGCCATTTTTCCTTTAAGGTTAATGAGTCGTCTATTTTTGGTAAAGTAAGGATAATTCGTTCTTGCATATGTACCTAACACACCTTCTAATAACAATAGATCGTCTGGATGCTTTGGATTCACTCATATCTCGTAAATATATTTTTCTGATTATAAGAACTCTCATTTCTGGTGCTATTTCACCTTTTTTCGTATAAATTACTTAATGCTTGTGTTTGATCGATTGTTACCCTTTTGTTGGATGGAATCCCAAAATGAGTTGAATAGGCTTCATCTTGAACTATGTTATACGCCGCCGGAAAATAAGTTAATGGAAATTTCATCTCTCCGTTATATATTTACAAAACAAATAAATGTATAGAATTCTAAGCCCCCATCAATCCAAATCGATTTTTATACAGTATTCTCTTGGTCCGCTCTCCATTCGTGGGTCATAAATTCTAAAAAAAACCTATTTAGACGATTGGGTAGGACTGGTCGTCCGATCTTCTTGCAATAGTGAAAAGGAAACATTCGAGTAGAAGCAGTATTTAGGGGAGGTGACCGACAGCTGAGGTCATTTGAGCCATTAGGGATGGACAGGAAAGGATGAAGGGTGGAGAGAAACCCGACGTCAGCATTAGCCTACTCTTTACGAAAGGTGTCAAGGGGTCCGCAGTTACCGTCCCATCCGACGGACGACGTACTCACTCAAAGTGCCATCCGCAAAGCACCTCAAATAGGAATCGAGATACCGTTGAAAAATATTCAACACCGCCGGGATGAAACATCGACTCCAGTTGATGTTCATGTCTTGTCAGTCTGGATCCCCTTTTTGGGGTGCACTACCCAATACTTTGCTCCCTGAAGACTTATTAGTAGGATAACTTATACTGCAGACTACTTCAGGTGGCTATATTCATATTTGAGATTACCATTTAGCTCTCGAAGTCCTCAAGATCAGTTACTTGAAAATAAAATATCCATATAAGAGCTTAAATGTTTACACCATGGCTCACTTCTTTTAGCTAATCTACCGATGCATGACATATCATCTAAATTTATTAAATTACGGGATTTACCTTTTCAGTTCTAATTTCATTGCTAATCTCATGTTTCCATATCTTCTTCTGATTAATTCACTCCCTTCCTGTTTAAGAGCTCACTCATTTCTATTTCAAACTCTCTCCGACTCAAAAAAAGTTGTTCGCTAGAGAACTGAAGTTGTGAGTAAGATCCCATATTTATGCTCTCAAATTTTATTATTATGAACACAAATTATTTTTTATTAATACAAGTAACTGGGTCTTTGATGAGTCGTAATAAGCAGACGGAGGAGGCAAAAAACACTAATAGTTTTAATTTATGACTTAATATGCGTTGAAGAAGAGCCAATGACATTTTCTAACATTGCCATTACTCATTATTATTATTATTATTTCACTGTTAGTTTTAAGAATGATTGAAATATTTAGCAATCTAGTAAGTTTGTGTAGCACTGACGACTTTACTTTAATTCGTACCATGTTATGCGGGTTTTGAAAAATGAATTAAGTGTAAAATTAACTTTCATTTGGCTCAGTTTATGATAATTAGCTGATTTATATGATCTCATGCCCACAAAAATTTTCTGTGTCCTATGAACTTTCCTTTCTTTAAAAATAGGATTACTTTCTTAAATTATGTCTCATAACGTATTGAAAAAAAAGGGAACGTTTATGATGGGCAAATTTGTATAAAATTAAATAAATATGTGTTTTGGGACGGGTAACTGTATGATAGAGACTATATTGCAGTTTATAAGGATTCTTGTAGTTTCGTCTACGCCAAACGAGGGACACTGATTTCATCGCATCCATACAGTGAGTTTTCTATGAGGTAATTACTTCGTACGCTGCTGAACCATATTGCCGGAATTATGCATCCGTAAAAGCGAAAGATTATTTTTAAAAGTCAAAGGGCATACATTCAAGAGAAAATCAGTGGATGGGAAGTGAGGAATCGGGTATCGAGGGAGGAAGCGCCGTAGTGCTACGTGATATTTAATGTATTTACTGGAATCATCCAGGAAGGTGACATATATTTTACGATATTGCAATATTAATTTGCATAGGAAAATGAAGACTTTGGGATCCAAGAATTGATACCTGTTGACATCAATTAATGCTGAAACACGTTCATCATATGAATTACAATATGCATTGTTAGGCGTGAAAATGATCTGCTTCAATCGTTTTAAAAACAAAAATGGCAATAGAGGAGGTAATAATAGATAAATCTAATGCTTATCTTTAGGCTTGTGAATTTAGAGGTAAGGCGATATTACTGATTCTATGGTAGCATTAGAAACGATAAGGGTTGACAGAAGACTTACTTTCGATATATAATCTGAGTGCACACCGCTGACGCAGATGACTGAAGACGGGTCTTGGTCAAGTAACGCAATCCGCGTCGGTTGTCTTTGGGTCGTTAAAGTGTGCTGATCGCTGCTAGACTCACCCTCTGTTTGATGGGCGCGTCATGAATTCAGAATTCCATATTCCATATAGCAATGATGCACAGTAAAATTTTTTGTTAAGCTCATAAAACCAGGTTTGGAGACGTGTGTGCCAGAAAATATCCCCAGGAGTGTTTTTCGCTGGCACGATAGATGTTTCGCGAAGGTGGAAAAGAGGTTGACGACGAGCAACGCCATAAATGTCCGTCAAAGACTCAGTGTGACGAACATGTGAAAAAGTGAAAGACATGCCCAATTTCGATCAACTCTTCAGTGTCTGAATGCTAGCCAATGATTGCTGTATTCTGAAAATCACAGTGCATCACATACTCAGAGAAGATTTAGACATAAGGAAAGTTTGTGCCGAGATAATCTTCAATGTGCTGCTGGAAATCAGAAGGCTGCTCGTGTGACAATCTCGCGTAATATCTTGGACCGCTGTGTACGCTCAGCGCCAATATGGCACCGCCGGTCTTCTTTTTCGTCCCCAAGAATAAGATGGAACTTGAAAGGGAACCATATTGGGGCGCTGGATAACGTAAAAAATGCTGTGACGAGATGCTTGAATGAGGTTCCCGTCGAAGTCTTCCAGGAAGCGTACCGAGACTGGCAGAGGTGCCAAAATCGGTGTGTCGATGTTCAAGAGCTCTTTTTTGATAAATTTAGCATTTTATACTTTGAACTGCATTAAGTTTCTCTCAGATTTATTTTATTTTACTTACTATGGGACAAACCTTGAATGGATAACCTAACAAACTTTAAGTGCTACGGAGTCAATGAGAAAAAAATAAATTGGATTAGAGACTTCTTGTCAAATCGCAAACAAATAGTAGTCATCGATGGGTTAGGATATGGGAAACTTCGGGCGTCCCCCAAGGATATTTAATAGGGCCGCTTCTATTATTAATATACACTAATGACTTAAGCGCACACATTAGTAGCAATCTCAGATTATTTGCCAACGACACGGTGGTATACCGGAAAATAACGGGACAATTAGATTACAAGCTACTCTCTAGACTTAGACACAACATTAGATTGGTGCAAGGAATGGGTATTACTGCTTACGCAAATACGCAGTTTTAAAATTTTAGAACGAAGGAAATGACGAGCGGGATATAAATTATGAAAAAGAGGGTCCAGTACTAACTACGGCCAATCAAGTTAAATATTTGGAGGTAGTTCTAACACCACACCTTTTATGGAGAGCACAAATGGACAATATGCGGATCCAGTTTAAAGAAACTCGGTTTCATTAAACGGGTGTTGGGGAAATGTAATGAGAAAGTAAAAGGGAGGTGTTATTTTGCTCTGGTCAGCCGCAAGTATTTGGAATCCTTGGGAAAAAATCTGGCAAATAATGTTTAATGAAGTCCAGAGAATCCACTAGAATCATTAAAAATTGTTATAATAAGCAGACGAGTGTGACCGGCCTTTTAGGGGAATTAAGCCGGGATCTGCTGGAGCTGCGAAGAGAACAAGCGAGACATAGACGTTTAGAAAGATTCAGAGCAAACGAGTTTAACATTGACACTAAAGGAATTATTATAGCCCCACACTACTTAGGTAGATCAGACCACATAGATAAAATAAGGGAGATAGATTCCAGTACAGATATACTATATACAAGTACTCATTCTTTCCCCAAACAATCTGGAATCATGACAGCAAGAAACCAAAGTCACTATAGAAATATTAAAGATATTTAATTTACAAGTCAGGACAAGATTTAGCGTTGCGTAGACATAAGCTGCATGTGTGTGTTAGTTCATAGTATATGTGTTGGTTGTAAAGGGTTTTGCATGAATATATACGATTTTGTGTGTGTAGGTTAGCATGGATTTGTGGGCTTTGCATGCGGTTTTATTCTTAATTACGGGTGGTGACCTAACACACCCCGCCACACGTACTTGCGGCGGCTTGCGGTGTACTATGTACACCACAAGTACACCGCTATGTACACCACAGTTGGTGGTGGTGTTTGTGTGTACTTGCACGAGAGCTTATCATTTAAATTGCTGTTAAAGTCTGATGGCTCCCCCTTCAGGCCAGAATATATGTTCATTGAAATAGCTGGAAAGGAGGGTAAAATATTGTTTTGTGTCGTGTACAGACCCCCCAAAACAGGCTATATGTCTGAAGACTTTGAGCCTTCTCTGATCCGTCTTCTTCCTAGCTACAAAGGCGTGATTCTGTGTAGTGACTTTAATATTGACATCATGATGAAAACGCACAATAGCACCTATCTCAGTGACCTACTATTTAGTTGTAACCTATTCCTCATTCCCTAACAGCCCACCCATAATCTTGTGAATAGCAGTACCCTCCTAGACCTCTTTATTTTCGACGACATGTCCAAGGTTGAAGAGTATGGACAGCTCCCTGTCTCTTTTTTGTCTGAACACGACCTAGTTTTCATTAAATATAGATTTAAATTGCAAACTTATAAACCTAATTATATGTGTTTTCGTGATTTCAAGAATTTTGATTTGTCCAAATTTGCTGCAGACTCACTTGAAACTAATCTAAGTGAACTTTTCAAAACCCATCTGGTGGATAAAAAAATTAATATCTTCAATACAATACTCATGCAACTCTTTGATACACATGCGCCAAAAAAGGTTATTCAGCCAAAACGTCATCCAGCTCCATGGTTAACCTCCGAAATTAGGAACCTCATGGCCGTTAGGGATCGTCTTCGCCGTAATTTCAGAAGAACTCAACTCCCGAACCTTCACGAACAATACAAAGTGGCTCGCAATCAAGTGCAGCACCGAATCCGTACCGCTAAACAAAAATACTATGTTTCGTGCTTTTCCCATAAATGGGACATAAAGTCCACTTGGCAGGAGCTGAGGCGCCTCGGACTTGGAAAGCCTAGACGTCCCCCATTCAAAATGAACTTCCCCTTGGTTGATTTAAATGGCTACTTTCTCACGTCTGCTTTTAAGGATGAAAATGATGTCGAGGATGGTAACCATTCTACTCAAACCCAAAATAATCTCATTTCATTAGATCATGCATTATTCTCCGACTTTGACGATGGAAGGCTTTATTTCCCCCACTATACACCCGAAATGCTGATAACACAAGAGAAAAGTTTAAAATCAAATTCAACAGGTGTCGATGGAATCAGTGCAAGAATGCTAAACGTTATTCTCCCAGTAGTAATTCCTATGATACTAAACATCTATAACTGTTCACTCAATTACTCTATATTCCCTACCCTGTGGAAATCTGCCCTAGTTCGGCCAATAATGAAAATAACAACTCCGAAAGAAATGTCTGACTACCGACCTATTGCACTTCTTTGCTCTATTTCCAAACCTCTCGAGCGAATCGTTCATACGGTTACAGTGGAGCATCTTACGCGGCACAATTTCTTCGATGAGTATCAGTCGGGCTTTCGTAAGCTCTATAGCACTCAGTCGGCTTTGATAAAGGTAACTGATGATATACTCAGATCCATAGACGCAAAAAAGGTAACAGTTTTAGTCCAGTTCGATTTGAGCAAGGCTTTTGATTCAGTAGACCACGGCATACTACTGGAACGTATGAGCAAACTCAAATTCTCTTACTCTGTCCTTCGCTGGTTTCGCTCCTATCTGTCTAATCGTCAGCAAGCTGTTAAAGATGAAGACGGGAATGTATCTGTTTTCCAACCTGTCCTATGTGGAGTTCCACAGGGGTCAATTCTCGGACCTTTATTATTTACTATTTTTTATAAAAGAACTAGCTACCATTATAACTCATTGTAAACATCACTTTTATGCTGACGATCTACAGATATATCTTGAGTCCTACCCCTCTGAATTTAACCATGCCATTGACTTGGTCAACAAGGATATCCAACTCATCTGTGAATGGCTGACTGAAAATCGGCTAAATCTAAATCCCAAAAAGACCAAGTCGATAATCTTTGGAAGCACCGCCAATGTACATATGCTGCTCGCAAGTGATCTCCCTAAAATAAGTGTTTTAAATATTCAAATTGACTACTCAAATACAGTGAAAAGCTTAGGAGTTTATCTAAGCAGCACCTTAACCTGGCGCGAGCAAGTAAATGCCATTTCTAATAAAGTTCACAAAACTCTTAACACAATGAAGCATTTCAGACACCTAATCCCTATAACGTTACGCCGGAAGCTTCTTCAAACGTTAGTATTACCACATCTTGAATATTGCTCAGTTGTCTACGCTGATGTGAATAAGGAGCTAAGGACAAAATTACAAAGGCTCCAAAATTCTTGTCTACGATTCATCTTTAATATGCGTTTTAATGAACGTGTAACTCCTTACTATAAAATGTTAAATTGGTTAAAACTCGATCAGAGGAGAATGCTTCAAAAGGCCTCACAATTATTTAAAGTTCTGAATTCAAAAACCCCTTCATATTTATATGAAAATTTTATATTCAATTCACTTACGACAAAGAGATCAACCCGCATTACAAAAACATTCCATCTTCCCAAATACCGCACGGCTATATATGAAAAGTCATTCAGTATTTCATCCAGTAAACTATGGAACTCTTTGCCTAATAATGTAAAATTATCCAGGAACACATTCCAATTCAACAGGAAAATGTTTGAATATCTGTCTACCACACTACCACAATGACCTCATTACTGTTCTATCAGGCTATATATTTAACTATTGTTCTTTGTATTTGTATGTATGTATTGTACTATATGTTTCGTTCAACTGATGTTAAATTATGTCTTGTTTCACTAGTTTAGAACCAGTTTCACTCCATAGGTTTCAAAACCTAATTTAACCTGTATTCTGCTCCAAGGGACTTTGCTCCCAGAGCAATAAAAATTGTTTATATATATATATATATATATATATATATATATATATATATATATATATATATATATATATATATATATATATAGCAGAGGAAATGGTACTTCGACAAAACTTCTGGAAATTTACAAGAAATGTGTGTGATGACTATGTACATGAATCTACTATATGGATGTTGATGTGAAAGTATATATGTACCCTTAGACTACGTTTTCCTTACTTATTTCACGGCAAGGAAAAAGACGGACGGAATCTTCCCCCTTAAAAGGTAGGTGTACCACAACAATATTAAAAAAACAAAATCGTTAGTTGCCTTATTTTTTGTTCTGTGACATCTTCACTCCTGTGACTATATCCATATGAACACAATTCATTCACATAGCAATCAACCGGAAGGTCGGTTTTATAGATGACGGCAAAAGTGCACCCGATACTGAGCCCAACCGTGCGTGAAATTTACACGTCAATGTCGGGGGGCCATTAACTTTTCCTTTGCCGCCTATGGTTTCCCAGTGAGTTCTGGTTCTCGAAAAATCGCACACCAAGGGTGAATGAAAGAGAGGTCGAGAATGGAACCCGCGAACTTATCATGCTTCCTCCGGGCAGTAGTTCAACACTCTACCGCAGAAATATCACATCCCACTATACCCCTATATATTAAAAGCAATATTGAAACTTAGGCACAGATAAAAGACGCTCGCATGCATGTTTTTACGTATCGATCAAGCCCTCTTCGTTGACGAAGTCCATAACCGTCGAATTGTAAAATAATACGTAAGAGTGTCATTTTTATTGCGTCTATGTTTTAATAGTTATTTTTTTATGTGTGTGCACTATATATTGTCGCTGCTAGATGTATAGTTCAAGAGTGTAAACACGCACACACTCAACAACAAAAAAACATGTTCTTGTATCATACCATATAAAAAAAAAAATTTCGTTAATTGTCCGTCTGAGTTAATTGATTGTATGTCGATGAAATTACTTATCCATAGCACTGGAAGGTATTTAAAATTTGCTGTGAGCCAGGATAATTCAGCGTGATTCAGGTACGTTCTGATTTTGGCTTACGGTGAGCAAAAGAAGCTCAGCCGTAAGCGTCAAAAGATAATTGACCAGGGACTTATCTAGTGGGTGCACCGTCGCATTTATTCGCAACTTTTGTTAATTCAGCGTAATAAAATGATGATAGTTTTATGGTCCCAAGTAATATTATTATTTTGGATTGCCAATGAAAGCTTTTATGCAGAACTTCTTAGGACGTACCCAATGATATATTTTTTACACATATATTTTTAAAAGAGTACATCAAAGCTAGGGATCCCTTCCGTTCATGGCATTTTTGCATTCATTTCATAAATTCGCGCACAATTCCATCAGTATTATGAACGGGATACTCAACATTTGGTTTTAATGTCGAGGGAAAATAATGGAGGCAAAGATTTCTTTAAGGGGTCAAGTCCTACGTCCGTTATTGCACCGCTTTCGCCAATTGAGACCTGGTGCCTGACCTGGTGCGGAAGGCATTTTAAAATCTCAAAAATGCCCCATTTGGTCTTTGATCCATAAAAATAATAAAAAAGGCGAAGAACATTGCTCATCAAATTTAACAGCGATCATTCAGCTCTCCAAAAATCATCTTCTAAGCATATTACATTTCTGATGAACAGAAAGAATTTGTTTAGTCTAATGTGATCATTTTGGTATATTATTTGGGTACTTTGCCTTTCGTATTGAGGAACATCTATTTAATTCTCCTTCAAGGTTGAGATTCATGTATCAGTCTGGACTTAACAACACGACATAATTGCCTCAAGAATTATGGGATGAAAATTCGTAAAAGTCATTCATCATGAGACCAGAAAAAAGGAACGAAAAATCTCTTAATCAATGGAAATATGGAGGAAGTTTCACGTATCTGTGAAAAATATTAAACATATGTTCCCACTTCAATTAAGCTGATTATGGGTTCTAGATCATTAAAATATATTATTAATTCTAATTTCTAGGGAGTGCAAACAAGAGATGGATATCTAAAATTTTCTTTAAATACATTTTTAATTCCAATTTCTTTGAGGTGTGATCAACAGATGGAAATCTAAAGTTTTCACAGCTTCCCATGATGAATACGTGAGTATAAATGGTAGATTACCGTAGGGGTGGATACATGACTCTTGCAAGTAATGTAGCCATCTCCCGGTGTTTCGTAAAAAATATACACGCATAGTAAAATTAGGACGAAAAATATGTGAATTTTATGATGTAGACTCCAGATTGAATAATTGATACTGAGTAAAAGGAGTAAACCGAGTAATGTTAGTATTGGCACCAGCGAAACTGGCTCCTCTAGACTTTAGGAACAAAGGTACTCGTAGGCATATCGTTCAGTGTATTTTAGGTATTCCAAGCAATCATTCTGGTTTTAGAGATCTATGCAAATTTGTATAATCACTCTAATAACTGTCACCCTATTTAATGGAAAGGTTTAGGGAACTATCATGATGTTAAATTTAGTGACACATGAGTTGCGGGGTTCCCATTGTATCTGCAGATATGTTTTTTTAGTTTTTGTGACTAGTGCTCAGTTAGCTGCCGAGAAATGCAACGTACGGAGCAATTTGTGGGTACACAAACACAAACGAAATAGAGCTTGTTTTTGTGGAGTTGTAAATTTCCCAATTCGCATTTAACGCAAAATCTATCTCAGCATTATCGAATCTTTGCGACGACCTGTCATCAGTGATTTTATTGGGGAAATTTTATTTGAAAACATTTTTTTATTACTAGCCAAATTTTCATTCCAAATAATCACTTTACAAAACATATCTTTCTTTCTTACCTCTGTGACGCATAATAAAAAGTTCATCATGGAAAATAGCTTTTATAAGGTTCAAATAAATTAAAACAGAGATAGTGTAATGCGGGAAGGTTTCGGTAGAGAAATGACTTTTTTCTTTTTCTACGTACAGCAATGAGCAAACTCCAAAATTTTTTAACCTTCCTAAATAAGCAGAAAAATAGAGAAACAGTAGAAAATTACAATGGGGTTTTGGTAATGTGATGATTAATGTATGATAAAATAATTAAATCATGCCGGGATGAAATAGAGATTTTACCCTTTTTTCAATACTCCTCGAGACTGAAGAGGTTTGTTATTTGCATAACTGGAGCGGGTGACAGTTCATCATTTCTTTTAGCTCGTGCATGAATTTTCAAATTTTCAATAATAAATCTCAGTAATTATGGCTCTCGAGCCATTTTGCCTACACTCCAAAACCTGTACAGAAACCAGCACGCAGTTGCTTAATATTTATGGGAAATACAGATAGTTACCCAAGGCCCCACTTCTAGTTTTACCAGTCTTGAATAAGCAGCTTCATCTCGTTCCATTTCTCTCTCATGAATCCGCGATTCAATGGCGCACGCCACCGATTCGAAGGCATGTTTTCTTGCCCGATGAATGCTCCCTTGAGATTTTCAACACATCTGGCTCAAGTGCACTCGGGGCCTCACTAATGAGCTGCCATCATCTGCTTACTTTTGATCGAGTATCTCAAATGCGCTCCCGTTTACAGTGACGCGCCCCGTCTTTTTTATGATCGACCTCGGCGCGCAGGGAACATACGAGTACTCCTCTCTTAGCCTCCCTTTTGAGTCCCGAGCCTTCCATCTATCTCTTCCTGATGGTGTGGGACGCCGGGTCTCGATGGGATGGGGATTTGTGCGGCAGGGAGGAAGGGATTCCATGCATGTGACCTCCGAGAGTCTAGCTCGTTGATAGGATATCTCTCTTCGATATATGTCGATCAGAAAGAAAAACATTATTCCTTTGTCCCTCTTTATACCCTTTCCCCCTTCTTCCGTTTATTTCTAGTGGCTGCAACACTTTATTTTATTAAACAATAAAATATTAAATTCTTGGTATTTAAAAATTTTGTGGGCATAGAAGATTATTGCTTCTTTTAAATGCCCTTCTAAACGTTATCCTTATCTGTCATGCCTCGCATGGGTTGAGGGAAATCTTTCCCATATCTCATGAACATGAAACCAGACATATTCATATTATTCATAATGCTGCAACCATCCGTGTATACGTGACTTGCTCGCTTAAATTCGAACCATTATCATTTCATCACATTTTTTTGAGGAAGGGAGTTTTGCCAGGAAATTAAGTTTACGTACATAGTATTGACGAAAAACCACCATGTTATATTTTTAGAACTGGATACTGAACTATTTTTTTCTTTGGAAAAGATGTACAGGAAATTTTTCGAGTAACTACACTGCTCAGGATTGAAACTGGTTCCCATTCAGCACTTCCGATGGAGTACATCATCCAAGAAACTTAATCTTAATTAACCAATGTTATATACATATACAAACACAAACACGCACACATATATATATATATGTATATATATATATACATATATATACACACAAACATATACATATATATACAAATTTATATACACACAAACATATACATATAGTATATATAAAAATATATACATATATGTTCATGGGACGGCAAAATAGAACACAAATAAAATAGCAACATTTAAAAGGACACTCACACGGTAAATTGTTCGAGCTTTCGGCCTTCTCAGAGGCCTTCTTCAAGTAGTAGTAGTAGTTTTGAGGGGAGGCGACCGACAGCTAAGGTCATTTGCGCCATAGGGAAAGGACAGGAAAGGATGAAGGGTGGAGAGAAACCCGGCGTCGGCATTAGCCTACTCTTTACGAAAGGCGCCAAGGGGTCCGCGGCTTAACGTCCCATCCGACGGACGGCGTACTCACTTAAAGTGCCCTCCACAAAGCACCTCAAGTAGGGATCGAGATACCTCTGAAAAATATTCAACACCGCCGGGATTTGAACCCGCGCCCTCAGGGTGGGAAGCCAGTACGTTAGCCCCCGCACCATCTCGATCCCCGCCTTCTTCAAGTAAGACCGTATAATCGATAATATAATCGATAACGTATAATCGATAAAACTTATCTCAGGACACTTTGTCTTATATACTTTGATAATTTTCATTCGATAATTATCAAATTGAATATTTCCGGTTCTATAATTTAGTTTTGAAATTTTATCTTAGAAATAAGCCACTCATATTATTAAGATGAACCTACATTCATGAGTAAGCGTAACGAATAATGCATTTTCGGGTATTGATCTATACCGTTTAGACCTTAACTGACGTGCGGCAAATGAATTATCTTGATCAGAACGTGGAAATACAATTAAAAAAGGAGGATTGAAGGCGTATTCTATCAAAGAAGAATCTATCATTTTCATGTCTTAAGAAATTTTAATTAAAAAACCATCAGCCAAATCAGAGGCCATTGCATCTGTTAACAGCTTTCAGCAGAGATTAGCCATTCAGAATCTTGAGCAAACAACTCAACATTGCCCACGAGGTCCTGTGGTAGTTGAAATTTCAGCTTGAAATGAACGTGATTCTGGTTAGTTTACATTACAATTAAGGCAATATCTTAAAAGTCCCATGGTAGGAATGAGAATCCACCAGCTGAAGTTCGAAGTGAGATCATCCAACAACGTCACATTTTTGATATGTCAATAATTTTCAATCTTTCAGAAATTAATTTTTATTTTATTATATATTCTTTTCATTTTTATTTATATTGACTTTTAATAATTTATATTCCTTTTCAATCTAATATCTACAAAGCGAGACCAAATGCATCAAGGCTACGAAGCATACAGCGTATTTTTACTGCACCTACGAACCCCGGGTGGAGAACGTAATTTTTAGGAATTATAAATAATAAGTTTGATTGACTTTGATTTCATTTATAAAGTAAAATTGAAAAAAATGTCCTCATATTCTAGTAAATATCATATATATCGCCCCATTGAATAAAATAATTCTTATAAAAATATTTTTCTGTAAGATGGTTGGAGCAGATATTTAATTGGAATCAATTTGTAAATGTTCGACTCTATGGATGCGGGAATAGAGGTGGATGCTATAATAGTCGACCTGTCAAAAGCCTTTGACAAAGTTGACCACGATCGCTTAATGCTTAAGATGGGCCAATTGCCACTACACACAGATGGAAGAGTAATCTCTTGGGTCAGAAATTTCATGGAAGGTCGAACACAAAGGGTAAAATTAGGAGAAGTGTATTCTGAAAAAGCAAGGGTAACATCGGGAGTCCCACAAGGAAGCGTACTTGGCCCGCTATTGTTTTTAATATATATAAATGATCTCCCAATAAATATTAATTCTCAGTTAAGACTTTTTGCAGACGACTGTATTATCTACAGGAAAGTCGAAAATGACAGAGACCGTGACAAACTTCAGAGGGACATTAATAAAATGGCTGATTGGGTGACAAAAAATGGGATGGATATTAATGTTAACAAATGCAAATCCATCACTTTTAGCAATAAGGTAAATGGAAACCATAGGGAATATAAATTCTCAGAAAATGTCATTCCTAGAAGTGATACTGTCAAATACTTAGGTGTATATTTAACTAAGGACTTAGGGTGGGGGCTAAATGTGGAGTACATCTATAAGAAAGCTTTCAAAACTCTTCATTGGGTAATGAGAAACCTAAAAGGGAGCGTTAGAGCAACCAAGGAGAAGGCTTATCAGACCCTAGTAAGACCAATTTTAGAGTACGCTTCTCTTGTATGGGACCCTCATGAAGGTCATATTAAAAAACTGGAAAAGGTGCAAAGAAAGGCTGCCCGATATGTACTGGGGAAGCATAGGAGGATGGAGAGTGTGTCTGACATGCTAGAAACGCTGGGCTGGGAACCTCTAGAATCTAGAAGAAAAGTAAGCAGACTTTGTGGAATGTTCCGAATTTTGAAGGGGGAGAAAGCTTGGGCAGATCTTAGGAAAGAGGCGGGGAACCCAAATTTTATAGGCAGAAATGATCACAAATTTAAGATAAAATGCCGGGCACAGAGGACAAATAAAAAAAAATTTTCATTTCTAAATAGAACAATTGTTGAGTGGAACACCTTACCTGCAAAAATATTCGAGCCCTTTCCTAACAGAGTGTATACTTTTAAGAATAGATGTAAGGTATATATGTAAAAATTTGATTTATATGTGGTGTATGGTATTATATGTTATAGCTTAATTTTTTTTATGTATCTTTTTTTTTCTTGCTGGTTAATGGTTGTAAATGGGATGGGGATTCACTTGTTTTGTTAAAGAGATCTGTGTTTGTCTGGTTTTATGTATTATATTTTGCAATTGTTTGGGACTTGTGTGCCACCTGACAGTGTCTATTAGCACATGTGTATTTATAATAATAATAATATAGTAAAGCACGAAGAAAGAATCAATGACTTTGCGGATCCGCAGAGAAATTCTTTCAAAATGTTTTCCTGTGGAAACGCAAAGCCTTTGATTCTTTTTTCGTGCTTTACTAACAAAAATATGTGCACCTGAATGAATAGCGACGTTTACAGCGAATATTACGTTTGTTTCTTCTAATCATATCTCATGAGTGATGAAAAGTTCTATGGAAAGCATTAAACTTATAATTAGGCAAAATATTCTAAAACAAAACAAATACGTTTATACAGATACTTACGCGCGATTTAACCTTGTGATTTCGTTGAGAACTTTAACCATAATATTTCATTCATTTCCCCAATGCAGAGTCTGAAATTTTATACACTTTTCGCGGTAATAATGCTCCCTATTGGCTAATGGCACTGAATGTAGAAACGATTGGCTTAGTATGGTTAGTAGGGAGAATCAAAGCTAATACCTTATATTTCAAGTTATACTTTCCCTAATATTTCCAAATGAGTATATTAAATGGGCTTCAGCCCATTCCGCAGAATGTGTCATGGACGGCAAATACATATTTATATGAAAGTTTGTAATCATTAGATTTCTACGGATGACAAACGGCCATGCGTCATTCGCAATCCATGATCAAGCTGCTGCCTCTGCCGCCCAACTTCCTGCAGTACCTTACCATAGTGGTCCAGGTCACTGCCCAAGCGCCACGACCAGCGGCCATCAGCCAAATCCAGTCACCGTCAGGGGCGATCACGAGGAAAATATCAGCCCAATCGAGGCATGGAGCGTGGGCGACCGATGGTGGCCCTGACCGCACCATCAGAGACCGAAAATGACATCATTATTTTGCCTCGTGTACTATAAAAAAAAATCTTGTATGACTCTGTAAACTGAAGTGTTATCATAGAATAATATATTTATTTCTTATAATAATTATTATCTCTAATTGTACTAAACATGGGGTCTACATTACTTCTGTAAGTTAATGCTACTGTGTCACCTTGTTTGATGTTCATTTTTCTCATATTGTGTAATTGTTGTTAATTATATCAGAACACTAAAGGGGGATTAAGCGAGAGCAGGAACCCCCTCAACATATCATGCTATTTTATTGTATGCTATTTTTTTGTATTTGCTTCCGGAATAAAAAAAGGAAAGGTGTGATTGAGGAAACTCCTTCACCACCTTTCCTTATTATTATTATTTATACGACCCGCCAAGGGAGACGCAACACAGTGGAGATTCAGATTACGTGCACTTAAGCCCTACTCCTCCCGATTATAATGAGGAATTTCCCCAGGTCCTTCCCTATCTCAGCCCCCAATGCCAAAAGCGTGATTGAACTATTTCAGGTAGGAAGCAACTGGCCGCCCCCAGAAAACTCTATAATATTTCCGTCACAATGATCTCTCATACACCAACAATCTTAAAATTTGTGGGCACTGGTTTAGAGGAGAATTTGAGCATGACTACGCATTCTGGCACTTCCTGGACACGAAGACATCGAGAAGTCTTGGTGTCATGCAAGATTGATCGCCATAGATACCTTTCATTAGAAAACCAAAGTATACACTCACTTAAGGGTACAGCCAAGTCTTCACATTTATTCCATTAAATAGTTTTTAATTAAGTTAGATTTGGTTGATGTCTTTTGGCAAATGCCTGTTAATATCAACGATAGAAAATGTTACGGTTCTATGTTATTATGTGAAACTAGCTTCCATTGTGACAAGCGTTATTGCGTGTACGAGTAACCATTCAATCACGGGCCTGCGGTCTCCTACAAAGTGCATGATGGATTTAAAAGTGAGCATGATAAGCTCCCTAGGTGATTGGTTAGTGGCGCTCGTTCAACCAAATCAAGTCAATCAGGTAACATAGAATACTTCACAAAAGATGGCTTAGGCATTTGAATGAACTCTCTGAAATCCATCCTACGTTTGGAACGACATATGAAATACGAGGGTAATCCTAGATGTACCCGACCCAACAAAGAAAACAAAAATTTTGCAAAACAATGTATTAATTTTTCAACATAATCTCCTTTCAGCTATATGCACTTTTCCCAGCAATGTTCAAAAAATTCGATACCCTTTTTATAATAATAACTGTCTTACTCCTCAAAATAGCCATTAATTGCCTCTGGATCAGGCCGGGTACTTATGGGACAACCCTCGTATTTAGGAGTGAAAATTGACACAATTAAATGTAATTTACAATTAATGCCACACTCCCTCCTAAGGATTCAATAATTTTTTTCAATTTCGCCAATTTTACGTTTAGTAGGCGTGACAGGATTTATAAGTTGGTGCTGCTATGTAACACAAATGCCGCATTTTTCGATTAAATATATGCCACACAGTATTTAAGTTAAACGCCAAGTATTTTGAAAGGTGAATTTAAATGTCCTTCTCCATTTTCTTTCATTTAACTCATATAACACTAAAACGCGTAAGTTTGACTAAAAATTGACAACTTTAAAATTGTATGAAAACTTTCGAGATTTGTAATCCAAAAATATTTTTAAATTATAATCCGAAGTAGTACATTAGACCAAATCCAATTAATACTATAAATCAGAACGTTTAATATTTTTCATTGAAACATTGATATATCCAAACAGTAAAATGTAATTAATGCCAAGCACACCGTTAATCCCAACTAATTACCTTATTACAAAGTAGATAATTGTTATGATATCGCTAAGCAAGTATAGAGCATGGATATATAGAATATATTTGCCTTAAAATATCATATTCAGTAAATATCCTTGCCCGGTATGAAAGTAATACTGCTACTACAGAAAAATCAGTCTTAATTCAGCCATGCATTTTCAGCAGTAACTTGGTTTACAATGGCACTATGAAGCGTCTAATATTCGAAATAATATTTTTTTTGCCTAAGAACCTATTAGTGAGAACTGGCTTCAAAAGCATCAGATTAATCCCCAAGTGTAATAGGTCAACAAATTCTTCCTGCCAAATTCATCGAAAGTTAGCAAATGCATGATTAAAAATCTCCAAATACACAGGATTAGTGAATCAATTATGATACATAGACGGAGTTGAAGAAAATACATAAAAACCATCAAATAAAATATGATAAAATTTAAGCTACTAACTGAGATATTTCATTACATAGGTCCATCGCATTCTAGCAAGATTTTAGGCATTTTCGTTTAGAGAAAGAGGGGCATAGTGCTAAAAGGAGGGACGTGAGTGTACAAATAAATATGGTTAGAGAGTATTTTAACATGCACTATGCTAGAGGTTACATCGGTGCTGCTCGGCATTGCGGGATGAGTTTTGCCAAAAAATATTCGAGTTTTGCGTAGTATTCATGTATTCAGGTAAAACTTCAAGCATGTGTTCTATAGACTTGACTGGCGGCAAGTTGCATTCTTGTTAGAATAATTCTGCACTTACCGCCCCGTGTTGTCCGTTGAAAGAGAGAGCCCGTGGGTCCGCTCTCTCTTTCAACGGACGTCTTCTCATATTTTCTCATTTTTTCTTCGATTTCCCGCTGATTTTACGTATGTGGGGGTCCCCATAATAAGTAGTCAGTGAATGTTACACACATGATATATCACCATAGAAACCACTTTGAGATCAACTCCAGTAAGTTCATACACAAAAACGCCGGATATTTTAATGAAATTTATTATCGGTTATTTGTTGTGATTGAATTGCAAAACCCCAGTTTATGCATTATTTTGAAAACCTTTTGAGACCCGTTGCCAAATATTATCTTTCTTCTTTCTTTGATATCCTCAAATAAATCATCATGTCATCCGCGAATATACTAATCTTAACAAACATTTCGTGGTTCAAATCGTTTATCACTCAATATATTACGCTATTGTTTATGCCGGCGAGTTTTAGTTTCTTAGTTAGTTGGCCAATACCTTTTTAAATTTCGAAAAAATCGCATCCACTTTCGTGCCACTCACCTGCGTTAATATTTATTTATTTTGAGCGCATATGGAAACGTATAAAACTTATTCCATTTACCAGATGATAAAAATAATATAAATTTAGCATCATCTATATGATAAAAACAATATGATAACTTTAGATGAACGAAGAAAATGGTTTGTTCAACGCAATATAAAATAACACCCTCAATAAATTCCATCAAATTAATCTATAACATCTTAGCATAATTACTTTGTTGAATGCTTGCAATTTTCCTTTGGATACCGATCCGCTAAAACAGAGATTTTTACGCCTTTGAACGTCAAGGCTTTGGGTATATATTAATGAATTATTAGCTAGGGTACCGTAGAGGAAAATTGCGCTCATAACATAGTTCCACGGTACCAATTAATTTCCTCCTCGAGCCGAAGGTTCACGGGGAACCAACTTTGGCAATATTAGATGAAATTTTCCAGGAGAAGTTGAGGTAACAAATTTTCATAATAGAAACAAAGGACTAAGATTGAGGCATTTTTATTTTAGGGGATGCTTGTTTCAAGAACTTTGTAGTCCCCGGCAACACATCGTAAGTGTCAATTAAATACCCACGGACAAGATCAGAAGATCTTCCGTTTCGGAAAATCAGTCACATTTCTTTTTTGAAAATAAAATTATTAAATATCTGTTATCTCTATATAAATAAAGAGTACTGTAATAACAATGGTCTTGCTCTATGGGGGCGTGGACTGCATTATGTCTGGATTCCGAAAGGTATCAAACCCAGGCGGCGAGGCCCGACCAAGAAAAAAGAGTGGCGAGGTGAAACGAGATTAAAGAAGCGTATACGATGTAAAACACTCAAAATTTACAAAAAAAACTAAAAATTTGTTTGAAAGCTATCTACTGAATAAGGGAACGTATATTTATATGGCCCTTTCAATTAAATGGGAAATGGCTGTCTGATGGAACGAAGGCGAAGAGACAAGAAAGAAAACAGCTACCCAGCCATTCCCATTACAGATTAATAGACCTGCCGGAAGCATTTAGAAACACGATTAAATATACAGTCATAAAACTAAATTTAAAGTATTAACTTTACTTAAAAACTTAACACTTTAACTTTAAAACTATAGTTCTGCTCAGTAATTGCAAACTTATAATGGTAAGCTAACTTTTATTTGAACTCCCCTAATTATTAGCAGACCTAAGGTATTTAGAGGGCGAGAGAACGGAATGAAAAATATTGAATTGACTACTTGGTATTTAGAAGTAGTGAACAGTTCTGTCCATTTAAATTTGCATTTATTCTTCGGCATACGGCAAGGTGAAAAGTGTTTTTCGCCACAAGGTAGAACATCCGAGAATATCTAAATAGCATTTAATTAGTTATATTTGGTATACACGATATAGGTATGTATTGATGTGTACGGATGATATGTATATATAGTATATGTATACATACACACACACACACAAACACACACATATGTGTATGTATATATAT
The DNA here is from genome assembly GCF_022747635.1 of Hetaerina americana. NCBI lineage: Eukaryota > Metazoa > Arthropoda > Insecta > Odonata > Calopterygidae > Hetaerina > Hetaerina americana. The sequence goes on from NW_027286292.1 coordinate 26,587,041, forward strand.
ATATATATATATATATATATATATATATATATATGGGTCGCGGTAGTCCAGGGGGTAGAGCATTGGACTACTGACCGAAGGGTCCCGGGTTCGATTCCCGGTCAAGGCACTCTGGGCACCTGCAGCTCCACCCGAGGTTAGAGATTTTTCTGGTACCAGGTCTCCCTGGGGAACCATAACCGGCACAGGGAAAGGAACTGGCCCCCCTACCCCGATGTGTGAATTTCACACGCCGTCGGGTTTAGTACTGGGTGAACTCTGCCATCACCTACCAAACCGACCTTCAGGATGATTACTGTGTTTATGGTTTACAATATATACATATTGTAATAAATTTCCGTAATAGTAAAATGTGAATCATAATAGAGTTAAAAATTTTACCTGCAATCGGTTTTTGACACACCCATGCATCTCTCTTGTCCAAATTGGGGAGCATTACTCTAAGGTTACATTACGAAAAACATACATTTCGTTGCTTGTTACTTCTTTCATAAATACACGCAGAGAAAGAAAACGTATTCTTCTTACTTGAGTAAAATTTGTTTGCGACCAGTGCCAGTGCTTCATGGAATCTGCTGGCATATGCTATGCGTTTGTCTGTACTGAAATTTCAAACTCAATTCCCCTTCTAATCGATGCATTTTAACACAGGAAGCTCAGGAAATACATTTCTGTCAGGCGATGATATGTAGTAACGAAATTTGTCTCAAATCCAATTTATTTTGTGGAGTTGCAAACTTATTTTTTATTGCATCATGAAATAATATATAAATAACAGGAGGAGATTAAATTTAAAAAATTCTCCGTAGACAGAAATGATGTGTACCCACGCAAGATATTTAATGCAATTGGTTATGCCCTTGGTCATCGTCGGAAAAACCATTCGCAACAGTTGATCTGCCTCCATAAATTTTCACTTGAAAATTTTCATTCCTATTGTGATTCTTTTCATTAATTGAAGCAGGCACAAAATTTAAATCAAAATGGCTTAAATTAATTTTGGACCATCGTCCGCTTGTCTTTACAGAATTATCCTCTAAATATGGGAATCAAGTCAACACGGACTAGCAAACTCATTTATGTTTCACGTTTTATTGCATCTATTTATTCATTAATTGTCCACCTTTGCAATATTTTTTTCTGACTTTCTTCGCTTCAATATGAGAGCAGCTTTGTTTTTATTGATTAAAAAGGCATTTTTATACGTTGGTTAGTTAATGTTGGTACAAAAACATCTCTCGGTTGATAGCAATAACACAAAATGCAATTCTCCATTCCGTGTTTATTTCAGTCCCAAAAATTATTTACTCTTAAAAAAAATGCATTAAAAATCATCTTAGTATACATATAAAAACATTTCGGCATAGAAAATATATGAAATTTGCCTACGCTCAAAACTATTGAATTGTTGAAGCAGGATTGGAGATGGCAAATCGAACCTTTCCGATGCATGCAGAGTGGCTACGGAATAAACGAATGGGTGCCTGGTGAATAAGCCGTTGTGCAAAAATTACCGATACCACTGTATATGCACGTACCCGTTTGCGGATATTCTATGTCTAGTAAATTAAACAGAAGCCTGTGAAGATACTTCGTCTTGGGGAATGAAAGTTGCCGAATAATCTCACGTTTAGCTCATCTTTGAAGAAGTGAATTAAGAGAGAATCAATATGGAGTTATCTAGAGGAGTAACATATCATTTTCATCTTCCCTATTTAAACTTCACTTTATAGCTTATTAGAAGAAGACGCAATGAAGCACTCTCATTGTAAATAATCAGAGGGTAGACTAGTCCTACGCACGCATCTTGGGTGATATATACTCAGAATGATAAATTTAGGATTGTTATCTGAAATGTAGCTCCCGTGGATCTAGGAAAAGCATTCGATAAAGCTGGCTGGAAAAGAATTATTAATATTCTGAAAATCATACGATTGCCATTCAGTGATTCAAAACTAAAGCACCGCCTACATTAAAACAAAATAGTTATAACAAAATAAGAAGAATATCATGAATAAATTATGAAGTAACTCAAGGGAGATCCCTATCATGCAATACTATATAGTCGATTTATCCGCAGATAAGGAGATATATACATAATATATATATATTATATATATATATATATATATATATATATATATATATACATATATATATATATATATATATATATATATATATATATATATATATATATATATATATATATATACATTTATGACAGGCAGCGGAATTTGTTATGAGTACGCAGAGATGGATTACGAACGAGATACTCAGGAATATAAACGAGAAAAGACATGAAGGAATGTAATCACAGACATAGGCGGAAGGAAGTACACGGAGAAAAAAAACGAACGGAGGTTTTACACCAACTGGACAAAACACTATGGGGTAGGACGAAATCCAAGGAAATTGAGTTTTTAGAGAGGAAGAGTTACATGAATGCGCTGTAGAGTAAAGTGAAAACATTCGGGAAGTAAAAAGGAAAAATTCGCGCACCCATTTTAAGATACGCCAGGAAATTATTCATTGGAACAAAAAAGATTCAAAAGAAACAGAATACATTCGGTACCCAAATGGTATAGATATTAGGCTAGCAAGTATAGACATAGAGAAAGAATATAACGTAGATGGGGAGAGCTCAGGACCAGGCAACCTTGGGTTCGGAATGAGAAGTCCATTAAGGAAATTGAAATAAAATAAGACCGAAGGGGTTAATTAATTCCACGCACAGCTGCTGAAGGGTAAACACAGGAAAGATCTCGCAATACCATCTCTCATCATTATTCAACATTCAAAAATGATGAAGGAAGAGTTTTTAGTTTTTATGGGTATTTTTGAAGGAGAAATTTGATCGAAAGAATATGCTAGATCATGTTCAATCATGTCCGCGTGCGAAATTGACGATTACGAAATGCATTACTCAGAATAAGTAAGGTACTTGGGCGTCTCCTCGCAAGAAACTTACCATCACTGATCACTTTGGGAAGATTTATGGAGTCGCCATGAAAAAACTGGAATTTATTCGGCAAGTTGCATGGAAATGGTAACGAGAAAGCAAGTGAGAGATGTGAGGCACATGGAATTGAATGGAACGCGGCAATTAGTTGCACCCGTTGGACAAGGAATTGCTTCCAAAGATAGAAAAGACTCAAGGAACGTCTTGCTTTGTGAAGAAATACTACCACAAGAAAGAAAGCGTAACGTGGTCAACAGAGGAACTGCGATGGGAGTCTCTCCGGGCGCAAAGGGAGAAGGCGATACTCGGGATATTAGAATGGTACAGGCTACTCGATTTAACTTACGATGACACCGGAGGAAACATTAAAGCCCGTTATATCGGCAGATTACCCCAATTGGATGAGATAAGGGATACATACTGTGACAACAATAGGTTTAGAGATTCTATCTTGTATTATACGATTCGCTATTCTACAAAAACATAGCAAACAACGAAAACACTACGACTGACGAACTTAGCTTCAAACCACTAACCTCGAACTCTTGCGAGGATTTTATATTGCTAACTCTCCCAATGTTTTGCATTGTAATAAACTTTCGTGAGCATTCAGGGGTTATCAGTATTCGTTGGGATATGATTGAACATGAATTAGTATTGCACAGGGAAGGGAAATTATCATGTGGCTCTATGAAAACATGAAAGCGTTCAGAACGAATTTCGCCCATGGTTACGTGAGTAAAATGAAAAAAAAGGTTGGCGCGATGAAAATGACTAGAACTATACACCATAAACTGGCAGTTAGAAGAATCTCGAGGGATAATACATGATACCCCTGGAACCAAGCCCCGCACCTTGACGAGATGTTCCGATGAACTTTCCATGACATCGATTCGCTAATCTAAAATCCACTCATCCCGAAAAATGACCGCCATCCTTGACGCCACGAATATAAATTCACCTGAAATATAAACGAAATATATGAAAGCCCTGCTGAACTTGCCGAGGCAGAGGTGAGCAGGTATTTTTATTCTCGCGTGGATTTAAACGAAGGAGTGAAATGGTGGTGGGAGTATGCCTCCAGACCGGCACACCTGTCTGTGCTCGCCCGTGCTCCCCCACGTCTGAGAGGCGTGGAGAAGTGCCTCGGCACGCATCGGAAGGGGGTAGGTAGGGACGAGTCCCAATGATTCACGAGTGTCCTTGGAGGATACGGTTTCATGAGAATCACGGGCGCAGGATGACCTCACACCTGAGGCGCTTAGTGCTTACCAAATACCAAAGATGATCGAAATTGATTAGTCGAAGGATGTTTAAGATATGAGAAGGCTGCAAATACGCATAAGCACATAGACAAAATTAGCAAAATATCAATGAATACAATCAAAATTTCGTGTATCAGATTCTTACGTCATTGTGGTATTTAATGCAGTATATATATTTAACTTTTATTAATGCAGCAGTTGATATTTCAATGAATGCCTTTGGCATAGCAAATTGAGAAATCGTTTGTATATTCTCAAGGCTCATTCAGAAAACAAGTCTGCTTCGTTTATCTGCATCTGATGAATAAACCATCTGATTATTACTGCATTTGCCATCAGCTACACATTTGACAAATGCTGACATTTCGGTCAACCAGGTGAGCATCAACCATGTTAGAATTTGACAACGGGGAAGGCAACAGTAACGAAGTACTGCCCGTGATCATGTGATACCCTCTTTGTAAATTCAAGGTCGACTCAAGTCTTAATCATTCAAAACGCATGTAAGGTTACGGCAAGAGAGCGATTTGATAATTAAAATATCCTCAATCAGTTCTATAACAAAGTATTTTTTCGAACTGAATTTGGCTTAAGTTTTAAGGTGTGCATTTAACAAAGTACTCCCCCATTAACGAGGAGACATAGAACAAGCCCTAGGGTAAAATGTGAACTATCGTAAATAGTCGCATATTTATATCCCATTCATCCCTCTTACGGCAATAGATTGTACCAGAACACTCTCCCCAATCACTCCTCCTCCTAGCCAACCAGCTAGAAATTCCTACCCTTGTGGCCTCTAACCTTTACCCTTGAACCTGGTACTCTTTTTTGAAGGGCATGAAGTCTAATCTCTCTTAAATGGAAGCGGGATTTTTGACGGTACTTTTAACCTGTTCATTATTTTATAAATACCTGCGCGTCCATTGTGGAGGGAGATGGGAGGCGGCGGATTGGCTGGAATCCAAAGGCAAATACGCCTTGTTGTAAGAGGTCGGCATGAGACGAGTGCGGGGGTGGGGGATCGAATGGGGGCGGGGGAGGGGTAGGGTGGAAGAGAAGGGATTGGAATGCGCCCACCGATGGGAGGGTAGTAATGAGAAACGCGGGGCAGCAGTGTGCGAGGCTGTAAAGCCCCCTTTTGGAGTCGATTGAAGAAAGGTCGGCAGTAATAAGAGCCATCAGGGGGGCCGAGGTGAGCGCTGGAAAGGTCAAAGGAGTCGTCAAGCTACGTCGGAAATCATGTATCTATGCTTCAAAAAAAATTAATTCACCGAGCTCAGACCTTTTTGTATTAAAACCTGTTGTAGGCACCACCGGGCGCAATGCCAAATAAAACTTCTTCATTTACCCCCTCGGCCTCAGTGCGGAAAACTATACAGGACGATGCTTTCATTTCTTTTAAGTTGAATGCGATCGTGCCAGAAAAAAATAATGGCGAACTCATTCACGGTTGACTTGGGGGTGTTCGCATTTGAGGGACGTTTTCATGCGGAAGAAGGGATACAGCCAGTGTCGCAGTCGACGCGGTCACGTGACCAGAGTTAATAATACTCCAACTATAATCATATTTCATCCCCAGCTTGCAAAAGAATCTAGTATTGGCAAATTTAATTTTTATAGAGAGTCATTGACTACATTTCATTTGACTGTGTAAACGTTTTCACAGTTGTGAGACATACCATATCGAATTACAGCATATTTTTGTGAAACCAGTCGGGAAAACGAGCCCCACATGGGTAAACTTCGAGAAAGAGAATTAGATATTAAATCATTAGAGATTAAATAACATACGCTGAATTTGTTGTGATATTGCATTAACTACACGTACTCTCTCTCTTTTTACGGTCCAGCGCCACGAGAGGACCGAAAAAAAATTACATTTGCCAACCACGAGGAATTTTTAACTCAAAGTGGACACAAAAGTTACAAAATCGTTAATTGTCGTAGGCCTATAAGACCCCATAAACGTACTATTCATTTAACTTTAGTTTTCGGCAAAATGTGGTAATGTAACAAACTGATTTGAACATGAAAAGGAATTGTAAATTTAATAAGCAAATATTTTGAAACTCAAGTTTAATGTTGTCATAGAACACTTTTAACAGAACGCACGAAGAAGGAATCAAAGACTTTGCTTTTCCATAGGAATGAACTTACACACAATATTGTGAATTCTATAAATAAATTATTTCCTTTAGAAACGCAAAGTCTTTGATTCTTTCTTGGTGCGTTGCAAATGGATTTCCACTAAGTGTCGGCCTCAACCATCTATCAAATAGTTTTACCATAGTTCATATGATCAATCTTTTCATGACGTACTTGTTCTTTTTCTTTATTTTATTCTTTTCTTACAGCAATTCAGGAAAGAAAAGAGTTTTAATAAAAACAAAAATTAGTCGTTTCACCCTGTCAAGAGTTCTTCCACGCATTTTGTAAATGTATTTAGCCTTTCAGTTTGGTTATTATCTATTACATATTGGTATTCTATAATATTTGTGTTCCATTAAGTTCTTTCGTTTTCAGGCAAAATGCTTCAAATAAATTTATCAAAAAAATAGCAATGGTTTGGCACATTTTTTAGCCATATGGTAGTAGAAACATGCTTGGGAGATGATATCCATGAAAATTGTTTGGTTTATTTAAAAATTCCGGATATTATTTAAAAATTCGGCTAAAGTACAGGGTTCCCACCGGGAGGATCCGGGTTGAAATCCTGGAGACAAATATCATAGAGAACAAATACTTTTCAAAGGTATCCCGACCCCTACTTGAGGTGCTTTCAGGGGAGCACTTTGAGTGAGTAGGACGTCCGTCGGACGGGACGCTCAACTGCGGACTCCTTGGAGCCTTTCGACAAGAAGGCTAATGCTGACGCCGGGTTTCTCTTCACCCTTCCTTACTCAACCATCCTTAATGGCGTAAATGACCTTACTGTCGGTCACCTCCCATAAAAACTACTACTACTATGTAGTCATATCCTACAAATAATACAAAAGTCATTCGAATTCATGCACAAAAAATATGGACATGACAGTACATCTGGTTCGTCAGACCATTCTACTGTTACCAATAAATTTCCTAGGATTATCGGCACATAAATATCCAAAATGATATGGACATAATTGTGTGGCAAGTTGATTCAGAGGGAATATTGGTAAGATTAAATTCACATATTTACATTATTTCCAGCATGTCTCTTTTTCAAAAGAAGATTTAGAAAGATCGTCATTTCAATCATCACAACCATGCAAGATCACATATTGGTACTACATGATTAAAATGTGAAAACCACATAAAATTTCGATTTTTGGAGGTCTATATATTATTATTAGTAGCAAATTTCAAGAAGATCCTATTAACTTAAGACATATATTCTAGATTAAATCAGGAGAGTGCCCAATTAGTTTGGCTGAAGATGACTCATGCATAACTGCTTACTCCACCACCTCCCTTTCCTTCACGGACATTTCTAAATGGTGTTTAATGATTTGAAGCGGCAAAGTGTAAGTTAATATATGGTTACAAGCACGTTTCGGTAACAGCGATACGTAATAAGCGAGATTCTAGTTAAAACAAAATATAATTTGGATTCATCAAAGTGTGATGCAAGTAATTGCTTGATTTACAAGAGATTTTTCTGTATTTATTACTGAATGTATCATTGGTCACCCCTTTTGTCACTTGAAAACTAGTTAAACTGCTTATAAAAACAATAGAAATGATGTTGAGTATTAAAAAAGTTAGAGAATTCTCTCTATAGTTTCACAAGAATTTCACTATTTCTAACAAAAAAAATCAATCTTGCCTTCCCTTTTCAGATTACTAGCAGATTAAAAATGTTTTCGGTTTTGCTGAGCGTGGGGGTCGTCAATCCATATCGGTTGGATACCTTGGGAAAACTCATCAGACTTCGTAGAGCTCATCCGATGGTAGATGCCATCCCATATTACAGGAATTGAAAACCTTCCTTGCACGCTTTTTCTCGATGCGCTCAATGCAGATGCTTTGCCTTGTAAAACCGACTACGATAAGACGTAAACGTGATGTATTGGTGTTAATTTGGCGTGTTTCTGACCTATATGCGTGGTCATGCCCTCAAAATTTATAACCACATCAAAAGCACTTCTAATTTTTAAATAATACAACTTCAATACTTCTAGCAGCGTTTTATGGTTCGCCTCTGAACTCAAATATATATTTATGCGATTCTTATTCTACCTTATTCATTTTATGTTCAAAGTCATTCAGTCTACTAAGTCTATCTACCACTCCTTTGGGTGTACTAATTATTTTTCAATCAACTCAAACCTCTTTAAGAGACTGCACTAAAGAGCTCCGTTTTAACTTACTTTGTTCGGTAATTGCATATGGTATTCTGTTATCTTATTTAGTTTATCACTTTTAGTTTATCTCTTCGATGCCAGTAGCTCGATCGATGTCAACTGGAGTACCTTAGTATAGAAGAAAAAGGAGTAGGTTAGGCGCGATGTATAGAATTGTTAAAAAGGACGAAACGTGGGAAGATTTATGGCAAGGGATAGAAAAGCCTAACTTAAAGGGAAAAAACGACCATAGATTCAAAATAAAAATAAGAGCGCAAGAAACAAATAAGAAAACATATTCTTTTTTAAATAGAATTATAATTGATTGGAACCAGCTGCCTGGAGGTTTGTTTGAGCCCTTTCCATCCAATTTTAGAAGTTTTAAGTTTAAATGTAAAGCAGCCACTGGGTAATAAACTTCATTGTAGTTATGAAAATATTTGTATGTGATGTGGACGGCATTTTGGATGTGAGGTGGAAGTTTGTTTGCATGTGATGTGGAAGTGTCATTGTACGTAAAAATATTTTGTCTCTTATCTGTTTTTATATGTGTTCGTGTGTAATTTTCGTTGCAAGAGTTATCTTTGACCTAACTTGACCGTTGCCACCAGGAAAATCGCCTAATTGCAACGCAATTGTGTAAATAAATAATAAATAATATATGTCATGTGACACAGGCTGATCGTCCATAATAGGCCGTTAGTTAATACAGTACGAGTATTTCGGGGCCTTATGATTAAATTCAATCTTCTAAAGATCAACCTACTTGAGATCCTTCGCGCTCTGAACAAAAGGTGAATGAGGTAAGAATTAACTGGAATATTCTTCAAAGAAGCAGCCGATCACCCAAGTAGTCACCTAAAATACGGAAGGGCGATCAAGTTCAATATGCGGTGGTTTTTAACTCTATACTTCGGTTAGTATTGGTTCTATTTTCAGAGCCACCGGTCTCTAGTAATCACTACAGTGCGCCCTATTGAGTGCAGCCTACATCCTGACTAGAAATAAGTGTATGCTAAAGACTGAAGAAGTAGATTATGCTAAAATACGTACACATTCACATACATTTTGTGCCGTTTACCCCCAGAGAAGAAATAATTCCGCGTTCAATAACTTGGTATGGTATTGGCAACAATAGTAAAAATTAGGTGTCTGGCCAAAATCACATTCTCTTATGCGATGAAAGCTAATCTTATATTTTTCCGTTCACGGAAACTATTATGTCTTCGCATTTTTAATATCTTTAAGACTATTTTTATTTTTTGCTTTAACTTAAGTCATCCTACAGTGATGAGCGATGAGGTTAAAATGACTGTAAAAGTTAACGGCTGCAAATTTTCGTACTGGTATCTCTACATTTATGTATTTGGAATTCGGACAGAGAGAAATTACTTAATACCTTTTCCAACAAACTCATCTAAACAAACACTACTAAATTTATCGAAACACCTTCACACAAATTCCGCTCGTATTTGCTGTTCTCAATCTAAATCTGAAGTCTTAATAAAATCGGCATCCCATTTTATGCCATCATCTACTGAAGCCTGAGAAAAGGTATGAAAATCTTCTTTTACCATAAAGTCCCGGTTTCATGTTTTATGAAAATTACAAATGGCAGCCTTGGAAAGAGTAGGAGAGGTACTAGAGCAAAAGCAAGGGGAGCCCACCTGCAATTGTGCATTTGCGACCACATGCGTGTGTGCGTGAGAAAGAGAGAGCACTGATGAAAGGCGAATGTAAACGCGGTAGGAATCAAAATCGTATATCACGCACGCTTACTACTCTACAACATCTACTTCCCGAAACACTCATCCGACTGGGGTAGTAGTTAGGGATGAATCCAGAGACGGAAGTAGCGGAGACGATGACGGAATTGGTTATTTTTATTCCACGGAAGAGCGGGAACAGCATCAATACTTTCCGGCAGCTGTTATTTCACGAGCTTCCAGAATTCCATGGCTAAGTAGTCGTGAGACTGCGGGATCGAGTGCGAGGGGCAAAGAAGACACGAAAAAGTGTTCGTCAACTGGAGGTGGGAGGACACGTAAATGGGCTAATTCACTCCTTTTCCTCCGCTCCTCCCCCACCCAATGTCATTCAAAAGTTAATGTAATAGGCAGCGTCAAGAAAGAGTACTCCTTCCACCGAGAAAAGTTCACAAGAATTATCACTCCTTGCCCCGGGGCGAAAAAAGGAAGCAGTCTCCGGTAACTTCTGCGCAAACGAGAAACATGAAGAGCCCATCCGCTGTACTTTTCACGTCAAGAGTCTATGAACTAATGTACGGTAACGTCTGGAGGGAATATGGTTACGGGCAGATAATTAGAGGTTACGAACGTCTTCGACGGCTTCGTGAAGTTGAAGATATTGATCTAATAAGATTCGTGAGATCAAAAAAATTAGCACGACATAGAAACTACCCTAAAAATACTTCAGAAGTAACTTTTTTGTGTAAATGGCTCATTGCTATTAGTACAACCGGAACTTTCTTATTTTTTGCATAGTAGTTTGAATTCATGGAGTACATGAATTCGACCATTTATCGCATCGTTACAGGATAATGAATACGCCCATGACTACAGTTAAAGGTAAAACAATGTCAAAATTCAAATAAGAGTCCAAATGTCAAGTAATAGAAAACAACCTTGGCTCCTCATTAGCTCAATCCAACATTTTTATGTCCGTACGACACTGGGGATTTGAAATCCCCGGTGTCGTACGGACAAAGGTGGGTTATGTGGCGACGAGGGGGTTTAAAAGACTCTCGCTATTTGTGCCACTTTCCCGAGATATGATCGCGTACTACAGGTTTGGAGCTGTGTGGAAAGCATTAATGGGAAATTGCGTCATTTTGAGAAGGATATCTGAGCCTCCTTCGTTGAACTACCTTGTGGGAACCCTTAGGACCGCTCTGGTGTTCATTAGACACATGAAACCTCGACATCTGAATAGCCCCGCATAACATTTGTACACCTTCCTGAGATTTTGACGTTGAGGGTTTAACAGAAAGAAAGCAAAAGATAGAGAAATAGATTGAGGACATTCGCGCTTGAAAATTCTAGCTTTCATTATTGCCAACTAATGGTGTAGGGAATAAAAGTGTATCCCTAAAAGAAATTGCAGTAAGAGGTACGAATCTTTGAAAAAAACATCAATATATGAATGGCATATTTTCTAATTCGATTTCCTTAGTAATGGGGATAAGGATCCTTAAACCTGAATTAGTATTTCGCACCGTAAACTCAAACAAAACATATCATAAAAAGCAAGGTTCTTCATTGGGACAGCGTTAAGCTAGCAACTTCGGAAGAAATTTTTGACAACCTCTCATGAGGATTATCTCTAAAACTTATCGTTGTTATCCTTTTAAGGAAACTTACACCAGTTTCGAAGTTATCACTTGAAAAGCAATATGGATGGATTTCTCTTCATCATTTTAATTAAGTGAAAAATTCGAAACCATTTGAGCTGTGGAATGTTCCAAATTTTACGAATAATTCGATCATGCTGTAGCCTCACCAATGCTCCAGGATTTCGGTCAAGCATAAGCAATGAGATGCATTGTTACTTGCGTAGAGAGCCATTGAAAAAGAAAATAATAATTCACAGTTGGACAAAATACAAGTATATTGGCGACTGACCACATATGTTAGACTCATAAATAGTAATAGTAGAGACTCATAAATTTAGTAAAACCTAGGAAAGTTTATAGCTCCAACAATTTATTACCGTTGAGTCTTCTGCGGGATGATATTTATGAGTAGATATATTCGCACCTACTTGTACAGTAACGATTAAATGCCCGTAACATCATTACTCACATGGGCCTCTTTTGCAACTGTTGCAAATTTGAGGGATCCGATACGATAGTAGGTGTCTGCTATAATTTTACAATAATTTACTATTTTCATTTTATATCATATAGAGATTGGATTATGCTACTCTTATTTAATACGGATATCAAATTCACGTGCTTATTCTTAATAGAATAATAACAGTAATTTGATAGATTACTTGTAACTGAAAATTTAGATAATTAGTTTACGGACATTGTCATTAAACACGGCCCAAATAACGGCATTCTCTGTAAGTGCTACGTAAGCCCTATTTTGAAATAAATTTTCAAGGGTAAAGGCCTTCCAACACAATCGTTATCAGTATTTTTGTCTAGATAATATCTTATGTTTGAAAGTCATTCCCGGCGGAAATATGATTCATAAAGTAAACTAATTTATGATATAATAGATTTTAAAAGTGTGATTTCATGGAATTTTGAGTCGCATCGAGGAAAACCAAAAATAAATATGACTTTTTATCCCTGCGTTTGATGATATATATAATTCTTTTTTCAGGACGAGGTTATTTCAGACACGATTTAAAGAATCTGGGAACGCTAATTGACTTTGGTATATAATCAAAACTGTGAGTGACTCTAAGAATAAAAGTTATAAAGTCAATAAAAATGACGGTCAAAATATAATGCTGCATAACTTACAAGTAAAAGGTCCTGAATTACTGCAATTTAATCTTATCCTTAAAATCATAATCCCACTTATTTTGTGTCAAAATGAAAAATCGCCGCCATCAGATTCTCTCCTCAATATTCAGTAACTTAGATGGAAAATTTAAATTTCAGTAGATTATTTGAAGAAGAGTTTTATCCTTGTGTATAAGGATATTAGCTATGATTGAACAAGAAATTGAATTTTGAATAAACATAAATTTAAAGCACTGAAAGACTAACTTTTAAAGCATAGCGACTAAATGGAATTTCATTAGAATGGCGTCGTCATATATTCGCTAAGTAGTCTTTGAACTGTTCGGGGCAATTTTCAAAATTTTAGTTTCGATTTTGTTATGTTTATATGGCCTAAAACTGGGATTTTGGTGTTGAAAAGGATTCTTATTTTTTATGCGGCTTAATCCAAATCATTCCTTAAATAAGTTAAAATATTCTACATTTTTCTCTCTCCTATTTTAGACGCACTGGTAGGCCTTTTTCTGCACATGCTCTATCTATACTTCAACTCATTTTACAAAAAAAATAAATGGAGAAATTAAGAAAGAGCTGTCAGCAGAGCAAATATGGTAGTCAAACTGAAGAAAACTTGAATCGAGAAAATACAATTCCTTCACTTGGGGATTAAAGGGAACCGTACCAAACTATCAGATAGAGCGTCCGACTCCTAACAGGAGGACTCTGGTTAATATCCGGGCGACGCCTCCGGATATCCATGATTCATCCAGTCTATGTGATTATTCAGGCGCTAGATCTTCCCATGGAATCAAATGCGGAACAGGGCAAGGAAATGGGTACTACCTCCTGCCCTGAAATACGCATTATCGACGACGAAGGGCACGGTATGTAGTTACTTTCCAGTATTAACTAAACTTAAGACTGATTGCTGTCGTAAGGTTTAAAGGAAATAAAACTTATGTGAACACATATTTAGTATCTATTTAGTATTATGATAAGCGATTTGAAAAAAATAATTGCGGAGAGATACGTGCCGCAAATAATTAAGTATACGATTCCATTATATATGCGTATATGTATATATATGTGTGTGTGTATATATATACGAGGGTCATCCGGAAAGTAGTACCCGTTCGTGAAATAAAAAGACAAAAGTAAATATTAACAAACATAAAAAATTTTATTTGAAAGAGGATACTTTAAACTACTTCTCAACATAATCTCCAAGCAAATTAAGGCATTTGTCATAACGTGTGACAAGTTTCTGTATTCCTGCTGCATAGTCCTTCGCCGCCAGCTCATTGAGATACGCGAGGGACCCATCTTGCACAAATTTTTGCATAATGCAGATGGTGTTTAGCAATTTCATGAACAATTGTTCGAGAAACATTGGGAAAATGCTCACAGATGTCATCAATTGTGACGCGCCGATCGTTCCTCACGAATTCGTCAACTGAGCTCACCAGTTGGTCTGTAATGACAGACGGTCTCCCCGAACGCTCATCGTCGTGTGTGTTCCCCCTCCCCATGTTGAAGTTGCGACACCACCGCCGAACAGACGACTCGTCCATTACATTGTCTCCATACACCTCCTTTAATTGGCGATGAATATCACATGGGCGAACGTTTCTTGCATTGAGGAATTTAATCACTGCCCTCACTTCACAACTGGCGGCGTTCTCAATTTTTTTAAACATTGTAAACAATCACAGAAACAACACAGGCAATGCTAGCGTCACGCAACTTGGCTCAGAGAAGGCAGACAAGCCACTGAAGCTATCTGACCTCGTCCAGCGGCTACTCGCGTCGTCAGCACTTCATGCGGCACGAACGGGTACTACTTTCCGGATGACCCTCGTATATATGTATATAAATGTATATATATGTATATATACATATGTATAAATAATGATATAGATTTTTTAATCATAGCGATACAAAGAAAGGACAGTCACATAGTAGTTTTGACGTTTCGACGGCATGGCCTTCTTCAGGATGCCTTTGTGGGTGATGAGGGAATGAGAGGTAAGGGACGAATAGGAAACGGACAAGAAGGTGGGAAGAGATATGTAGGCGGCTATTGGATGAATTCAGTAGCCTTAGTTCAGCCCGGGAGGTTTAAATGATTGGAGCACCCAGGTATGCGCCATCTCGCGGGCCCTCACCTCGATGCTACTTGCAGATTTGATATGGGTTTCAATCACCGAAGCAGAGAGGCAGTCATCGAAAGATTGGTCGTGGGAAGAAGTGTGAGTAGGGAGGGAATAATTAAGGAAGATGGGGGATTTGGTGGAATATCGGTTATTATACATACGGAGGGAATGGGTGGTGGTGGACCCGCGTAGAAGGTAGGGCTGCAGTTAGAGGAGAGGCGGTATAGTATAAAGTTTTTGAGGTGCAGGTGGCGTCGGGTTGGGAATTGGTAATAAGAAAGGTGATGGGTCCAAGAAGATGACAGCATTCGCAGCGTGGGCGGTTGCATGGTGCGGACAGGAGCGGAGAAGGGACAGGGGTGCCCGCAGGTGGTCTTGTCGATTTGAAGACGTCTCGCAAGGTCGATGGGCGTGTTAACGCATGTGATGACCTCCTCACCAAATGAAAATATTTACCCTCCAAGAGAAACATTAAGGTGAGAAAGGGAATCAGTCGATGGGCACCAGATCGGATGAATACGGCAAGTGGTCAATTCGCAGTGAAATTCGCGTATTTTAGCCATGGAGACCACCGAAGTGTGAGCAGGTGGGTTGCTTTGATGGAAAGGTATTTTCCCTTCTTCTTTAAATGCGGTCCTTTGTTTAACGATTTCTGACTTGGCTTGTTTCTTAACTATTCGTAATAATATCCCGTGACTGTTTTACCTTTTAGAGGATCATCGATGAACACAATTTCGTGACTGTCCTGAAGAAAATCGCTATCACCTTCCCGGACGA